>NW_022436956.1:20580769-20753875 GCF_009761245.1 Sapajus apella
GTACACCAAAACCTAAAATGCAATAAAATAAATGGGAAAAAAAAAAAAAAAAGAAAAGAACTTTCAACCAGGATTTCATATTCAGCCAAACTAAGCTTCGTAAGTGAAGGAGAAATAAAAACCTTTACGGACAAGCAGTTGCTGAGAGATTTCGTCACTACAAGACCTGCCTTACAGGAGTTACTGAAGGAAGTACTAAACATGGAAAGGAACAACCAATACCAGCCACTGCAAAAATGTACCAAATGGTAAAGAATAAAGATACAATGAAGGAGCCACATCAATTAATGGGCAAAACAATCAGCCAGTAACAAAATCAAACATAAGGATCAAATTCAAACATAACAATATTAACTTTGACTGTAAATGGCCTAAATGCCCCAATCAAAAGACACAGACTGGCAAACTGGATAAAAAGTCAAGACCCATCCACCAATGGGTACTGTATTCAGGAGACCCATCTCACATGCAAAGACACACATAGACTCAAAATAAAGGGATGGAGGAAGATTTACCAAGCAAATGGAGACCAAAAGAAAGCAGGGGTAGCAATCCTAGCCTCTGATAAAACAGACTTTAAACCAACAAAGATCAAAAGAGACAAAGAAGGGCATTACATATTGGTAAAAGGATCAATGCAACAAGAAGAGCTAACTATCCTAAATATTTATGCACCCAACGCAGGAGCACCCAGATATATAAAGCAAGTTCTTAAAGACCTACAAAGAGACTTAGACTCCCGCATAATAATAGTGGGAGACTTTAACACTCCACTGACAATATTGGACAGATAAACGAGACAGAAAGTCAACAAGGATATCCAGGACTTTAATGCAGATTTAGACCAAGCGTACCTAATAGACATTTACAGGACACTCCACCCCAAATCCACAGAATACACATTCTTCTCAGCACCACATCACACTTACTCCAAAATTGACCACATAATTGGAAGTAAATCACTCCTCAGCAAATGCAAAAGAATGGAAATCATAACAAACACTCTCTCAGACCACAGCGCAATCAAATTAGAACTCAGGATTAGGAAAACCACTCAAAACCCCACAATCACATGGCAACTGAACAACTTGCTCCTGAATGATGACTGGATAAACAAAGAAATTAAGGCGGAAATAAAAATGTTCCTTGAAACCAATGAGAATGAAGACACAACATACCAGATCCTATGGTACACATTTAAAGCAGTGTCTAGAGGGAAATTTATGGTAATAAATGACCACATGAGAAGAAAGGAAAGATCTAAAATTGACACCCTATCATCAAAATTGAAAGAGCTAGAGGAGCAAGATCAAAAAAAACTCAAAAGCAAGCAGAAGACAAGAAATAACTAAGATCAAAGAAGAATTGAAGGAGATAGAGACACAAAAATCCCTTCAAAAAATCAATAAATCCAGGAGCTGTTTTTTTTTTTTTTTAAAGATCAACAAAATAGACAGACTGCTAGCTAGACTAATAAAAAGAAAAGAGAGAAGAATAGATGCAATAAAAAGTGACAAAGGGGAAATCACCACCAATTCCTCAGAAATATAAACTATCATCAGAGATTACTACAAACAACTCTATGCACATAAATCAGTAAATCTGGAAGAAACAGATAAATTCCTGGACACTTACATCCTCCCAAGACTAAGCCAAGAAGAAGGTGAAACTCTGAATAGACCAATAACAAGGTCTGAAGTCGAGGCAGCAATTAATAGCCTACTGACCAAAAAAAGTCCAGGTCCAGATGGGTTCACAGCTGAATTCTACCAGACATACAAAGAGGAACTGGTACTATTCCTGTTGAAACTATTCCAAACAATACAAAAAGAGAGAATCCTCCATGACTCTTTATATGAAACCAACATCATCCTGATATAAAAATCTGGCAGAGACACAACTAAAAAAGAAAACTACAGGCAAATATCTATGATGAACATCAATGCAAAAATCTTCAATAAAATACTGGCAAACCAAATCCAATAGCACATCAAAAAACTTATCCACCACGATCAAGTAGGCTTCATCCCAGGGATGCAAGCCTGGTTCAACATATGCAAATCTATAAATGTAATCCACCACATAAACAGAATCAAAGACAAAAACCACATGATTATCTCAATAGATGCAGAGAAGACCTTCCACAAAATTCAACAACACTTTATGCTAAAAACTCTCAATAAACTAGGTATCAATAGAAGATATCTCAAAAAAATAAAAGCCATTTACGACAAACCCCCAGCCAATATCATACTGAATGGGCAAAAATTAGAAGCATTCCCTTTAAAAACTGGCACCAGACAAGGATGCCCTCTCTCACCACTCCTATTCAATATAGTATTGGAAGTTCTAGCCAGAGCCATTAGGCAAGAAAAAGAAATAATGGGCTTTCAATTAGGAAAAGAAGAAGTCAAACTGTTCCTATTTGCAGATGACATGATCGTATATTTAGAAGATCTCATCATCTCAGCCCAAAACCTCCTTAAGCTGATAAGCAACTTCGGGAATGTCTCAGGATACAAAATCAATGTGCAGAAATCACAAGCATTCCTATACACCAATAACAGACTAACAGAGAGACAAATCATGAGCAAACTCCTATTTACAATTGCTAAAAAGAGAATAAAATATCTAGGAATACAACTAACAAAGGAGGTAAAAGATCTCTTCAAGGAGAACTACACACTACTGATCAAGGAAACAAGAGAGGACACAAACAGATGGAAAAACATTCCATGCTCATGGTTAGGAAGAATCAATATTGTGAAAATGGCCATACTGCCCAAAGTAATTTATAGATTAAATGCTATCCCCATAAAGCTACCAATGACCTTTTTCACAGAACTGAAAAAAAAAGAAAACACTTTAAACTTCATATGGAACCGAAAGAGAGCCCACATAGCCAAGACAATTCTAAGCAAAAAGAACGAAGCTGGAGGCATCACACTACCTGACTTCAAACTATACTACAAGGCTACAGTAATCAAAACAGCATGGTACTGGTACCAAAATAGAGATATAGACCAATGGAACAGAACAGAGGCCTTGGAAGCAATGCCACACATCTACAACCATCTGATCTTTGACAAACCTTACAAAAACAAGCAATGGGGAAAGGATTCCCTGTTTAATAAATGGTGTTGGGAAAACTGCCTAGCCATATGCAGGAAGCTGAAAGTGGACCCCTTCCTTACGCCTTATACAAAAATTAACTCCAGATGGATTAAAGATTTACACATAAGAACTAACATAAAAACCCTCAAAGAAAACCTAGGCAAAACCATTCAGGACATAGGCACAGGCAAGGACTTCATGACTAAAACACCAAAAGCAATGGCGTCAAAAGCCAAGATAGACAAATGGGACCTAATTAAACTTAAGAGCTTCTGCACAGCAAAAGAAACAGTCGTTAGAGTGAACCAGCAACCAACAGAATGGGAAAAAATTTTCGCAATCTACCCATCTGACAAAGGACTAATACCCAGAATCCACAAAGAACTAAAGCAAATTTACAAGAAAAAAAAAAAAAAAAAAACAAACCCATTTAAAAGTGGGTGAAGGATATTAACAGACATTTTTCATAAGAAGACAAATATGCGGCCAACAAACATATGAAAAAATGCTCATCATCATTGGTCATTAGAGAAATGCAAATCAAAACCACATTGAGATACCATCTCATGCCAGTTAGAATGATGATCATTAAAAAATCTGGAGACAACAGATGATGGAGAGGATGTGGAGAAATAGGAACACTTTTACACTGTTGGTGGGAGTGTAAATTAGTTCAACCATTGTGGAAGACAGTGTGGTGATTCTTCAAGGACCTAGAAATAGAAATTCCATTTGACCCACCAAACCTATTGCTGGGTATATACCCAAAGGATTATAAATAGTTCTATCATAAAGACACATGTACATGTATGTTCACTGCAGCACTGTTTACAATAGCAAAGACCTGGAACCAACCCAAATGCCCATCGATGACAGAGTGGACAAAAAAAAATGTGGCATATACATACCATGGAATACTATGCAGCCATAAAAAAACGATGAGTTCGTGTCCTTCATAGGGACATGGATGAACCTAGAAACCATCACTCTCGGCAAACTGACACAAGAACAGAAACCAAACACCGCATGTTTTCACTCACAGGCAGGTGATGAACAATGAGAACACTTGGGCACAGGGAAGGGAATAACACTCACAGGGCTAGGTGGCGGGGGGTGGAGGGGAGAGAGGGGAGGGACAGCAGTTAGGGACGGGGAGGATGGGGAGGGATAACACCATGAGAAATACCTGATGTAGGCGACAGGGGTTGGGGGACGGATGGAGACAGCAAACCATCATGGCATGTAAATACCTATGCAACAAACCTGCAGGATGCAGGATGTGCACACGTACCCCAGAGCTCAAATAAAAAAATAAATAAAATTTTTAAAAAAAGAATTTAGAGTGTGTTTAATTACGAGAGTGATGTGAGAGGATATTGCAGCCATACTTAGAGTTAACTAGATATTTGTTAAATTTAAAATGTGATATGTGAAATAAAGAAAAATTTGAGGGACACACTAAAGATCAAAATGAGAACAATGAACTGGAGAGAGAAAATGTTAACTCAAGGATTCTTGCAGAATATAAAATAAATGGAAAGTGGGATCCAAATTATGAAAGAAAAGTTAACAGATATTAGATCTCAGGTCTAATGGGCCATTAAAAGTGCCATTTCATCAATGACATTCGGATGAATGAAGAGAATGAAACAGTATCGTCAAGATTAAAAAGAAAAATATTTTTCACCTAATTCTATAGCAAGTAAACTTATCATCTATTTAGAAAGAAAAAAAATATATACTCAGTCTAATATTGGTCCCCTCTGAAAGAGCTACCAAAGACTTTATTTACAGGATAAGAAATAAATCCAGTAGTGAGGAGTAGGTTTTAGAAACAATATTAGTTAAAGAAACCAAGATAAACAATATCGCCTAATTGTGAGTGAAGTGATATGTTGATATGAACTGTTGACACGTGCAATAACTTGGATGGATATCATGGACAGTATGCTGAGTGGGAGAAAAAAGCTGATCTCAAACCTCACTCCCATGCATAAATAGTAGTAGGTGGGGTGGTAATGGTAGTAGTTGCTAATTACTTAGTTCTTAAACAAAGTGCCAGAAACTGTTTTTAAATGTTGTACATGTATTAATTCATTTAATCCTATGAGTACTTAGCATAGTACTAACAATACTTGTGATCTTCAAAACTAAATCTTACAAATTGGCACAGGGTTTAGGCATCCAGGCTTAGAAAGACAGATGAAGTTGGAGTTATGTTTCATAGCTGTAGTAACGGTCACATGAAGGTGCCAGAGGGAAGAGCATGAGGCGTGAGAGAAATTTCTCCAATATGCAGTCAGTAAAATATTATTCAGCACTAAAAAAAATAAGCTATCAAGCCATGAAAAGACAGAGAAACTTAAATCCATATCATTAAGAGAAAAGGCAATCTGGGACAGCTACATACCGTATGATTTCAACTAGATGACATTCTGTAAACGTCAAAACCATGGAGATAGAAAACCAGTGGTGACCAGGGGTTAGAAGGGAAAGAAGAATTAATAGGCAGAGCTATTCATTTACATGCCTATATTCCCTTTCATGTTACAGGCATTTGGCATAGCAGAAGTTACAGCAACATTTACTGTATTGGCGAATTCAATAATATTTATGATAATGAAGAGTTAATGAACTATATCCCCTTTCCCTAATCCAGAGAAAATAAGTCTTCCCCATTTATTAGAAATCCTTTTCAAATTGATAAAAGATCTGGCTGGGCGTAGTGGCTCATGCCTGTAATCTCAGCACTTTTGGTGGCCAAGGCAGATGGATCACTTGAGCCCAGGAGTTCAAGACCAGCCTGGTAACATGGTAATCCCTTGTCCCTACAAAATACAAATTAAAAGTATTAGCCAGGTGTGGTGGCATGCACCTGTAGCCCCAGCAATTTGGAAGGCTGAGGCAGGAGGATGGCTGGAGGTTGCAGTGAGCTCAATCACACACCAGCTCTCTGCATGGCGTCCACTGACAACGTGTTCTCTTATTTGGAGTCGTCATGAGACTTCAGATTTTCTGAGAAAAGCCTATCCATAGAGTCACTTGGGGTATTTTTACACTATGACTTCAAAGACCACAGCTATTTCAGAACTAAGAGGTTTTCCATTACCAAGGGTCACCAGTAACATGGAGAGAGAAAAAGTCTCAAAGAATATCTGAGAAACACCCAGTTAACAGAGGCTGTGGAATTATCTAATGGTCATCTCATTGTACTACTCTTTATTGCCTTTTCAAATCTACACCCCAAGATAATAATAAGCCAATTGACAAGGAAAACAGACTGATGAAAACAAATGTGTTCACAGACAAGAAACAAACAAGTTTTACACAGCTGCAAGAGCCAGTTAAGAACTCACAGGTACTTTTCCAACTACCCAGGTAAGAGAGATCATTAAAATAGGTGAGTAAGCAAAACTATGGAGACTGCCTTTCTCCACCTCTAATCTCGCCTGTGGTCAGTGGAGGGCAGAGGGGAACAAAGCTAATGAAATTAGAAAGACTGTGTCTGCTGAGGGGTTCTCTCAAGTAAGAGAAAGAAAAGAAAAGGGAGAGAACTCAGAGGAAAGTATGGGAAAAAGAATGATAGTGAGAGCCTCTCTCACTGACAAGAACAGGCTGGTTTTGACGGTGAGGCAGCATCAAGATAAAATATTTTCCTAATAACCAACCAGCAAAAGTCCTGGTTTCTTTGAAGAGAACTTCTTCAATCTAATAAAAAGCATTAAGGAAATCAAATACCATTAATTCAACATCATATATTTAATCAAACATAATAAAATATTGAAATTAACAATGAAAACAAGGCAAAAGTGCTCCGTGGGAAGCAAGCATGGATATAGTCACTCAATCTAACATCGAGATGGAGAAAGGAAAAAGGACATCAAAGATACCTGTTTACAGCTGATATTTCTTTGCCTTGTTTTATGTGTGACATCGTCTGGGTAGAAAATATGTGAATGTGTCATAGGATTTTAAAATATGGGAGAGATCAATGTGGTCTAGAGTTACATTGGAAAGTTTCCTGTAGAGATTGCCCCTGAGTTGGGGATTCACCAACTGTAGAGTCTGGATTGGTACAGGGGTAGGACATCCCAGGTAGGCTACAGGATGAGTCATAAAACCAGAACAGCAGGAAGAATTTTTTTTTTTTTTTTGTCTTTGAACATGTGTGTATCCATGTATTGAGCTTTGTATAATTTTAATTTACATAAAAAATGTTGTGATAAAGATTTATAATGTTTATTTCTTTCTTAACTTAGAGCTGTTCTTAAGGGCCCTTCATGTTACAGGTAAATCTACTGAGTTGCTTCTAACTGCTGGATAGGGTCCCGCAATACACATCCACTATATCTTTCTTAACCATTTCATAGTAATACATATTAAAGTCTATGTAATTTCCTACAACTACACCATGTATACAATCCACTGAAAACAAACTTTGCATGTGATTTGTTATGGACCTGACTGAGAAGTTCTCTGTGATGTGTCCAGGTTGAATTGTTTGGCCATAGGACATAGGTAAACACAAACTAACAAAAATACTGCCATTCTACTTTTCAAAACAATCATGTTAGGCCGGGCGCGGTGGCTCACACCTATAATCCCAGCACTTTGGGAGGCCGAAGCGGGCAGATCACGAGGTCAAGAGATCGAGACCATCCTGGTCAACATGGTGAAACCCTCTCTCTATTAAAAATACAAAAAAATTATCTGGGCATGGTGGCACACGCCTGTAGTCCCAACTACTCAGGAGGCTGAGACAGGAGAATTGCTTGAACCCAGGAAGCAGAGGTTGTGGTGACCCAAGATCATGCCATTGCACTCCAGCCTGGGTGACAAGAGCAAAACTCCGTCTCAAAAACAAACAAAAACAATCATGTTAATTTGCACCCTTAAATAGAACAACAGAGTTATATATAAAGATGCAATCTATATTATAACCTAGTTCAACTTAAGTCAGTAACAAGAGGATTGTTTAGCTTTGTAAAATATACTAATGTTATTTATCACATTTAAAGATGCAAGTTTAAAAAAATCATATAATTAAATCAATGAATCAGAAAAGGTCTTTGTCAATAATTCAGCTTCCATTAAGAATAGAAACATTTTGCCAACTCTTTCTTTGAAGAGAACTTCCTCAGACTAATAAAAGGCATTAAGAAAAGCAAATATCATAAATCTAACATCATATATTTAATCAAACGTAGTGAAATGTTGAAATTAACAATGAAAACAGGCAAAAGTATCCAATATGGCCATGTCTAATCATCTTTGTTCTCGATGTGTGCCGCTATAAACGCACTATTAAAATGAAGTGCAAGCATTTCTATGTATCAGCCACAGACATTCGTTTGGAAAATGAAATAATAATAAAATCATATAGAATGTGCACATATATATACACGCACATGTACGCACATATACATAGATGTATGTATAGTTTATTAGTTTATATTTATAATTATAAATACAATTTATGTTTCCCAAAATAGCAGACTCGCTTGTAGCCTCCTTTTGAGGGCAACTAGAAAAGCTGGAGAATGTTATATTTGATCTGTTAAGCATCAGAGAGCAACTGGGGCAGTGAGGGGTTGAAAGATCTAGATTCTAGAGAGAAAGTGAGAGAGAGGAGCAAAGGGCAGTTAAGGAAATAGAAGGAAAATGAGGTAGCATATTCAGAGTGCTGATGCCCTTAACCACCAAAAGCAAAAACAAATAACACTTGTCAATTTAGAATAGTATACCGGCAAAAGCAACCCACAAAATGAAAGCAAAATAAGATTTTTTAAAATGTAACTTTGAGAATCTGTCACTAGATGATGCCTTATAGAATATTAAAGATAGTTCTTGAGACAGAAGAGAAATTCCTCCAAATGACAGTAGAGAAAGAAGAATTAAAAAGAAGGAAACTAAGTGTACAAATCTAAATGAATAAGGAGTATATATATGTATGTATTATACACAGTATATTGCAGTGTTTTAAATATTCCTAGAATTAAATCTGTCAGTGGTGAGTACCTATAGTCCTAGCAACTTGGGAGGCTAAGGTAGGAGGATCAGTTGAGCCCAGGAGTTCCAGTTCAACCTAGGCAACCTATTTCTTTTCCATCTCTAAAAGAAATAAAGTGAATAAATATTGCTAGAACTAAAATGCCTGACAATAGCAAGAAAATGTGAAGGAGTTAAATGTAAATGGATCACAGTTTTCTAAAGTCCCTCATTCCCTAAGAATGACTAAAAGTATCAATTTATATTAGATTTCATTAAGTCAAAGACGCATTTTGAAATTTCCAAAATAGAGTAGAAATTCCAAGTAGTTTGCATAACTAACAAGCGAAATGAGAATGGAAATGGAATAATTTTAAATTTTTTGACTAACACACAAGAAGTAAAAAGGGGGGCCCAGCACGGTGGCCCACACCTGTAATCTCAGAACTTTGGGAGGCCGAGGCACACAGATCACTTGAGGTCAGGAGTTTGAGGCCAGCCTGGCCAACATGGTAAAACCCCATCTCTACTAAAACTACAAAAAATTGGCTAGGTTTTGTGGCTCATGCCTGTAATCCCAGCTACTCAGGAGGCTGAGGCATTATAATCACTTGAACCCAGGAGACAGAAGTTGCAGTGAGCTGAGATCACACCACTGCACTCCAACTTGGACAACAGAGCAAGACTCTGTCTCAAAAACAAACAAACAAAAGGTCAAAAAGGGAGAAAATGGAATAGAGAATGTGGGACACATAAAAACCAAATAGTAAGATAAAATTATATAGATATAGCAATGATAATATGAAATATAAATGGATTAGGATTCCAATTGCAAAAAAAAAAATGGCAGAGTGGCTTATATGAGACTAACATTTCACATAGAATAGTATTAAACTCTGGAAAAAACACATTTTAAAAAATGATGTGAAAACACTAGAAAAAGGCCAAAAACTGGCAGAAACTGGAGGGAATTTGATGCTTAAAAGTAGGGAATTATGCTGCGTGGGACCCAGCTTTAAGGGCTTTTATTCTGACAATATATCTCAGTGTGTATTGTGCAAAGCAACTTGAATTCAAGCAGAAAACTGCAGACTTGCAGCCTGGAGGTGTTATATGATGGAGTTCAAGGCAGTCGGAGTGACTGGAAATTGAGTAGGGAAATTCCAGGAGAAAGGCCTTAGAAGAAAAAGCCCCGAAATCTAATCTCCAATCTTTGACTGATCCCTGAGCTCTGTGTATCCAAGAGAGACTCCACAAAGCCTAGCACAGAACAACAGCTGGATGAGTAGATATTTAATCTGTTGCTCACTGAAGGAGGAAACAGAGTTTATAGGTTTTGAGTTCCAGTAAAAGAGAGGAACATGGTTAAAAGCCCAGGCTTTTCAAGACCCACCTTAAAGTAAATAAAACCAAGTCTCTATAAATTCAAACTGAGAGGTATAAACTGTTTTCATGAATTGGAAAATTCAATATTGTTACTAGAGCTCTTCTCCCCAAATTTACCTACAGATTAAAAGCAATAAACTCCAGTAGACTTTTTGAAGATTTGTCAAAAGTTAAAGATTTACTTACCATATGACCCTGTTATTCCACCCTTGGGTATTTACCAAATAGAAATTAAAATATTTGTCCATATAGAGAACTATATATGAATGTTCAGAGCCGCTCCATTCACAATAGCCCCAATCTTGAAACAACCCGAATATTTATCAAATGAGAAACAGATAAAATATATTGCTCGATAATGAAAAGGAACAAACTACTGATAAATGCAATATCGATGAATCTTCAAAACCATAGCAAGTCAAAGAAGCCAGACACAGAAGAGTACATTCTACGTGATTCTATTTATGTGAAACCCTAAAACACCAAATCTAATCTGCAGTGCCAAACACTAAATCTGTAATTATCCAGGGCCAGAAGCACATTAGGCATGGGCAGTGGGGCATGCACACGAGGAAGACAGAATTTTTTTTCTTTTTTTTTTTTTTGAGACAGAGTCTTGCTCTGTCACCAGGCTGGAGTGCAGTGGTGCAATCTCAGCTCACTGCAACCTTCGCCTCTCAGGTTCAAGCAATCCTCCTGCCTCAGCCTCCTGAGTGGCTGGGTCTGCAGGCATGTGACACCATGCCCGGTTAATTTTTGTATTTTTAGTAGAGGCAGGGTTTCACCATTTGGCCAGGATGGTCTCAATCTCTTGACCTTGTGATTCACCCGCCTCGGACTCCCAAAGTGCTGGGATTACAGGTGTGTGCCACCTCGCCCAGCAGGAGGACAAAATTGACTAGGAAATGGAACTTCGGGGTAGTGATAATATTCTACCTATTGATTGTGGTGGGTACACAGGTGTCTTTAAATGCATGTATTCTTACTGCATGTAAATTATACCTCAGTAATGCTGTAAAACCAAACCTGAAACGATTTCAAGTTAATGCCCCAGCAATACCTATACCAGACAGCAACAGTGATGACAAAAAAAGAACCACAGGCCGGGCGTGGTGGCTCATGCCTGTAATTCCAGCACTTTGGGAGGCTGAGGCAGGTGGATCATGAGGTCAAGAGTTCAAGACCAGCCTGACCAACATGGTGAAACCCCATCTCTACTAAAAACACAAAAATTAGTCAGGCATTGTGGCACATGCCCGCAATCCCAGCTACTCAGGAGGCTGAGGCAGGAAAATCGCTTGAACTCAGGAGGTGCAGGTTGCAGTGAGCTAAGATGGCACCACTGCACTCCAGCCTGGGCGACAAAGTAAGATTCTGTCTCAAAAAAAAAAAAAAAAAAAAAAAAGGAATCACAAATTGAAGAGATACTTAATAGGTAGATGCAGACAGGGTGGGATGCCTTGAAAGAAAAAAGGCTCCCAAAATGCAATGGCTTAAACAAGAAAACAACACAGGGATTTATTTATGTCTCATGTAATTATCTAGCTGGGATGTGTACCTTCAGGTCATCCAGGAAGCCAGACATCAAGCTCTGCCATCCTCTACCAATGGTCTTATTCTAGGGTTGTCAGGCCTGCAAATAGGCTTGTGGACAGAATTTAGGAGGCCTGTGAACATGAATGGGAAAAAAATTACATCTTTATTTTCACTAACTTCTAAATGAAGTTTAGCAATCTTTTCCATTATGAATAATGACAACAAATCACAGTAGTATTAGCAATGCCTGTGGCTTAGTCTGTAATTTGAAATCACAGATATTTTTATATCACAGTACAGTTAATGAAGAATTTTGAAATATCATTCATAATTATTACTGCTTTGAAATTACTGTAAATACCTGGCTGCTGAATTTGGTTATTTAGTGTGTTATTAAAAAATTGCTATATGACTATATAACAAATAAGGTTATTTTAAATGTTGATTACAGTGCCTTTAGTATAATTGGCTTTTGTTATAATTCTACACATTTTATTTTATGTATTTGGAAAAGTGGTCATAGGACTGTCAAAGGGCCCATGTCAAAAAGAATTTTTAAGAACACCCATCCTGGGATATTGTCATCATCTCTGTGGTCTAAGCTAGGCTGCTGTCCCTTCTAGTTTACACAGGTAGGAAGAGGAACAAGAACCGGGAGGAGGTATGGTACACATGGCCTCTGCTTACATATCAGAGAACTCAGTGTCCTGGCCACGCTCAAATACAACAGAGACCAGGAAGGTTTGTATATCTCGGCTAACACATGTCCAGCTACAAGTTTCTATTACAACTGATGAAAGAGACAACTAACACTGTACACTGACTCAGTCCTGTCTGAGAATGACCATATAGAAGCACAAGGAGAGAAGACAAGTGAGTCAAAGACAGTGGCCACGTTTCTGATTGGGGATACCACTTATAAAGATGGAGAGAAGAAGAAGCAGAAGACATTTGGAAGAAGAAAAAACATTCCGGTTGGACAAGTTGACCTTGAGATTGGTATGAGCAGGAGTATACTGACAAACCTCCTCTCCCAGAAAACAAAACCACAAATCTGTTTACTCTGATAATTTCCATGATGCAAATGTACCCATCATGGCCTATTTCAGGCTACCAAGATGATATCACTGAATGAGAAGTTGGAAAGAAATATGCACAAACAGGCTTTCATAAGCTAGCAAAGGCTGGATCCAGCTCACCTCTACCAGTGAGGATTTCCGAGTGGAGACATCTTAAAGACACTAGGATATGCAGAGCTCAAGCTAAGGAGTGGAATCTAGGTGAGACGCTGATTTCAAAATAAATGAGATTATCTGGCCATAGGATTCTAAGAATTCCGATTTGCAGTTGCTTATGGTTTAGACAAATGTGATCTTGATTAAGGGTTCCAAGTAGAAAATGGTTACAAAAATAAGTATGGTACAGAGGATGGGATTAATAGATTTCCAAAACTTTGCCATCGGTAAAATTCTTTCTGACAAAGAAGCTCTCTAGCCACTCTCAAAGGAGCCAATTCTAACCAAAGTTGGTAGTGCATCAGTGGAAATATCAGACCAGGGATAGGAACCACAGAACTGCTTGGTTGCCAGGACTGAAATCTTGTGACCTATCAGCAATCCAAGGTAGCTGGATTCAGCCCGGGGTGTTTCTCCTCTTAAATGAGGGACTCTCTGAGGAAGTCTCCTCTAGAATATCCATCAATCTAATGAAGGTACAGACACATAAGGAGATACAACAGGGTAGCACATATTATTACAAGGTACGCATACAAGACTATGGGAACACAAAGGAAGAAATTATCAATGAAAACAGTTGAGGAAAGAGCAGTTGGCATTCAAGCTCAAACTCAAACAACGAATAGGAAATTTCCAGATTTACCAGGAAGCATAGCGGAGATTGAGCAGCGTCGGTGCAGTGAGGGAGGAAGCAATAAGAATTTCAGGCAGAACATTTTGGACAAAGACTCAGGAGCTTGGAAGAACAAGGTTTCTTCAGAGATCAACAAGAATTTGGTATTTCTACTACTGTATTCTAATCCTACATCCATGTTTATTTCATTCATTTTGCTGCTTCTCTTTATCTTCAGTGCATTCCATGGTACCTGACATCTATTGGGTAAGTACTCAATATTCCACAGAATAAATTTAAAGATCTATGAAAAGGAGGTTGAGAATTTAAGATTTATAAAAGTGCAATGGCAATCATACTTTTTTTAATGCTGCTGAAACTTAAAAGGCAATCATGTTATTTTTTAATGCTGCTGAAACTTATCAATACTACTTTCTAGGAAAAATGAATCAGATGAGACATTATAACTCACACTTTACACAACTCACTTAAAAGTCAGAAAACCTGGATCAGTCTCAGGGGCAGGAGGGGTCAGAGTAGCCCTTTGACTGATTTTTTTACCCTATTGAACATGCTTTTTGTACATTCTGAGAAAATATGAAATTTCTCAGAGGATAGAAGTTGAAGTTGGTCTAAAAATCAGGATTCTGATTTGAAATTATTTATTCAACAAATACTGTGCTTGTCATGCACCATGCTAGGCACTGGGCATATAATGCTGAGACAGACATTATTCCAATTCTTCAGTTATTGGCAGTCTCTTGGGAATTAAAAAGTAAATAATCTACTGCAATATAGTGTGTGACACAAATTAGAGCTTCCCCTTGTCTTCTCTCCTGCATTCATTCATTTGGTCTCAACACTCAACATCTCTACAAGTTCTCCCACGCCATGCTTCAGTAATTGGGAAATCATAGATCAATCAGAAGGTAGTGATTCAATACGAGTTGCAACTGTGTGCTGCATCTTGTTTAAGAGAATTTCATCTTGGACTTCCCAAAGGTTAACCAGCTCTCAACTGATCCTTTGTTCTCTCACTTCCACTTTGCATGTGAAGTATCTGATTTTGCTCTGCACATAACAGATTCAAAACACAGAACCTTTTTGGATTCATTCTACCAAATGAATCCACCCACACAAAAGGTTTCACACAATTGAGACTTCACTGAGGATTTGGTAAGGGACAAAGAGGCAAGGCTTTACATTTTGTTTCCCAAAATGAGCTATTTAAAGCATATAATTTTATTTTTGCTCTCCATGACTGTGCTAACATGGGCATGGTAGGGAGGAGCTTCCTTCTCTCTCTCTTCATCTCTCTCCCTCACTGCTTCTTTCTATCTTCTTTTTCCCCTTCCTCATGCAATAGCCAGCCTTATTGGATCATCACTTCTTTATTATGCAGAGTAATTCATTCCTGAAGGAGATTCCACTTCCAAATTTCAGACTTGGCATTCAGCAAAACAAAGGCTACACGCCCCACCTCCCTGCCCAGTTAACAGGACTGGCTTTCTTTAAAGGCATTTTACAGATTACGTTTTGTAATACGAACATATTCTTGTGGTCCTATCCACTATCCCTAGTCTTCCTCCAAAAGACATGCTAATGAATTAATTTTTCTGCTTCTTATTGTAATTGTTATGTTTTGTAACTAAGAAAATAGGGAAGGCAGCGAGAGAACCTATGAGGTGACTCTGACTTCCATTTCAGGGTCCTGGAAGGAAGAAGCAACAATCCTAGCCAAGAGGTAGACAAAGGGATTGGGGGTACGAGTTGTTGGTTAGCAGAGGGAAAGAAGAGAGTGACTCACAAAAGAAGAATAAATTTTGGAAGCAAATTACAGGTTAGAAGTAAAATAATGAGTACAGAGAGATTCAATTCTCACAAGACTCCTCTCTTGTGTCATCTCTCCTGGAACCTTTGTCATGTCCTCAAAGACAAAGCTTCAAATAATGCTGCTGATGTTGATCTCTTTTTAAGTAGTAACTTGGATGACTTTTATAATTTCTCAGAACTTCACAAAGATAGGAACAACTCACCTTTGATGCAGATCACACAGGTGAGCCCTCACCTATGTGATCTGCATCGTCAGTTGCAGTCCTGCCCCTCCTCCCCCATTTCAGCTCTGCGGTATCTTCTCCCTCTCTACCTAACTTGTTAGAGGCATCGTGGACACCAACAACCTCTATTTCCTCATTTCCCATTCATCCTCAGTCCATTCCAATCAGGATTTGACCTTGCACATGCGTCCAGAATGGCCCTTGTTAAAGCTACCAACTTCCTCATCACTAAATAACTTATTTAATTACTCAATCTAGGTGTATATATTGCCTGGCCATGTAAATCCAGTTTGTCATTTTGTCTTTTTATTGTGTCTATGATTTCCTTTTCCATGAAAAAGTTCTTTTTTTAGCAGTAGTGTTTCCCTTATAACACGTTTCTGGATGTTAAGTCATAGTTAAAACGTTTTTCCCACTCAAAGATTATACATGTATTCATCCATGTTTTCTTATTTTTTCACTTGTATACTTACATTGCCTATAAATATCAGATCCACTTGGAATTTATCTTGTTGAATGGTATAAGATATCAAGCTCATTTAACTTTTTCCAGATGGCTCTCCAATTATCCTAATCCTCTTATTAAAAATTCCATCCTATAGCCTCCCTGATTTTGAGTGAGGCCACCATAGCATACTAAATTTGTATGTATAATGAGGTCTATTTCTGATTTTCAATTCTGTTACCTTGTCCTTTTATTCATGCATCAATACCATCCTACTTTAATTATAAAGATTTTTACAAGTAAGTTTTAATATCTAGTAGAGCTAATCCTACCCACACCCAAGACTTTGGATTTTTTATTCCCCATATGTTTTGTAACTACTCTCTCTCATTTATCCTTTCAAGTGAACTTTCTAACTGGCCTGTCTGGCCCAGAAGATATTTAGGATATTGTTATTTTGATGTTATTAAATGTATAAGTTAACCTTGGCAGACTAAACATCTTTATGATGTTATGTTTTCTATCTAAGGACATGGCTGCCTTTGCATTTGTTCAATTTTGTCTCCTTCAGTAGTGTTTTGTGAGTTTTCCTCATATAAATCTTGCACACTAGTGCCAAACGAATACCCCTAAGTTATTTTATTATCATTTTGCTGCCATATATTGGATTGTCCCTTCCATTTTAGCTTCTCTGTTTTTTGTCTGTATACACAAAGCTATCGATTTTTATATAGTAATTTTATTTCCGATTTTTTACTATTTTACTAAATTCTTTTATTATTTGTGGTCATTTTTCCATTGATACTTTGGGGTTTGTCAGAGAAATAACAATTGCACATGAAAATAAAGATTATTTTTGTTTTCTTTTCAATTTCAGCGTCTCAGATTGCTTTCTCTTGTCTAACTGCATTAGCTAACACCTCCATCCAAATGTTCAATGTAATGAAATAGTAGGCAGCCTTGTCTTGTTCCTGATTTTGGTGACAAAGCCTTTAGTGTTTCTCTTAAGTAAAATGCAAGCTTTTGAGTTAAAAGTATATATTTTATGTGTAGAGGAAATCCATAAATTTATTTTTGTTGTGTTTTTCATCATAAATCAGTACTAATTTTGTCAAAGTCCTTTTGTGTATTTATGGAGATAATCATGTAATTCTTCTCATTAGCTGTATTAATGTGATGAATTATATTAAATACTGAATAAAATGTATTCTTAAAATAAAACTCTCTGAGTTATGATGACTTAATATTTTTTCTAATGTTCATTTGGATTGTTTGCTATTGTTCTTGGTACAATATCAGGTTTTGGAAAATGCATTATACTTATTTCATAAGAATCAATTTGCAAGCTTTCTTTTTGTTTTTATTTGTTCGTGGTGTTCTGGGCTTACTTAAGTAATAGTGGGATTGCCTGATCTGTAAAGTCTGGTAGAATTCCACCAATCTGGCTTGCTGCATTCAGCAGCAGCACTCTACTACTTTTTTCACTACTCTCTATTTTTTTAATGTCACTCAGGTCAATTTTGATTGGTTGTATTTTCTGAGTTATCAATTTTATCTAGATTCTCATATGTATTTGCTTAAAATTGTGAAAATTGTCTTGTGACTTTTAAACTTTTCCCTTTTTCAAAGGTGTCTAATTTTGCATATTTGTGTTTTCTTCCTTTTGAATTTATTAGGTTCACTAGTAATACGTGCATATCTTTAATTATATATAAAATCTCCATTGCAATTTATATTATGCTAAACATGGGCTCATACTGATATTTCTCTCATCTATCACTACATGGTTCACACTAGCCTTCACCTACCACATCAGTAAAGAGAAATCTGGCTCACCACCTGTCATCTATTTATTTACTTATTTTGCTCACCCCCCAGCATACATATACAATGGTTTCAGAATTGTTAACTGAGAGCACAGTGTTTATATGCAGTTCCTTTTGTCTTTCGTCTTATAGATGTTATGAATTTCCAAAGCGGCTTAGGTCAGCACCTTTCCCCAGCAAGATTATGTCATACAGCTGTAATACAGTTAAATTTGTAATAAAGTTAAAACACTGTGCTCTACCCTTTAGTCCCTCAATCTCCTGATTTTTAAATTTGCCTACATTAAAATTCACTCTTTGTGTTACAAGGTTCTATGAGCTTTTGCACAGTTTCATGTATGCACAAAAGTATCATACACAGTAATTTCACTGACCTCAAAAGTCCCCCTCTGCTTCACTTATTCAACTCTCTCCCCTCCCCAAATCTCTGGCAACTACTGATTGATTTTTTATCTCTATAGAACCACCTCTTTCCAGAATGTCATAGTAATGCAATCATACAGTGCATAGCCTTTTCAGATGGGCTTCTTTTTCTTAGCATTAGGCATTTAAGATTCATCTATGTTGTTGCATGGATTGATAGCTCACTTTTCTCATTGCTAAATATTATCCCACTGTATCAATGTACTACAATTTGTTTATGTATATTCACCTATTGAGGACCTCTTGGTTGCTTCCAGTTTGAGGCAACTATGATCAAAGCTGCTCTAAACATTCATGTGCAGGTATTTGTGTCGATATAAGCATTCAAATCAACTGGATAAGTACACAGGAGAACAACTACTATACTGAATGGTAAGACTATGTTCAGCTTTATAAGATATTGTCAAAGCGTCTTTCAAAGTAGCTGTGCCATTTTGGACTCCCACCAGCAATGAATAAGAATCCTGCTGCTCCACATTCTCACCAGCAACCGGTATTGTCAGGTTTGTTTGTTTGCTTTTTAAATTTTAGCCATTCTAATTGATATGTAATAGTATTTCATTGCTGCTTTGTCTCCCTGAGAATTAATGTTGAGTGTCTTTTTTATATATTTCATTGCAATTTGTATATCTCCTTTGGTGAGGTGTCCATTCAGATCTTTTGCACATTTTAAAATTGTTTTCTCTTATTGTTGAGTTTTAAGAGTTCTTTGTATATTTTAGATGAAGTCCTTTACCAGGTAAGGGTTTTGAAAATGTATCCGTACACTCTATGGTTTATCTCTGCATCCTCTTAATAGTGTCTTTCACAGGGCAGAAGCTTCAATTTTTAGTAAAATCTAACTTACCAGTTTTTCTTTCATGGATTGTGCTTTTTATATTATTTCTAAAACCTCATCAACAGCTCAAGTTCACACAGATTTTCATGTGTGTTTTCTTCCAGAAATTTTAGATTTTATATTTAGGTCTATGGTCAATTTAGAGTTAACTTTTCTGTCATGTGAGGTCTGTGTCTAGGCTCATTTTTTTTATGTATGAATGTCTAATTGTTCAGCACTATTTTTGAAAAGACTCATGTTTCCAATAAATTGCCTTTGTGCCTTCGCCAAAAATCAGTTGATAATATGCGTATATTTATTGGCTTTCTATTATGTTCCCTTGATCAGTGTGCTCATTCTTTCACCAATACAACGTTGTCTTGATAATGGCAGCTTTGTAGTAAGCCTTGAAATGTGACAATGAGAGTCCTCTGATTTTGTTCTTCTTTCTAAGAATTGGGCTGGTTATTTTGGTTCCTTTACATTTTCACATAAAATTTCAGAGTCAGTTTGTTGATTACTACAAAAAAAATTGCTGAGATTTTTATTGATATGGTATTGAATCAATAAATCAAGCTGGGGAGAACTGATAGCTTAAAAATATTTACTCTTTCCAATCCATGAACATGGACTATCTCTCCATTTATTTAGATTTTTTAAAATTTCTTCCATTAATGTTCCATAGCTTTCTACATACAGATCCTGTATCTATTTTGTTAGATTTATACTTAAGTACTTCACTTTTCTGGTGCTATTGTAAATCGTTTTCTTTTTTGTAACTTCAAATTCCAATTGTTCATTGCTAGTATATAGGAAAACAATTAAATTTTATATATTGACCTTGTTTTCTGAAATCTTACTATATTCACTTAGTAGTTCCAGGAACTTTCCATAGATTCTTTGAGTAGATTCTACGTGGATAGTCATGTCATTTGTTAATAAAAGCAGCTTTACTTTTTCCTTTCCAATATGTATACCTCTTATTTTTCCTTCTTGTTTTATTGCACTAGATAGGACTTCCACTACATTGTTGAATAGGAATGGTGAAAGAGGACACTCTTAACTGGTCCCAATCTTGGGGAACTGTTTAATCTCTCATTGTTATGTACCATTTTTTTTTATAAAAAAAAAAAAAAAATTCTAAATCTGTGTTGTTAGTATGTCTCCTATGTAAGCCACAGGGTTGAATTTGGCTTTGTTAACCAATCTGAAAAAAAAAAAGTGTTTTTTTTGGAACAGGGTCTCACTCTGTACCCCAGGCTGGAGTGTAGTGGCACAAACATGGCTCCCTGGGCTCAAGTCATCCTCCTGCGTCAGCCTTCTGAGTGGCTGGCACAACAGGCACGCCCCACCACATTTGGTTTTATATATATATATGTGTGTGTGTGTGTGTGTGTGTGTATATATGTATATATATATGTGTGTGTGTGTGTGTGTGTGTGTGTGTTTCTGTCACCCAGGCTGGCATACATGGAGTACAATGGCACAATCTTGGCTCACTGCAACCTCCACCTTCCAGGTTCAAGTGATACTCCTGCCTCAGCCTCTCCAGTAGCTGAGATTACAGGTGCCCACCACCATGCCCAACTAATTTCTGTATTTTAGTAGAGACAGAGTTTCACCATGTTGCCCAGGCTGGTCTCAAACTCTTTGCCTCAAGTGGTCCGCCTGCCTCAGCCTCCCAAAGTGCTGGGATTATAGGTATAAGCCACTGTGCCTGACCTGAAAATATATTTTAATTGGTGAGATAAGCTAATGTATAGTTATTGATGTGGTAAATATGTTTGGTGTCAGTATGCAATATTGTTTTATGTTATAATCATATATATTCATGTCTTTATAGGATCTAATTTATTTACCTGATTTTTTTACTCTTATTTAGTGAAGTTTATATTTTTGCTCTAATGATTATGTTATTTTAATCCATTTATATAATACTTATTTACTTTTTTCTTGGTAAATGACTATTGCTTCCCTCTAATGAGCAATATTGAAAGTAACTATAAGCCTCTTTTTGCCCCAACTCTCCCTTTTCCTCACCATCTGATTTGAAGTAATGTCCTTTTACTTCAGTTAATAACTATAAGGCAAACAAGAAGCTAATTTTACTTTCCATAGCTCTCCCCACTCTCCAACCATTTTTTATAGTTGTACTAAATCTATATTGTCAGAGCACACAATCATTGAATACTAGACTTATTTCTGTAAATAAATATTTTTACCATAAATCCTTACATCAAAATTTTCAATTATGTTGATTGTTTAATGTTCATGCTGTTTAGCAGATTCCTTGGGAAGGATCTGGGCAAAATAGTTCCTGAATTCTAATGTTTTCATTAGAACTTGTCTGTGACTTTTATAATTAAAGGTCAATTTGTCTTCTTATAAAATTTTTGACTCTTATCTTCTTTCCTTGTTTTCTTTAAACATTTTACTCTACTAAATTTTGACAAAATATTGATGTTAAAAAGTAAAGAAAATCGAATTCAAGAAAAGACATAAATAAGAATAAAGTGAGATGCTACATAAGAAAAAGTTTACAAAGAAGATACAATAGTCATAAATGTGAATGGCCCTAGCAAAAAATCCCAACATACAAAAGTGGGAACAGTTAAGAATTACAAGGAAAAATTGATAAGCCACAGCCATAGTGGGAATTTTTTTGCACAGTTTTGAAATGTGCAAAAGATCTAAATGGACACCTCACCAAAGAAGATATACAAATTACAACTAAATATATTAAAAAGGCACTCAACATTATTTGTCAGGGAGACAAATTTTAGCCATTCTATTATGTATCAATTAGAATGGCTAAAATTCAAAACAGAAAAAACTGACACCAGTTGCTGGTGAGTATGTGGAGCAGTAGGATTCTCACTCATTGCATAATAGTGAGCCAATGAATAAACTTATACAAATATTATAGACTTATGCAAATCTTCAACTGCAGACTGCTTTGTGTCTACCCCATAAGTGTCCTTCAGGGGTCAGAAGAGACGTGGAAGAAACTTACTGCATATAACTATTTGAAAAACACCTATCTGAAAAGGCTGCATGATGTATGTTTTCAACCATATGACATTCTGGGAATTTTTACTATGCCTCTTTCAGAAACTTATAAATCAAAAAGATCTTAAATTAATAAATGTATATAAGGTCTAAAAGGAATTGATAAACATAAATTTGATCTAACAGATAAACATTGAGAAGCAGGGAGTCTGTTTAGTATAGTGAATTAAGAGGTGTATTTTTTATCTCAGATATTGTTTTGTTCTATTGTAAAATTTGTTTGATTGTTTCTGAGGGCTAAGCTCCGGTTTTTTATCTTGCCCCATTTATTCTATTAATCCCAGGTCTGTAGACAAACTCAACCAATTGTCGACCAGAAAATGATTAAATTTACCTATCATCTGGAAGCACCATCTCCCATCCCCCTCAAATTGTTCTGCCTTTCTGGAACAAACCAGTGTATTTTTCAAATGTATTTGATTGATATCTCATGCCTCCCTAAAATGTGTAAAACAAAGCTGAACCCCAACCATCTTGGGCACATGTTCTCAGGACCTCCCAAGGGCTGTGTCATGTGCCATGGTCACTCACATTAGGCTCAGAATAAATCTCTTCAAATATTTGACAGAGTTTGATTCCTTTCATCAACATTTCTAAATATTTCTCCATCCTTGCTGAGACTTCTTATCTTTCCATTCATTACAACATATTTTCCTTTACCTCATTGAGCATAGTTATAATAACTGTTTCAAAATCCTTGTCTGATCATGCCAACATCTATATTATCTCAGGGTTGGCTTCCATTAATTGTCTTATTGTTTGCAAAAGACTGCATTTTTCCGGTTCCTCCTATGCTGAGTAATTTTGAATTGTATCCTGGACATTATTTCTATTATGTTGTAAACAGATGCTGTTTTACTACTGAGAATAGTGTCAATGTTTTTGTTGTGGCAGGCAATCGATTAAGTTGGTTCAACTCAAACTGCAAACTGACTCAACCTGTGGTTATAAGTAACTCACGTCTCAGCTGAGTTCTGACTTTAGCTGCAGACTGCTTTGTGTCTACCCCATAGGTGTGCTTCAGGGGTCAGCTAGATATCTAAACAAAGTTCATATTCAGAATTTGGGACATGACCTTCTCTGTCTCTCTGTTCTGGGATTTCCCCTCCTTCCAGTGACTGTATTGCTGCAGACTCTGCTCTCAGGTTGTTCAAGCCAAAAAGAAAAAAAAAAAAGATGGCTTTCTATTGTTTAGCTATTCTGTTAGTGACCTGCCCTCAGACTAACACATCAAAAACAGAAAACTTACCTCCTCTTAATGGCACCTTCTTCCAAGTTTCATCTTCCTCCAAAACTTGACTGCTTTCGTTCACTCTCTTTCGCCTTCAGGTACTTGTTTTTGGCATTTTGTTCAGAGTTGAATATTGCTATCTGAAGAGAGTAAGAAGTTACTTGGTCATATATGAAACAGAACTCTTTGGTTATACTTTCAATACTCTCCGTCCTCTTTTCCATTGGCACCCATTCCATACTAGTTATTTCTCAGAGTATTTCGATTCTTATTCAATACATGTATTTATGTATATATGTAGACTAGGAAGATATATAGCTATAAGTTAGTCTTTGTATTTAATTTACATTCATATTTTCTTAATTTTTTTATTCAAAATTGCTTTTTGAAATCTAATCGTGTTGCTATACATAAATATAGTTCATGATGTCTGAGAGCTGCACGCATTTCATTATATGAATATACAAATTTTCATTTATTGGTCTCCTAAATAAATTGGATTTATCAGCCAGGTGTGATGGCTCCCACCTGTAATCCCAGCACTTTGGGAGGCCAAGGCAGGCAGATCACTTGAGGTCAGGAGTTTGAGACCAGCCTGGCCAACATGGCAAATCTCTCTCTCTACTAACAATCCAAAGAATTAGCTGGGCATGGTGGTGGGCATCTGTAATCCCAGTTATTCGTGAGGCTGAGGCAGGAGAATGGCTTTAACCCAGGAGGTAGAGGTTGTAGTGAGCCAAAATCATGCCACTGCACTCCAGCCTGGGCGACAGAGTGAGGCTCTGTGTCAATAAAAAATAAATAAATAAATTAGATTCATCACTTTCCTAATATACCTAAATAGTCAATAACATTTTTATACATGCTTTCAATTTATACCCTTTGTCAAATTTTCTACTGGTTTTACTAACACTTTCTTTTTTATTTTTAGTAGCAACTTATATTTTCTAGATAACTTATTAGTTCTAAATGTTGCAAATATTTTGTCCCATTCTGCTGTTAACTTTGTCTATGATGTCCTTTATTAAATGAAACTTCTAATTTTGACATCATCTTTTTTTGTAGTTTGTATTTTGGGGATCATATTTAAGAAATATTTGGTGATGTGAGGTCGTAAGGAAATTATACATTTCTTTATATTAAACTTTTAGTTACAATATTCCTATTTAGGTCTTTAATTCATTTGAACCTGTAGTACGTAGTGTGTGACAGGAATCTTGGGGGTTTTGTCAATATAGTGAAACCATTTTCTTGATACAATTTACTAAACATAATTTTCGGATTTCTGATGTAACCACTAACCTATAATAAACTTTAAGTCTGCTTCCAAGGTATCTACTCCTTTTGATTGGTTTAATTGATATTGCACTTTACAATTCTATTTTATTTAAATAATTTACACTAGGGCTAGTTTTTTTTTAATAGTTTCAATTTATAGATGATTATATTCCCTAAAATTTTGGAATTAATCAGGTTTCCTCTCCCACCTAGAGAATTTAATTAGAAATACAGAAAAATTTTAAATTATTTTGAGAGAGAATTAACAACTTTATCATATTAAGCCTTACTACATTTCAAAGTGCTACATCTTTTCATTCATTCAGGTCTTTTAAAAATATCCTTAAAAGAGTTTTCAAAATGCCTCCATCAAGGACAGAGTTTCTTCTATTGTATTTTCTATCATTTAAATGCTTTTGATTTTGTGAGTTTGTTTTGTATTCATCTCCTTGCTGACTACCTTAATGCTAATAATTTGCTAACTCTGGTTTCTTTGCAGACAATCACAACACCTACAAAAAATAAAGAAAAGAAGGAGAAAAAGTCTGTTTCTCCCCCTATTCTTCTCCCACCTTGGATTTCTTTTCATTTATTTTATTGTTCAGGACTTCTAACATTATGTTGAACATTAATTCAGTTAATGGTGGCTGACATCCTTGTCTCCTTGACTTGTAAAATGTTTCAGGTTTCCTATCACTGAATTTTAATGCTAAACAAATGTTGAAATACATCAAATGCTTTTATTGCAACTGCCATCCCAATTAGATAAGTTTGAGGAGTGTAAAAAATAATGACATTTGTCCTTAATCCATTAATATATAAATTATACTACAAGATTTTTCACTTTAGAGCCATTTTTTACAACCCTGAATTCACCCATAATCAACCATGACAAATACACACACCTGTATATCTTTATCTACTCTACCTATATACCTTTATATGTATATACATATATGCACACAGAGAGAGAGAGAGAGAGAATTTTTTTTCAGAATAAACAATTTATTAGTTAGTCATCAATAAATGCCCCGGGTTTGGCACCAAGCACGTTCTTTTTTTTTTTTTCTTTAATTTTACTTTAGAATCTGGGGTACATGTGCAGCTCATGCAGGGTTGCTGCACAGGTGCATACTATATATGGCATTTCTCCCCATGTTTTCCCTCCCCACCCTTCCACCCCCCACTGTCCCTCCCCTAGTCCCCCTCAACTGCCCCCAGTGGGTGATGCTCCTCTCCCTGAGTCCATGTGTTCTCATTGTTCAACACCCACCTATGAGTGAGAACATGCAGTTTGGTTTTCTGTTCTTGTGTCAGTTTGCTGAGAATGATGGTTTCCAGATTCATCCAAGTCCCTACAAAGGACATGAACTCATCGTTGTTTATGGCTGTGTAGTGTTCCATGGTGTATATGTGCCACATTTTCTTTGTCCAGTCTATCATTGATGAGCATTTGGGTTGGTTCCAGGTCTTTGCTATTGTGAACAGGGCTGCTATGAACATACATATACATGTGTCTTCATAGTTTAAAGATTTATAGTTCTTTGGGCATATACCCAGTAATGGGATTGCTGTGTCAAATGGAATTTCTATTTCTAGATCCTTGAGAAATCACCACACTGTCTTCCACAATGGTTGCACTAATTTACACTCCCGCCAACTGTGTAAAAGTGTTCCTATTTCTCCACATTCTCTCCAGCATCTGCTGTCTCCAGAATTTTTAATGATCACCATTCTAACTGGCATGAGATGATATCTCAATGTGGTTTTGATTTGCATTTCTCTAATCACCAGTGACGATGAGCATTTTTTCATGTTTGTTGGCCTAACATATGTCTTCTTTTGAAAAGTATCTGTTCATATCCTTCGCCCACTTTTGAATGGAGTTTTTTTTTCTTGTATGTCTGTTTTACTTCCTTGTGGATTCTGGATATCAGCCCTTTGTCAGATGGGTAGACTGCAAAGATTTCTTCCCATTCTGTGGGTTGCTGGTTCACTCTAATGATGGTTTCTTTTGCTGTACAGGAGCTCTGAATTTTAATTAGATCCCATTTGTCTATCTTGGCTTTTGCTGCCATTGCTTTTGGTGTTTTAGTAATGAAATCCTTGCCTATGCTTATGTCTTGGATAGTTTTGCTTATGTTTTCTTCTAGTGTTTTTATGGTGTTAGGTTTTATGTTTAAATCTTTAATCCAACTGGAGTTAATTTTAGTGTAAGGTAACAGGAAGGGGTCCAGTTTCTGCTTTCTGCACATTGCTGGCCAGTTTTCCCAACACCATTTATTAAACATGGAGTCCTTTCCCCATTGCTTATTTTTGTCAGGTTTGTCAAAGATCAGATGGTTGTAGATGTGTGGTGTTGCTTCTGAGGCCTCTGTTCTGTTCCATTGGTCTATGTCTCTGTTTTGGTACCAGTACCAAGCTGTTTTGATTACTGTAGCCTTGTAGTATAGTTTGAAGTCAGGTAGCGTGATGCCTCCAGCTTTGTTCTTTTTGCTTAGGATTGTCTTGGCTATACGGGCTCTGTTTTGGTTCCATATGAAGTTTAAGGTGATTTTTTCCAGTTCTGTGAAGAAGGTAATTGGTAGCTTGATGGGGATAGCACTGAATCTATAAATTACCTTGGACAGTATGGCCATTTTTACGATATTGATTCTTCCTAACCGTGAGCATGGAATGTTTTTCCATCTGTTTGTGTCCGAGAGAGACAGAATTTAAAAGTCATGTCCCTGAGTAAAATGGGCCCGTACTTTTCTTGTATTATACTTATCTAGTTTCAGTATAAAATATATTCCTACCTCGTAAAATTGATTGGATTGTTTTTCCTGATTATATAAGTTAGGGATATGTGTACTTTCCAGTAAAAGATCTCAGCCTGTGACTTGTTGAGGTGGGGAAAATGGAAAAACGTTTATCATTGTGATGGTGATATTCTTATTCTTACTGTTAATTATATATTTCATGATTATTTTCTATTTTTTATTCCTTATTGTAATGTAAGTTTTTAATGTTTTCCAGAGATATAAAAAAAGGTCCTTTTGAAGGATTTTGTGTATTTGCATCTCTATGTCTTGGTTGGCATTGCCAACAATTTGTCTTTTGGTTTTGCCAAAGTTTTTTCAACTTCAACTTGGATTCTGTTCATCTTTTTTAAATGATATCTCATTGTCTTGTTTCTCCTCTCTTTTGGCTTACTCTGCCACTTTGTTACCAATCACAAGGGTTTTACTTTGTTACCAGTTGCAAGGGTTTTATTTATTGCCTGATGCTGGGGTGCAGTGCAGCCAGGCCTAAATTTTTTTTTAAAAGCTTTATATGTGTTCTAAAGTGTGAGAGGGGTTGACAGTTACTGGTCTATAAGCATTCTTCTCAAATCTATCTGATACTAAGATTGCTTTTGAGGCTTTTGGAGAGCATATACTCCTGGACGACATAATTTAATAATTATGACTCATTAGATCTAGACTGCAGCCTGTGAGTCCATATTTTTAAAAAAGCTTGGCAGGTGTTTCTGACTACCAGCAAGATTTGAAAATCACTGAATCTGAGTGCCTAGAAAACACTGTATAGTGCCAAAAGTATAAGTGACCTCTAAGGCTGTAGTGATTTCTAAGGTAGAAGTTAAGAGATGTTTAGATGGTTTGGGGGAATTTGGGGATACCCAGCAATACAGGAAGAGGAGAAAATATTAGTAAAGAGCAGGAGCTGAAAGGAAGTTCAGCTCCTAAAAAAGAAAGAAGTCTTATCAAGACATCAAAAGCAAGGGAGGGAGTAGCAAGAACTAGAGTTAAAAATAGGCTACAGACAAAGCTATATTACAAATGGACTTTTGTAATATAGCTTTACAAGAGTTACAAGAAGCCATTGAAGGGGTTTAAACAGGAAGGTGCTGCTGGTTTAGCTACAGAAGAGAAAATTAAATGGAGAGAAAGCAGGACTGACTTCCTTGAAGTCTGAAGACAGTCATCATCCTTGAGGTGACCACTATAATCCAGGAGATAAATGATGGTGACTTCAACTATGATACAGTTGGAGAGGAAAAGACTATTAGGGATGGGTAAAAGATATGGATGTGACTGGATGTAAGGCATATATGAAAAGAAAGAGTAAACTTATCATCACCAATTTATTGCTCATAAGTATTCTCTGAGCTATATATTTTGCATTGAATATATTTATCTACAACTGTTCAGACATTCTCTAAAATATGGAGGTAAAGATATAAATGTTTATATTTTATTCAAAATTGTCACAGTTTAAATAATATTGATAATAATGTATAATATATAATAATAGTAATGACATCTCCTTTCCTTGTTTCTCTTCTCTTTTGATTTACTCTGCCACTTTGTTAGAAAATATTCAGTCTGGTAACAAACTGAATTCAATTATACAAATATACACTGTAAACAAATATTCAAACTCATAATAAGTGAAAATGACTAGACAGGTTAATTTCATAGTAGATCACAATCCTTGTTATTTCAGATTTGGTCTGCTCTAAACTTATCCATCTCCATCCATTACTGGAACAACTCCACAAACTCCTTATTCCCTAAAACACCACTCATACCATTAAAGTCACTAACAGAGACTGAACTGAGAATAAAGGAAATCATGGAGAAACTAGACCAGCAGATCCCACCCAGACCTTTTGACCACATGAACACCACCACCAGCGCCACACACAGCACAGCCACCATCCTCAGCCCTCGAGACACGTACTGCAGAGGGGACAATCTGGACATCCTGCTGGAGGTGAGGGACCACTTGGGACGCAGGAAGCAATATGGCGGAGATTTCCTGAGGGCCAGGATGTCCTCCCCAGCCCTGATGGCAGGTGCTTCAGGAAAGGTGACTGACTTCAACAATGGCACCTACCTGATCAGCTTCACTCTGTTCTGGGAGGGCCAGGTCTCCCTGTCTCTGCTGCTCATCCACCCCAGTGAAGGGGCGTCGGCTCTCTGGCGGGCAAGGAACCAAGGCTATAACAAAATTATTTTCAAAGGTAAATTTGTTAATGGCACCTCTCATGTCTTCACTGAATGTGGCCTGACCCTAAACTCAAGTGCTGAACTCTGTGAATATCTGGATAACAGAGACCAAGAAGCCTTCTACTGTGTGAAGCCTCAACACATGCCCTGTGAGGCTCTGACCCACATGACCACCCAGAATAGAGAAGTGTCTTATCTTACTGACAGGGAAAAAGGCCTTTTCCACAGGTGAGTATTTTTCAAGTATACTGAGAAGTGTCTCACTGAGAAGTACCCCAGTCAGAGCTACACTGCCCATTGCAACACTGAGCATGACTCTCAGAGGCCTCTACTCAAGGTCAGACATGTGGTGTCTTCACAGGGCCTCTACACACCACTCTGTGCCAAAGTTTGCATTTTCACTATATTCTCCCATCAGTCATGTGTTTTGCTATAACTATTCTTCTATGTATTCACAGATGTTCCATTGAAAAAAGATTCTTTGATAAGTGTATGATAACATCCATGCTCCTTCTCCTCCCATAATTAATTTTGTTAATTTTGCCTCTTAAATATCTTTGCGTTGATCCATTTCCCCCATGTACAGTGCTGCTATTCAAGTTCAGACCAACATCATCTCATCTAGATTACTTATTCCAGCTTCCCAACTGGTCTCTGTCCCAGCAGTCATACCCTCTCTAATCCATTTTCTACACTGAGTAATCTTCCTCAAAAGCCAATTCCTACTGGTTATCTCCAGTTGATCCCATGATCAGATATTCTTCAGTATATACCTCTCAGGGTAGAGGAGTCCTTCTTACTCCCCATGTTGTGACCTACTCATCCCCGTGAGCCCCTGGTTCAACAGCCCTCCACAAACCGGGTAGAAGCATGTTTCCTCTATCAATCACAGCTGCGGCAATCCCAGGCTTTTCTCTCCTGACTTACAAACAGATGCTCACTTCTTGGTTTTCCTTTTCCCCCACTAAGCTGAAAACTACTTTGTGGATTAGAATGAACCATCAGTGACTCTTCATGGGCCACTTTGAGGATTTGTAAAGGGTGAGTATCTGTTATCATAAATTCCAGAGCTGTGAGCCAAGCCATAAAACGTCTATCAGTTGCAGAGACTTTTGCTCATTTGCTAACTTTACATAAGTCTCAGAGGCTCGGTCTATTTCCTTTTCTCTTTCAATTCTGCCCAGTACCCTTTTTTTCCCACAAAGATTTACTTTTCCTAAGATTGGTAACAAAGTAGAATGCTAGGTTCACAGCAATCCCTTTCTACCAGTTTTCAAAGTCAAGCTTAGTCTTTTTTTCCATAAGCTTTCAAAAAAAAATATGGTAAGAGTGGGCACCAAACATGACAAAATAACATGCATTCCAGAATCTTACCTCATTATCCAAGTTTTGGCTCCTGATCTATAGTCCCTGGATCCCTTCTGAAAAGTAAAAGCACAGTTAAGTTTCTGTTCCTTTCCTTTTATCTCTGATGGTACAGCTCATCAAATCTCTTCCTACCCACCAACCATCCCTATGCCTAAATCCTAGTAAGGATGAAAACATGCTGATCTTTTCTCTTCTCAGTATGGCACCTGAAAAGACATCCATAGCAGGGAATCAGGTACCACTTATATCTGTTATAGTTGGCACCTGGGTCCCCATTCTCCCCTTAATCCCTTTCTTCCTTCCTCCGCTTACATGGCCATATACACAGGTTTGAAACAAAGTGTGAGTAAGAGCTTTCAAGCAGGAAGAGTCATCTTTCATCAATTGGAGGAAAGAAATGTAAGGTACATTGATTAACACAACAGATTCAACACTACTTTCTGCCAGCCACTTTGATAGGTATTAAGGATACAGCAGTGGACCAGACACATGCACTACCTTCCTTCCTAAATCTTACGATCTTCAGAAAGCAAGTTTGTCGAAAAAGTCAAAGATAATCATAGCAGGAAATGTGGATTAAAAAGGGAAGCAGAGGCCCTCTGATAAAAGGTCTACATGCCACTCAAAAAGGCTGGATCCCTTGGGTACATGATGGGGAGACAATAAAGGGATGTAAGCAGTAGTGCAGTTGCATTTGCAATGAGAAAGGGTACTCTGCCAGTCAGATTGAAAGATTTAGGTGGAATAAAACTGAGGTTTACATGACCAATTAGAAGCCCACAGTAATCCAAGGAAACTATTCTGCAAACTGGAATAGGAGATATGGACGCAGAAAGGGAGAAGAGAACTTGTAAATTAGATAAATATTTTGAATCTAAAATTCCAGGACACACTGATTACATGTGGCAGATCAGTAGAGCTGCCCTGGACTTCAGGTGCTCTCAGCAGGGTAGAAAGTCTTCCAAATTCCTTGTTCATTTACAATACCCAATATATCTAAAATTTACAACAATAATAATAGCTTCTGGTTATAGGAAATTAAAAATTTTCCTTCACTCACAAGTAGGTGAGTCACCTGTGTTACGTGGGGAGAGAGCAGGCTAATTTATTGTTCTATTTTTTTTGAAGGTCCAAAGTAGGAGTTGAAATTATGAAGGACGGTAAACACATTGATGTCGTCGAATGTAACAGTAAGTCTGCTCTGTCCTGAGTTAGATGATGCTCAGAGGAAATTTTATCAGCATTAATCCAAGTAATTGTAGTTTTCCTGGAGCACAATTCCTAGCAGGTGTCTAAGATGTCAATCATGCTGGACTTTAAAGGGAGAAATGAACTCAAAGAAATTATTTCAAAATTTTTATAGGAGATTTCATCTTGACATATCCAAAAGGAAAAAGTGTTATTATCCTATATTTATATTTAAACCTGAGAGTTCATCTCCTAGAGTCTAAGGCACTGTCCAAAAATCTTTGAAAGATGAATACCTACAGCTTCAGAGTAGGAAAACTTTGGATTTTGGTTTCCTAACCCTCTGTTGGCAAAACCTCCTAACATTTAGTTGATGCAATTACCAATGTTAGATGGAGTTTTTATCTCATTATGTTTTAAAGACAAACACAAAGCCATGCTACTGATGAAAGAATAGTTAGGCTACCTTAGCTTTAAAATAACTTTTTATAAAGTCTTAGTTTACCCATAACATCCATCATGATATTTACTTCAACTCATAATAATTTATTGCCACCATTTATTCATTTATTCTGCAAATGTTTATTTATTTATTTTTCCTCATATCATATGGGTAAAGTGCTGATGTCATAACATGGTTGGAGGGAGGCACATCTCACACATGAGCATGAAAACCCAGTCATCATGCTTCTGAACTACAAAAGGATCAGCAAACATTTATCAAGCATTGAACAGGTATCAGGCATTATGGGCAAATGGAGAAAAATAAATGGTCAGTTTAGCGTGCATTGTGAAATACATTCAACATACCAACTTTATGAAGAAAGTAAAAAGGCAAAGGAGCTTATGTTAAACTTGGTATTTGACTGAGTCCTGAAGGATATGTGTAGGCAGAGAATGAAGAAGAGAAATCTCATAAACAGCATGAGTAGTGTTGCTGGATTTAAGTAAATAATAATAAAGGGAATCAAATGAATTTGAGTAATTTCTAATTGCCTGTCATATATACATTGAGAAAAGGGGGAAATATTGCATGGGCCATACTTACACTAAATAATTATCCCTTGTTAGAAGTAATACAAATTTAACATGGTGTCCTGTATTTTTTATCTAACTCTTTTTATCTGGTAATTCCAGTCATGAGCAAAGTCATCATGGACTTTATTGTGGAATGTAGCAGAGGATAAGCCCAGAAAGAGAGAAAGAACCTAATCATGAAAGTTCTTAAGTGCCAGGCTGAGGATCTCAGAGATTATTCAGTAGATTTGAAAGCCACAGAAACCAACTGAGAAAAAGAGTGGTATGATCCACTTTGTGCTTTAAAAGGCAAATTCACAATTTAACAAAATGCATGCTCTATAGAAAGGCAATTTAACATTGTCACTAAGGAATATAAAATAAATTTCATATAAATAGAAGGAAAAAACACTGTCTCTGGATGGGATGACCTTATATTTAAAAGAATGTCAGTTATCTATGGATCATTTTCTTGTTGCTGCTATAATAAAGTGGCTTTAAAAAGCAAAAATATATCATCTTATAGCCTGTAGTCCAGCAGTCCAACATCAGTCTCACTGAGCTGAGCCAAGGTAGAACAGGAGCATGTTCCTTCCTGGAGACTCTAGGGGTGAACCTGTTCCTTTGCTTATTCTAGGTTCTTAAGGCTTTCCACAGTCCTTGTATCCCTCTTCCTTTATCTTCAAAGTCACAGCAGAGGGTCAAGTTGTCCTGACACATCTTTGACCCACTCTTCTGCCTCCCTCTTCCACTTTTGAGGACCAGTGACATTGGATTGGGCCTACCCACATAATCCAGGATAATCTCTCCATCTCAAAGTCCATACCTTAGTCATATCTGGAAAGTCCCTTTTGCCACGGAAGGCAACATATTCATAGGTTTTAAGAATTGGGGATGTGGATATCTTTGGGAGACTATTAGTCTGCCTATCTAATCAAAAATATAATGGAATCTGTTTTTCAATGGGCAGGTCTATGCAAACCTACTCCCAAAGTTTGAGGAAGCTGAGAAGCCAAAGAAGAGGCTGACACATCCAGTTTCTCAGAAAGAAACATTTAATAGGGAGTTAGAAGCAGAAGCCATGTTTATGTCTCCATTGGTGAGACAAGATGGTGGATCTCCACACCATTACTGCCAGACCCAGGGCTTACAGAGCACAAGGGAAGGGTGGCTGAGGTGGGATGTACAGGACAATTGAAGTAAAATGCCAGCAAATCTTACCTTGTTGGCCTAAGGTCAAGATTTATGGTAAGTACCTGCTGTTATGCAAGAAACAATAGTTAAACTGGAGTTAATCAGAAGCCAACATGGCGAATTAACTTCTAAAATGGAGTTGCTTTTGCTGATATATGGAATCCTGATATTATATTACCCACATACTGTTCAAAATACTCAAGCCTATTCTAAAATTATTAAGTAAAATAAACGTGTAAGAGTAATCATAAGCGAATTTGTTATAAGTTTGAAATAGTGCTTCAGGGAGTTTGAGATGTGGCAAAATGAATACCCTGACACATAAAGATTACACAAGATATGGCTTACAACCATGAACTTAAAGGCTATGTTCTTAGCAAAGTGTGCCAGTACATTATGAGGACAAAGAATACTTAACGCTATGAATCTCAAGTTTCCAGGGTCATGGTATTCCGTCATCCAGGGTGCAATGCCATCAAGCCTCATAGAAATCCATCCACATCACACTGTAATTCTAACATAATTACAGGATTATACAAATTCCCTTTACTAAGCCAAATCACCAGGACTTAAGAGCTATTTCAGATGCACTTTCCAATTCTGCCACCAGCACCAATTTACCACTTTGTCCACAGGTTACAAATACAATACAATCATGTAGCGATGTACTATGCCATGAACACAGGCAGCCAGAGACAATAAGGCCTTTGAGGAACTAAGCAAAGAGAGTAAAACAGAGACTGCTGATGGTTCCCCAGTATCCACTGCCTCCTCCTTCTTTAGTAATAGATACCAGTTTGTGGCTAGACCCATGGCCATCCTTCCTTATAGCTAGTTGTGGCCATAACTAAATTTTTTTCCAGAAGTGTGAGTGGGAAACTTCTAGGTCAACCTTTAAAAGCAAAACAATTGGCCCTCCCTATCCATTTCTTCCTTTACTACTAGCTGGATTTTAGATATAATGTGAGAAGGGAAAGAGCCAGGTTAGACCATGAGATTGAAGCCATGTGGTAAGAATGGCAGAGCTATAACACAGAAGCAACAGGCATCCCTGCCACCATGCAATGGTATATTAGCCCTGGCCTTCTCACTCCAGGCTTGTTAAGTGAGACAGAAATAATCTATTTTTAACTCATTATTACCTTGGTCTTTCCTACAGCATTCAAATCGGTTTCCTATGTCATACCAGAATGTAGTATCAGTACAGAAGTCCTGATGTAACAAATTCTAAAATTGAAGGCACTGGCTCAGTGATGGGGTAGCAGCACAGAGAGTAGCAAAGAATCACAACAGGAGAAATCTGATAACCTTCGTCATGACATAACAAGACGTTTGCTGCACTGCTCCCTATAAGAGAAGGCAGACCATGTGCAAACAGAACCTGAAACTCTAGTGAAACTTCCTGGAATATCTCAAAATATTGGTTTGTACTGAATGCTACATGTTGCATTTGGCAAAGTCTGGTTTTTAATAAAGTAAGTCCAACCAGGTGATTATTATACCATTTGAGGTTTTTATTTTTAATGTACATATTTTAAGCCATTTTTTGAACATGGAAAAATTAAGATTATTCATTCTTTCATTAATGAAACAAAAGTAAAGAATTTGATATAACAACTGGCAGACAACTAACATCTTTCAGGTTAGAGACAAACACAGACATCGCTACAGAATCAGGAAGAAAGGACAGAATGCCAAAGAAAGGATGAAATGCCAAGACTTAGCTAATGACCAAATTTAGGAGAAAAGGAATAGGCAGGAGGCAAGATGACTCAAATTCTCTCAAAAGAGTAAGTAGAAGTGCCTGAAGCAAAGCTAATGATCACAGAGTAGTACTAGAAAGGGATAGAAATAGAAAACAGACATTACAGGAAGGAGGAAAGAGCGATGGAAGGAATGATGAAGAAAGAAGGCTAGATGTCTAACTTATTACAATAAAATCATTTACAAGTGTCTCTGTTACCAGAGAGTGAAAAGATAGAAGAGAAATGCCAAGTTGGAATGAAGCCTCCTGTCCCTGGTGGTTATACTTTACAATGAAGGTGGATAACAACATTTTGCAACCAGATTCAGTTTGACACAATTAAGATGAATGACTGCCTGAAAGGCAAGCTCATTTACCTCCTGGGAGACTCTACGCTACGTCAGTGGATCTACCACTTACCCAAAGTTGTAAAAAGTGGGTAGTTACTTTATATTCTCTTTGAAATTCAGGCTGGTTTTAAAGTACTTTTAATGAGGTCTCTACTCTCTCGTTTGAGCTATTTTGTTTTTTACTTCATTTAGCTTTCTGGATTTGAGCCTTTACATTTAAAATGTATTTGATTCCCTCTTTCATAAGAGATGTTGGTCCTCTTTTAAAATTCCAATGAAAACTTTATATTTTTGATTCACATTTTACATGTATGAACTGGTACTCTACCCTAGGGAGTGGAAAGACTCCAGTGAGCAATTATTTAGGTGGGTGGGTATTTTAAGGGATATGACATTCTTTTCCATGAATATTAACCATCAACTTCTATTCAAAACAACTATTTCTTTTTATCAGCACTGCAGTTTTTTGATCTTCATGAAACTGGAATTTTTAAGAAACATTTGCTTCTGGATGCAGCAAGACACACTCTGATTCAATGGAAAAAACACAGCCATCCCTTCATCACTTTCCAGCTCTACTCTCTGATAGATCATAATTATATCCCTCGGGAAATTGACCTGCTATCAGGTGACAAAAACACAGCCATCGTCATCACCTTTGGCCAGCACTTCAGACCATTTCCCATTGACATTTTTATTCGCAGGGCCATCGGTGTCTGAAAGGCTATTGAAAGACTGTTCCTAAGAAGCCCAACCACTAAAGTGATTATTAAGACAGAAAACATCAGGGAGATGCACATAGAGACAGAGAGGTTTGGAGACTTCCATGGTTATATTCAATATCTTATCATGAAGGATATTTTCAAAGACCTCAACATGGGCATCATTGATGCCTGGGACATGACCATTGCATATGGCACTAATACTATCCACCCGCCTGATCATGTGATTGGAAATCAGATTAACATGTTCTTAAACTACATTTGCTAAGGGGTAAATATCATACAAAATCACTAAGAACAAATCTCTGTACATAACCCCACATGTATTGTAAAGTAAATTTTATTCATTTTAGGAACGGAGGAAAATAAATTTAAAAGAATCCGTTTTGGGAGGAAGGATATATAAGGACAATGACAACCAATATGGGATGCAAAACCAAGAGAATCACACATGAAAAAATATACCATGCTGGTTCTGGTGCTTGTTTAAAACATTAAAAAAGTTTTTTAAAAGCCATGTTGTTAAACTGATTTGAAAATATCTGTACAAATTCATGATGCTTTCCATTTCCAATATAGATATTTTGTAGTTCTGTCTATTGAAAAGGCCTGGAAGCAATGATAACCCATTAGTAACAATCACTCTTAGTACCCTGACCGTGGTCTCTAAGAACCCTTCCTCAGTAAAAGAAAACAGGTATTCCTGAAGAAAAGGCTGATTCTAGGACTGGAACAGAAAATACATATACCATGAGCCTGGACATCTTGCTATGCCAGAAAGCAAATAATCAAAGATAAACGGAATCATATCATGGAACAGAGGAAGTAACCCAAAGGAGTCTCTTCATTGGCCATAGGTAGATTAGTTTAAGCATCAAAAAGACTAATGACTGCAGTTAATTGAAATACATAGTATACAAAATCCATGAGCTCATAATAATACTAAAAGAGATATTCAAGAATAAAAACAAAACCTCTCATGTGTCATAAGTGGAGCTGGGTAAATCCTTATTTTGAAAATTGGCAATGAAAGAGAAATACATGAACATTTATCCTCCTTCCTGTTACAGAGAAAACCAATAACCCTAATAGATAAGTGAAAGTTCTTCTTTGTGGGAGAATTATAGGTAATGAATACAGAAAGAGTGACAGAATTAGGAAATCACCATTTTAAAATTTCTAATTAGATAAGTAAGTAAGGCAGAGATCATCAGTGAATGAACTTTTCTTAAAAGTCTGATTGGAACTTTATATGGATATAGCAGCCTATCATTTCTGAATCCACTGATCAAACTTAGCTTTATTAAGAGCTAGGCAACCTGTCATTATGTCCTGCATGATTTGATACAATGTAAAGTATATAACACCACCTATGAAGGAGTATTCTTGCAATGCTTGTTCCCCTAGATAATTTCATCCAATGGCTCCAAAATTTTTACAGGTATTGATCGACTTACCACCTATGCAACTTAAGACCATTCGGCTTTACGACCACAATCGCTAGCCACGACTGCTCCGTGTCTGGCAGTGCAAACATTGCCCAGCTGGGCGTACGGCAGTGCGGACCAGCTTCTGACAGCACTACCATCTCCATGTGCACCATTTCAACTGTACATATAGCCTACTCAACTTACGAGCAAATCCTGTTACTACCAGTCCACAGTCCCGACCGTGTTCGTAAGTCGAGCACTGGCTGTATTTTCAGCTTTCCAGTCTAAGACCAACTTTGCATGAAACATCTCCCTTTCCAATTGACAGACCTCAAATACATCACATTAATGCCAAAAGCAATATCTCCTCTCTACCAAATTTTCACCTCTTTCTGTGATTCCATTTCTTGATCAATGATATTAGTATCCACTTAGTTTTCAAAGCTGGAAAACCATATTTTGTTTAAATAAACAATTACTGTCATCTACTCTGTGCCACATGCTTGTTAGCCAATTTTTATACAAAGGAATGGGGCAAAAAGACCATCATCCTTAATCTAATGGAGAAGACCAAGCAGGTAGATTCAAAGCAATGCAATATAACAAGAGTCAAGACGTTATAGAAACACAGAAACAAACAAAACCTGAACTCTACGATAGAGAGAAGCTATGAAGTTTTATACAGGAAGTATTACCTGGACTCATTCATGAAGAATGAGAGAATCAAGTTGACAAGAAGGAAGGAGCGGGAGAAGTAGGACAATCTTGTTGACAAAAGTCTCATTCAGGAAATGGCAAGAATTATGAACCTTTAGTGACAAAAAACAAATGCAGAGAGTTAATGAGAAGGAAATGGGGAGGCAGCACCCAAATTAGGAAAGATTTATATGACATGCTAAGGAATGTGGGCTTTATCCTAAAAGTAAAGGGGAGTGGTTAAAGAATCATAATACAGACAGGACATGATTACATTTGCCTCTCAGAAAGAGAAATGAGGCAAGATATTTATGGCCAATGTGGCGTAATGAAAACAATATGAAGATTGAAGTCAGACCTGGTTTTGAATTTTAGTGTCTTCACTTACCAACTCAGCCAATTTAGGAATTTAATCTCTAAACTTCAATTTCTTCAATATTAAATTCAAAGCATTAAATTATATGATATATGGAAAATGTTTACCTAGTTCTAGCACATGGTAATATTCAATAATTTTTCCCTTGAGGCTCAATGAGAAGTTTCCATGATACCTACAAATTTGACACAAATAACTTGAAGGAGAACTCTAACATTCACTGAAGAAAATAAAGGGGAAGGAAGATATTGGGGAAAAGGATAAAATGAATTTAGGTTTTAGTTATAATGAAGTGAAGGTTCCCATACAAATATCAAAATGCAGATGTCTTGTAGATAGAATATGAGTCTGAATTCAGGAGAGAGGTTTATAAGAAAGATGCTCAATTTGGAAGTCACCAATATATATATAGGTGGTTGCTAAAGATGAGGATATGTTAATATTTTCTCATACACAAAGGGAACTCTCATACACTTTTGGTGGGAATGTAAGTTGGTACAGTCATTATGGAAAACAGTATGGCAGTTCCTCAAAAAATTAAAAATAGAACTACCATATGACCTGGCAATCCCTCTGCTGAGTATCCCAAAGGAAATGAAATCAGCACTTCACAGAATATCTACATTCTCATGCTCAATGTAGCATTATTCACTACAGCAAAGATGTAGAAACAACATAAGTGCCCATCAATAGATGAACAGATAAATAATTGTGGCATATATGTACAATGGAATATCATTCAGCCTTATAAAAGGAGATGCTCCTATATTTGCAATAACATGGGTGAACCTGGAGGACGTTATGCTAAGTAAAATAACAATATTGAAGGAAAGAAATAATACTGAAAGAAAAATATTGCTTGATCTCACTTATATATGAAACTTAAAAATTACACATAGAAACAGAGTGGAATGGTGGTTATCCAGGCTGGGAGGAAGAGAAAATGGGAAGCTGTAGGTCAAAGGGTATAAACTTGCAGTTCTACTGGATGAATGTCTAGAGAGCTAATGTACAGCATGAGGACTATAGTTAATATTGTATACGGAAAATTTGCTGAAAGACTAGATTTTAGGTATTCTACCTCAATAAAAAGGTAATTGTGCAGTGAGGAATATGTTAATTTCTTGACTATAGTGATCATTTCACTATGCATATGTATATCAAAACATCACACTTGTATGCCTTAAATGTATGTGATTTTAAAAATACATACATAAAATTTCTTTTAAAAATATCCCACACACAAGACAAATATGTGTTCAAATACATCAGTCTCTCAAGCCTTTGCACCACTCTACATGCTGCTCCTTCTGACTAGAAGGTCCTCCTGCCCCTCCTTCCACGTGTCAAACTCCCCATCACCCTTTAAAACCCAGTTTGAATTTTATTTCTTCTGTGAAGCTTTCCCTGACACCCCCAGAAAGAATAATGTTTCCTGGCCAGGTGCAGTGGCTCATGCCTCTAATCCCAGCATTTTGAGAGGTGGGTGGATCACCTGAGGTCAGGAGTTCGAGATCAGCCACGCTAGTCTCGAACTCCTGGCCAACAAGGTAAAACCCCATCTCTACTAAAAATACAAAAATTAGCCAGGCATGGTGGCAGGTGCCTCTAGTCCCAGCTACTTGAGAGGCTGAGACAGGAGAATTGCTTGAACCTGGGAGGCGGAAGTTACAGTGAGCCGAGATTGCGCCACTGCACTCCAGCCTGGGCGATGGCATGAGAGTCCATCTCAAAAAAAAAAAAAAAAAGAATGTTTCCACAGTGTTTTTGCATTTGCTCCATAATAGAAACAGAAACATGTATTTTTAAAAGTATCTGTCATCTCTAATAGATTGTAAACATCTTGAGGAAAGAGACTAAGTTTTGTTTCTTTTTCCCCCCAAAGAGAAATTTATTAAAACATTTACCATCTCTTTAGAAAGAGATTTTACCATTTCTTTAGAAAGCGCCAGAATTTACAACTGAGAATAAGTGTTAATGAAATAAGAACCAATAAGAGGAAAGCATATGAGGCTGAAAGTTACTTTATTATTCATACTAATTTAATAGGCTCACAGAATGAATCCTTTTACCAAATTAGGGGGGAAGTATTTTCTGTAAAGTACCTTTAGAAAAGTACGCATGCTTTGAAAAATGGTTATCAAAATTTAACAACTGTCATATAAAATGTTCATAAAATGTGTGTGGATGTGCCTCTCAAGATTGTGGAGTCAATTCTGTTAACCCATCTGCAACCTTGGTCACATTATGCGTGGACATCCTGGTTTTGTTCTTGGGGTTCTTACCAATGGTTGTGGTCTTATAAGAAAAGGAAATCTGGAAATCTTGTCCCTGTTATTAACATGCATGTCATAACTAATAAGAATGGTTTGTTGGTATGCTAAACAGATTGTAAAAGCTGCCATTTTGCATGAGATTGACTAGGGTAATACTTCTTTATAGCATGAATGTGTAAATGTTCAAAATTTCACAGTAAACTCAAGAAATTAATTTCTAGTTCTCTCATCTTGTATCCAATGTAAGTGCAAATTAATTTCCATTGACCTTCCTGGCTGAGGTAAGTAAATTTGCAAACATAGAGTATAAAAAGAATAGAGAAAAAAAAGCTTCATTTTTATTCCCCAAAAACATTTCTGCTAATTCACAGCCCTTCCCTGGATGAGTCAAGATTTTTGACACTCTCAGGTGTCACCACAGAGCAAAAGATACCTCAGTGCAAAGTGATGGTCTCCCCAATTCTCAATTCCCCCTTCTATCTATTCAATTTCCAACAATTAAGATTTCAAATTCCAAATATATCCAAAAGATCTTCAGACATCCGGACAAGAACCCCATTCACAAAAACAAGGTACCCTTACATACAGTAAGAACATTCCCTTTTTGTCAAGGTTTATTTTACCGGTCTTCACCTGAGGCCAGTAGCTGGCAGCATCTTCTTTAAAGATAGAGTTTTCCTTCATTGAAATATTCCATGTGGCCCCTTGGCTGTCTAGGCATGTTTTACAGCCTAAAGGTATAACACTTAGAGCACAGCGCAATGGCTGTGGGCTGAACGTGCTGATTCTAAAGTTTTCTACCTCTCAGCAGATCTCAAGGCAGATGCTGAGCACAGTGATTCCCGCCACTGCTCCTGGTCTCTAAGCCTGAATTGTGTTAATTGCAGCTCTTGGTATGGAAAATGGAGTGCGGGTGTGAAGATGAACACCAAATAGCAGGGAGGCACATTCAACCCTATATTGATACCTGGAGTGTGGGAACACTTGGTTCCATCATCGCATACTGCAGAGCCTGCTCCAACCTCACAGGAGGCCAAGACATCGAGGCGCCTAAGCAACTTGTGAACTTTTTCCCAGCATTCCTAAGAGTCACATCCATGGCGTGTGCCTCCTCCTGGTACTTGTGTGGCTATAACAAAGAGGAGGATTCACAGATGCAAAGCTGTGGGAGCAGAGCCACCAGGTGCAGCTGGGGCCTCTGTTGGGGCATGGTTTACGAAGGCCGCTAAGTGCTCTGTGTGCCACTTTGGTGTCAGCTTCCCACCAAGCCTCCTTCTCCCCCTACTTCCTGACCCCCAACCTCTTGTTTCTCTATTCTCCTCCAATCCACCAGAGTGGAGGAAGCATCCTCCATGGAGATGCACAGCTGTGACCCCAGCTCTATCCTTGGAGCCATTTTATTCATCCTTGGTCCTTAACACTGGGCCCAGCACATAGTAGAAGCAATAAATATTTGTCAAATAAGTGATGCTGTATCTCTGTATATCTAGAACATGACATAAAACAGAAGATAAATGGTAGTGTCCATAAAAAAGGGTCACAGCACATTTCAGAAATTAACCAAAAATAAATATTCCATGAATTGAGAGAAGGAAGAATCAAAATAAAACAGAATAGCACCTTGATCATCTACGAACAAGAGACCAAAATGTTGTGTTTATAGTGAGAATAATCACGGAAACTTCTTTCCACCTCCTGTAAGGGAGGAGGGGTGTGCAGCTGACATTATCGTACAGGGAGAGGACAAATCATATAAGAAGCAGAAAACCTGGATTTTCCAAAAAGTTTACATACAGCCACAAATCACCTTGTCTTCAATTTCCCTCCTTTTTGATTATGCTAACGATATATATTGAGAACCTGAAAGATCCCAAAGGAGAAGATATTGAAGCAGCTGTGAGGAATAACAAGGCTCTGGTCTGAGAATCATTCATTCAGTAAACGCTTATTTACTCATCAACTATTACATGGCAGGCCTTGAGATGGGGACACAGCATTGAATAGGACAGGTGTGGTCCCTGTCCTCATTAACGATGATAGAGAATACCAGTAAGTTTCAGGCTACTGCAATACTGCATGATGCCTGCTATGGAAGGTGCCAGTGTGAACACATGGGTCACCCATCCCAGAGATGAGGGCACGGGGAAAGCATCCCAGAGGAAGTGATATCTAAGCAAGACTAGAAGAAGAAGTAGGGCTCGGGGAGGCAGAAGAGGATGGACAGAGAAAGCAACCCAGAGGGAAAGGTGTGAAAGCATTCCAGAAGGAACAGCATGGTCCAAAAGGGACCACCTTTTCATGTGGCTGTGTGTGCAGTTCCTCTCCTTGTGTGCACTCTTATTTTCAGATAAGATGATTTATAAAATACCACGGCACTTCTGTTAAGGCTCATTATATAGATCATTTTCACAATTGTCAGAATTCCAAAAAAAGTTTTTAAATAACAATAATAACATTAAGGCTTACTTTCTCCACTTATGAAATAAAATCTATCTCAGAATGCAACCTATCCCAGGTCAGACCAAGAGCATAGCATTAAACAGTCTGATGATGAATTATGGACAAGTAGACTTTCTTTAATTGGGATTTGATATTCCTTCATTTTACTCATAATTTTGTAATCTGAGAGACCAAGGTAAGCAAAATGGATAGAGTTAAACCTGTTTTCTCTTAACTTGTGACTCCTACTAAATTTTGAATTGCTCTGGAGTAGGCTCTTGGGTATCCTACCCTTGCTTGAATGTCCCTACTACACCTAGTATAAGACAAGAGTCCAGGAGCTTTGGTGTGCTCCTCAGTCTCTCCACCAACCCTAGGATTGCATTCAAACACAATTAACAGCAACAGCGCACCCCCACCCCAAACACAACTAAGAGATAGGGCTGCAGAAGCATTAGATCTCAGGCTTAATCCAACAGTTCAAATAATTAACCGTAGGGCCCTGGTTGGGAAGAAAAGGAAATTGAAACCAGAAGGAGTCTGATAAGATGAAAGAAAAGGGGAGAAAGAAGAAAACAGTTGGATTTAACCTTAAATCCAGCAATTGCCTGGATTTGAATTTTGACTCTGGTAGTTATTGTGTGGCTATAGGCAAACGACTTAACATCTTCTTGCTTAATTGCTTAATCTGTGAAAGGAACATAAGACTAACCTCATAGCATCCACTGTTTGCCCCATATTCACTGAATGATCAGGTATCTGGCTAAACCTTCATCTTTTCCCAAAACCTTTCCATCAGCCCCCTCTAAATCAATTGAAAATTGAAGTTTTCTGGTGATTTTTCTTTTGAAATACCAGTACCTGCAAATCTAATGTGTTTTGACAACCCACTTTGAGAGACACACCCCGAGCCTTGTTATCACCTGAATTGCTCTCCTGCAGAAAGACTGTCCTTTCACATGACTTTCTTCTAACCACAGCCTCTTACTCTTCTTTATTTCTGATCAGCTCACTCTCATTGCGCCTCCCAGAAACTCTGAATTCAGTCACAAATTCAGTAAACAAAAATAGATCGAATGCCAGGCACTGTTTTCTTGTTTCTTCCCTTTTCTTTCATCTTATCAGACTCTTTCTGGTTCCAATTTCCTTTTCTCCCCAACCAGGGCCCTACAGTTAATTATCTGAACTATTTTCTCAGCTACACCCTCAGATTCACTGAACATGTGTTTTTCTGTTTGAAGTCTCAGTTTCCTCAAAGGAAAGCATGTATTAATTCTTAATTTGTCTCTTGGACAGTTTCATCCTCCTGAAGGTTAAAGAAGTAAAAAGCAAAATTGTTTCCCTGGATCTTACACATTACTGGAGGTTACAAGTTAATTTGTATTCTCACCTCATACCACATATCAAATAAATCCCAGGTTATTTATAGATTCAACTTTTTAAAAAATCCAACTATTACAACAAACTCAGGGGATATAGCTCTCATAAGCTCTTCTTTAAAAAATATGTAAAAGACTACCTTCAGCTAAACAAGAGATAAATGATAAAGACTCTTATAAACAGAATAATGACAAGCACTGAATTCACTTAATTATAGTACTAACGAATGAACAAAATAAAACTATGGAGATTATAAATGGAAAACAATGTAAACATTATATACTATGTTACTACAGAAATGTTGTAAATAAAAGTTGGTGGAGATACTTATCATTTTTTATTGCGTTTTAGGTTTTTGGGTACATGTGAAGAACGTGCAGGATTGTTGCATAGGTACATACATGGCAATGTGGTTTGCTGCCTTCCTCTCCATCACCTATATCTGGCATTCCTCCCCTTGTTATCCCTCCCCAACTCCCCACCCCCCACTGTCGTTTTAGCCTCATATTAAAAGATACTACTTATTAACAGCATATATATAAATATAGACATAGCTTGTTAAAACATGTTTTTAAGAAAATAGATATAAACATAAAGAAAATAAGCAAAAATATAGTCATAGGAAAAAATTGGAGCAAGGAGGCATAAATAAATATTTTAGTCACTTGTTTATGCTAGGGAGTAAACACTGCTGAATAAAGAAAAGATGAAGTATTTTACATTAATGAATTATATATATAAATGTTTATGTTATATAAAGAAAATCATGGCTGGGCATGGTGGCTTATGCCTGTAATCCCAACAGTTTGGGAGGCTGAGGTGGGAGGATCACTTTAGCCCAGGAGTCTGAGACCAGCCTGGGCAACATAGTGAGACCTCATTCCTACAAAGTATCAAAAAATTAGCTGGGTGTGGTGGTGCATGCTGATGGTCCCAGCTGCCTGGGAGGCTAAGGCAGGAGGATCACTTGAGCCCAAGAGATGAAGGTTGCAGTGAACCATGATAGTGTCACTGCACTACAGACTGGCCAATAGAGTAGCCATGTCTCAAAAAAGGAAAGAAAGAAAATCACAAGAATAAAAACACAAACCTTTCTATTTATCAGAACATGGGCATGTTTTAAACTTCAATGTAGTAATTCCATTTCCAGGATGCAAGTACAAGCTTATATTTTCAATAGGAAAAGACTGGGATAATCTATAATAGCAAAAGAATGGGGAAATCTATATGTACAGCAATAAGAGACTGCTTATTCATAAAGTGGAATGTTGTGCATCCATCTTAATGGATGACTGAGGAAGTTCAATATGTACTGAAATGAAAAGACATTCAAAACACATCATTACATAAAAAAGCAAGGTGTAGAACAATGCATTTTATGTAAAAATGAAAATATACGTGATATATGCATGTACACATGCATATGTACACTTAGGCTCTAGAAAAGTATTTATAAGGAAGATGAGAGTGATTAATTTGGAGAGGAAAACTATGTGGAACTATGTTCCTACAGGAACGAAAGAGAGATTTCCATGCTTCATTCTTCTTTGTGTCTTGAATTTTGTACCATGTTCACATGATACCCATTCAAAATTTAATGAATTTTTACAAAAATGTCTTTGCATTTCACTGTTGACAATGCTAATTTTTTATTATGATTTTTCCTTTCATTCTATTAAGACTCAGAAATGCTGCAATATTTCTTAATAATGACTTCTTTCAATTTGCTATTGTAATCATTTTTTTAATCAAATAACTTTTTCTTAGCCATATATTTTTAGGTTCAATGGGTTTTCTAAATGGGTTTTTAACATCCTATGGAATAAGTGGCTAAAGCACAAATGGAACAACTGACTCATGTGATTTACTCAAAACTTTCAGCATTTTAATTATGGCCAATTTCTAGATTGAACACTTCAGTAGTTATACATGAATAAAGATATAAATGCATTATTAAGGTTAATGAAATAAGGACAGGTTCAGCTGCATCCACATAAGAAGTCACATTTTCTGCCATTTCACTTTTGGTGAGGACAAGACATGCCTGTCTTTCTTCATCATAGGGATCCCTTCCTAATAGTCTCTTCTATCATGAAGCACCATCGTGTCCAGAAGCTTCAACAGCAGAGACTAAGCTGAGAATAAAGGAAATCACGGAGAAACTAGACCAGCTGATCCCACCCAAATCCTTCACCCAGGTGAGCACAGCACAGCACAGCCACCATCCTCAACCCTTGAGACATGTACTGCAGTGGGGGCCAGCTGGACATCCTACTGGAGTTGAGGTGCCACTTGGGACACAGGAAGCAATACAGCGGGGACTTCCTGAGGGCCAGGGTGTCCTCCCCAGCCCTGATGGCAAGTGCTTCAGGAAAGGTCTTCAACTTCAACAATGGCACCAACCTGGTCAGCTTCACTTTGTTCTGGGGGTGCCAGATCTCCCCGTCAATGCTACTCACCCACCCCAGTGAAGGAGCATTGATTCTCTGGAAGGCAAGATGCCAGGACTGTGACAGGATCATCTTACAGGCCAGTTTTCCAGTGGCACCTCTCAGGTCAATACTGATTGCGCTCTGGTTTCAAACCCACAAATGCTGAATTGTGCCAGTACCTGCATACCCAAGAAGCCTTTTGCTGCATGAGGCCTCCACATGTGCCCTGTGAGGCCCTGGCCCGTGTGACTATCAGAGACAAAGCACAGAAGGGCAGAGCTTTTTACATAAGATAAACAATCCTTCCAACACAATGTGCAAACAGACAGGATATTTTCCTATTAACAACTGTCCCAATCACTTTAATTAACAGTGAACAGGGCGATCTTCGTATCAAAATACACATTGGTTACCAGCCTTGTTCTCCCAAAGGCCACAATCCTATCAGATGACCTTCCCCACACAGCTGCTCTCTTTAGTCCTTCAAGCCTAGGGATGGATGGCTCCCTACTGCTGCAAGCCCAAGAGTGCTGTATCACCCCTTGTTGGTTTCCTTTACCCTTTACTAAACTTACCTGGCTACCAAGTTTGACCCTGTCATCCCTTTTCTGCTGGGACCCTGACTGACCTAGAGGAAGCTTCATGTGAAATGTACTGAAAGTGTTCCCAAAACTGACAGAAGACAATATGGCTGGGAATTAGACTGTGGGGAAGGCCGGAGTGGGGGGGGACAGGGGACACAGTGGGGAAGTGACAAAAGATAAGGCAGGAAGGTGTCCAGGGCCAGCCATGGAAAATCTGTTAAAGGAGTTTGGATTTTATTTTAAGTAAAACAGGAAGCTATCCAAGTGTCCCATTCAGAAACATTTTTTTTTTCTTATTAGCTTGTATCTTATTGAACTTAAACACACATTTATCCAAAACATCAAATCGAGCTCACTGTAGCATCAACTATACCAAAAAACTCCAGTACTTTCTACCATGCTCTCCCCTCCCCTAGGTGCAACCACTTTGAATTATTTTAACTGTTTTAAACTACGGTATGAGTCTGTTTTGCACTGCTATAAAGGAATACCTGAGAGTGGGTACTTTATAAAGAAAAGAGGTTCATTTGGCTCGTGGTCCCACAGGCTGTACAAGCATGGCACCAGCATCTGCTTCTGGAGAGGCCTCAGGAAACTTTCACTCACAGAAAGCAAAGACGGAGGAGCCAGGTCACATGGCAGGAGACGGAGCAGGACAGAGAGGAGGTGCCGGGCTTCTTTAAACAACCTGTTATCACCTGAATGCATTACCACTCAAAGCCACAGGGAGGGCACCAGGCCATTCATGAGGGGTCAGCCCCCATGACCCAAACACCTCTCATCAGGCCCCACGTTCAACTGTGGGGATCACTTTTCAACATAAGATGTGAAAGGGATAAATATCCAAACCATATCAACGATTTGCCGCCACGCTTTTTAAATACTGTGTTTATGTATCTTCTTCAGCTGTATGAATCTCAATTTTCTAAACAAATGATGAGTTGTGTTTTTTTAGGTGAAAGAATCCCAGAGGCAACCCAGGGCTGAGACAGCAGCTCCCCATTACATCATCAAAGCCCTCTCTGAGACCCCTCTTTCTGCTCAGCCTCCTTGACATATGACTTTCTTTCTCATGTTTATGGCCTTGGAGTCTCAAGACAGATGCGCTACCTCTGGCTATGCAACTGTGTTCCAGGCAAGAAGAGGAAGGGCCAAGAGTGACAGGAGAAGGCACGTTCCAGACCCATGAGCCCATTTCTAACAAGGCTTCCTAGAAGCCCCACCCAGTGACTTCTGATCATGCGGAACTGGCCAGAATGTGTAAGGCAACCACTCTTACTAACAATAAAAGCAGGAAAATACATATATTTTTTCCAGTAAGCACGTAGCCACCCTACATTGTTAGTAGAAAGAATTCTGAGTAGGTCAACCAACAATGTTTACAACACTGTTTTTTCTTGGTTTATCTATTTTGATATTTTCTATTAATTTCCTAGGTTGGTAGTAGAAGATTTCATTCTCTTCACACGGTTCATTTTCCTTTACTATATTTTCTTGTTACAATTATGTATAGTTTTTAAATCAAGTTAGTGTTTGCATTACTAATTAAATTTTACTATCATCTGTTGAGCCAAGTAGTACACCTTCCTTTCTCTGCCCAAAAAGTTATAAAATTTTTTGGTTTTACTAAAATTAATAATTGCCATTTTTTCATTTGCTTGGTTTTCTATGTATTTATCTTTAATTTGTCCACATCCTCTATCATATCTGCCAAATTTCTCCCAATTTTGCTTTCCAAAATAGCAGCACTGTCAGATAATGTGCCAAGTTCTCTCTTTATCCCTGTAGAAATATTTCCCAGATCCCTTTATTCATCTATTGCTGTTGGAAATGATTGCTTTCTAACTGGATCAGCTATCGACATGAGACTCCAAGGCACCACTGCCCTAGGAAACATCTGTTGTCTTCTAAGCTCATTGCTCACTTGGCCCAAGCATATCTTCTAAAAACTTTCTGAGAAAGGGAGACAAAGGCTGGGTGTGGTGGCTCACACCTGTAATCCTAGCATTTGGGAGCCTCAGGCAGAAGTATCACTTTGAAACCAGCTTGGGCAACCAAGGGAGACCCTCATATCTACAAAAAATTTAAAAATCAGCTGGGCACAGAGGGATGCACTTGTAGTCCCAGCTGTTGGGGAGGCTGAAGTGGGAGGATCACATAAGCCCAGGAGTTTGAGGCTATAGTGAGCTATGACTAAAATCATGCCACTGCACTCCAGCCTTGGTGACAGAGCAAGACCGTGTCTCAAATAAATAAATAAAAGATAATTTTATTTTTACTTCTTGCATATCTAAAAATCTCTTCATTCTACCTTTACATTTGTTGGATTATTTGGCTGGATGTAGAATTCTGATTTGTAATAATTTCCCACCAGAGCTTTAAAGTCTATTACTTTCTGACATTTTATAACTACAGAGTTCAGTGCCATTATTTCATAATACATACTACGTCATCTGTTTTTCTCTCTCTTTTTTCTTAAAATCATCTCTTTATAATGGTGTTATAATATGTCTTTGAGTAAGTAGGATTAGGGACTCTTACTCTTTTTTAACTTTTAAGTTCAGGGGTACACGTGCAGGTTTGTGACAAAGGTAAGCTTGTGTCATGGGAGTTTGTTGTACAGATTATTTCATCACTCACGTATTCAGCCTAGCACCCAATAGTTATTTTTCCTGATCCTCTCCCCCTCCTTCCACACTCCCACGTTCCACCCCCAAATAGGCCCCAGTGCGTGTTGTCCCTCTCTATGTGTCCATGTGTCCTCATCATTTAGCTCCCACATATAAGTGAGAACATGTGGTATTTGGTTTTGTTTCTGTGTTAGTTTGCTAAGGGTAATAGCCTCCAGCTCTATCCATGTCTATGCAAAGGACATGATATAATTCTTTTCTATGGCTCCATAGTATTCTATGGTGTATATGTACCACATTTTATTTAGCCAACCTATCACTGATGGGCATTTGAGTTAATTCCACATCTTTGCTGTTGTGAGTAGTGTTGCAACAAGCATACGCATGCATGTGTCTTTATTAGAAGGATTTATATTCCTTTGGGTATATACCCAATAATGGTACTGCTGGTTCAAATGGTATTTCTGTGTTTAGGTCTTTGAGGAATGGCTGAGCTGTCTTCCACAATGGCTGAACTAATTACACTCCCACCAACAGTGTAAAAGCATTTCTTTTTCTCCACAATCTTGCCAGCATGTTTTGTTTTGTTTTGTTTTTTAATTTTTATAATAGCCATTCTGACTGGGGTGAGATGGTATCTCATTATGGTTTTGATTTGCATTTCTTTAATAATCAGTGAGCTTTGTTTTCATATGTTTCTTGGCCATATGCATGTCTTTTTTTGAAAAGTGTCTCTTCACATCCTTTGCCCACTTTTTAATAGGGTTTTTTTCCTTGTAAATTTGTTTAAGTTCCTCGTGAATACTGGATATTAGACCTTTGTCAGATGCACCGCTTGCAAAAGTTTTCTCCCAATCTGTAGGTTGTCTGTTTACTCTGTTGATAGGGTTTGTTTTTTGTTTTTCATTGTGCTCTTTAATTAGATCCCATTTGTCAATTTTTGCTTTTGTTGCATTTGCTGATGAAATCTTTGCCTGTGCATATGTCCTGAATGATATTGCCTAGATTTTCTTCTAAAGTTTTTATAGTTAGGGGTTTTACAGTTAAAGATGGTTTTTAACCCATCTTGGGATAATTTTTGTATAAGGTGTAAGGAAGGAGTCCAGTTTCAATCTTCTGCATATGGCTAGCCAGCTATCCCAGCACCATTTATTGAATAGGGAATCCTTTCTCCATTGCTTGTTTATGTCAGGGCTGTAAAGAATCAGATGGTTGTATGCATGCAGTTTTATTTCTGAGTTCTCTATTCTGTGCCATTGGTGTGTGTATCTGTTCTTATACCAGTACCATGCTGTTTTGGTTACTGTAGCCCTGTAGTATAGCTTGCAGTCAGGTAGCACGATGCCTCCAGTTTGTTGTTTTTGCTTAGGACTGCCTTGGCTATTCAGGCTCACTTTTGGTTCCATATGAATTTTAAAATAAATAGTTTTTTCTAGTTCTGTGACGAATCTCAATGGTAGTTTAATAGAAATAGCATTGAATGTATAAATTGCTTTGGGCAGTATGGCCATTTTAACAATATTGACTCTTCCTATCCATAAGCATAAAATGTTTTCCCATTTGCTTGTGTCAGCTCTGATTTCTTTGAGCCGTGTTTTGTAGCAGAGATCTTTCACCTCCATAGTTAGCTGTATTCCTAGGTATTTTATTCTTTTTGGCAGTCGTGAATGGGAGTTTGTACCTGCCTTGGCTCTTGGCTTGACTGTTGTTGCTGTGTAGGAATGCTAGTGATTTTTTGCACATTGATTTTGTATTCTGAGACTTCGTTGAAGTTGTTTAAAATCTTAAGAAGCTTTTGAGCTGAGACTATGGAGTTTTCTAGATATAGGATCATGTCATCTGCAAACAGGGATAGTATGACTTCCTCTCTTCCTATTTGGATGTCCTTTATTTATTTATCTTGCCTGCTTGCCCTGGCCAGGACTTCCAACACTATATCAAATAGCAGTGGTGAGAGAGAGGGCATTCTTGTCGTGTGCTGGTTTTCAAGGGGAATGCTTCCAGCTTTTGCCCATTCAGTATGATGTTGGCTCTGGGTTTGTCATATATGGATCTTTTTTTGACATATGTTCCTTCAATACCTAGTTTATTGAGAGTTTTTAACATGAATGGATGTTGAATTTTATGGAAAGCCTTTTCTGCATTTATTGAGATAACCGTGTAGTTTTTTTCTTTAGTTCTTTTATGTGATGAATCACGTTTATTGATTTGTGTATGTTGAACTAACCTTGCGTTCCAGAGATAAAGCCTACTTAATCCCCGTGGATAAGCTTTCTGATGTGAGGCTGTATTCAATTTGCCAATATTTTGCTCAGGATTTTTGTATCAATGTTCATCAAGAATATTGGCCTCAAATTTTCTTTTTTTATTGTCTTTCTGCCAGGTTTTGGTGTCAGGACGATGCTGGGCTCATAGAATGAATTAAAAAGGAGTTCCTCCTCCTCAATTTGTTAAAACAGTTTAAGTAGGAATGGTACCAACTCTTCTTTGTACAACTGGTAGAATTCAGCTGTGAATCTGTCTAGTCCTGGTCTTTTTTTTTTTTTTTTTTTTTTTTTTTGGTTAGTAGGTTATTTATTCCTGTCTCAATTTCAGAGCTTGTTACTGGTCTGTTCAGGGATTCACTTTCTTCCTGGTTCAGTTTTGGGAGTGTGTTTATGTTCAGGAATTTATCCATTTTTTTCTAGCTTATGTGCATAGAGGTGTTTATAATATTCTGTGGTGATTATTTGCATTTTTTTTGGATCAGTGGTAATATCCCCCTTGTCATTTCTGACTGGGTTTATTTGAATCTTCTTTTCTTTTTTCTTAGTCTAGCTAGTGGTCTATTTTATTTTTTCAAAAAACTAGCTCCTGTATTTGTTGATCTTTTGAAGGGTTTTTTCTGTCTCAATCTCCTTCACTTCAGCTCTGATTGTGGTTATTTCTTGCCTCTTCTAGCTTTGGGATTTGTTTGCTCGTGGTTCTCTAATTCTTTTAGTTGTGATGTTGTTAATTTGAGATCTGTCTAACTTTTTGGTATGTGTGTTTAGTCCTATTAATTTCCCTCTTAACACTGCCTTAGCTGTGCCCCAGAAATTCTGGTAGGTGGTATATTTGTCCTCATTAGTTTCAAAGAACTTCTTGATTTCCTTAATTTCATTATTTACTCAAAAGTTATTGTGGAGCAGGTTATTCAATTTCCATGTAACTGTATGGTTTTGGGTGAATTTCTTATTTGAGTGAATTTCTTATTCTAATTTGATTGTGATGTAGTTCAAGAGACTATCATCTGTCAAGATTTCAGTTCTTTTGCATGTGCTGAAGAGTGTTTTACTTCCGATTATGTGATTAATTTTAGAGTATGTGCCATGTGGCAATGAAAATAATATATATTCTGTTGTTTCTGGGTGGACAGTTTCATAAATATCTATCAGGTCTATTTGATCTGGTGCTGAGTTCAGTTCCTGAATACCTTTGTTAATTTCTGTCTCAATGATCTGTCTAATATTGTCTGTGGGGCATTAAAGTTTCCCACTATTATTGCATAAGAGTCTAAGTCTCTTTGAAGGTCTCTAAGAACTTGCTTCATGAATCTGAGTGCTCCTGTGTTGGGTGCATAGATATTTAAATTAGCTAGATCTTCTTGTTGAATTGAACCCTTTACCATTATGTAATGCCCTTCTTTGTCTTTCTTTTTTAAAAACAAAAAATATTTCTTGGTTTAAAGCCTGTTCGGTTAGAAACTAGGATTGCAACCCCTACTTTTTTCTGTTTTCCATTTGCTCGGTAGATTTTTCTCCATTCCTGTATTTTGAGCCTACATGTGTCACTGCATGTGAGATGGATCTCTTGAAGACAGCATACCAATAAATCTTGGATCTTTATCCAGTTTGTCACTCTGTGTCTTTCACTCTATGTCTTTTAATTGGGGCATTTAGCCCATTTACATTCAAGGTTATTATTGATATGTGTGAATGTGATTCTGTCATCATGATGTTGGCTGGTTATTTTGCAGACTTGTTTATGTGGTTGCCTTATAGTGTCACTGGTCTGGTACTTCAGTGTGTTTTCTTAGAGGCTGGTAATAGTCTTTCCTTTCCATATTTAGTGCTTTCTTCAGGATCTCTTGTAAAGCAGGTCTGGTGGTAATAAATTCCCTCAGCATTTGCTTGTCTGAAAAGGATTTTATTTCTCCTTCACTTATGAAACTTAGTTTGGCCAGATATGAAATTCTGGTTTGGAATTTCTTTTCTTTAAGAAATGTTGAATATTGGCCCTCAATCTCTTCTGCCTTGTAGGGTTTCAGCTGTGAGGTCCATTGTTAGTCTGATGGACTTCCTTTGTATGTGACCTGGCCTTTCTCTCTGGCTGGCTTTAACATTTTTCTTTCATTTTGACCTTGGAGTATCTGATGATCATGTGTCTTCAGGATGATCTTTTTGTGAAGTATCTTACTGGGGTTCTCTGCATTTCCTGAATTTGAATGTTGGCCTCTTTAGCTAGGTTGGGGAAGTTCTCATGGCTGATATCCTGAAATATGTTTTCCAAGTTGGTTCTGTTCTCCCGATTTCTTTCAGGTAGACCAATCAGTTGTAGATTCAGTCTCTTTAAATAATCCCATATTTCTTGGAGGTTTTAATTCCTTTTTATTCCTTTTTCACTATTATCGTCTGCCTGCCTTATTTCAGAAAGCTAGTCTTAAAGCTCTGAGATTCTTTCTTCTACTTGGTCTATTCTGCTATTAATACTTGCATTATGAAATTCTTATAGTGTGTTTTTCAGCTCTTTCAGGTTAGCTACATTTTCTCTATACTGGCTATTTTGTGTGTCAATTCCTACAATGTTTTATCATAATTTTTAGCTTCCTTCTATTGGGTTACAATGTGCTCCTGTAGTTCACGGAACTTCATACCTGTCTATATTCTGAATTCTATTTCTGTCATTTTAGCCACCTCAGCCTCAGTTGGGTTTCAAACTCTTGCTAGAGAGATGATGCGATCACTTGGAGGACAGAAGGCACTCAGACTTTTTGAGTTTTCAGCATTCTTGCACTTATTCTTTCTCATCTTTGTGGGTTTATCAACCTTCAATCTTTGAGGTTGCTGACCTTTGGAGTTTTTCTACCTTGTCCTATTTGATGACTTCAAGGGTCTGATTGTAGTATAAGGCAGATTAAGCCAGCTGGCTTCATTTCTGGGAGATTTTAGGGGGCCAACACTCAACTCCCAACTCCTGGAATGCATGTTCTTACTGTGGAGGACTTGTATTGAGCCTGACTTTGTTCTCTGGCTCCTCCAGGTTTGGAATCCACTTGTGCTGGAGGTGCCAGGGTGTGGCAGCTGCAGCAGAGTGCTAGAGAATGTGGGGACACCTGCCTCCCTTGTGGTCGTTCACCACAGTGGTAGAGGCAAGGCAGCTGGTGAGGGTGTGGGGGACCCTGCTGGAGACTGTGTGTGCTGTTGCAGTGGAGGTGGCATTGGCTTGGGGCAGAACAGGTCTGGGTGCCTTCTCTATCCCCATTAAGCAGAAGTGATCACTCTGGGTGTGGGAGGATGCCCTGTTTTCTGTACAGGATCAGTGCAAGGGTTGGGCACTGGCTAGGTAAGGCTTCCTGGCTCTGTGCCGGCCAAGGATTTGTCTGCAACAACCATCACGGGGGGGCTGGGGGTGGGGGTGCACACTGCACTCCTACTGGCAGGGCAAATGAAGCAAAACCCGCCCCTGCAGACACACACCAGCCATGTGATGTGGGGAGTTGCCATGGGCTCAGGGGAAGCTGTAGTATGGGGAGAAAACTTGCAGGCTAATGTATGGCCATAGACGCCACCTCTCTGGAGTTTTCCACAGGTCAGACATGGTCCACAGACACAGAAGCTATGATGTGGGCCCCCAGGGCCCCAAGGCTGCCCTGTAAGCAGGTGTGGCCAGGCTGGGGCCCTGGGAGAGGCCAGCAGACCAAAGACTGCTCAGGTTGGACCTGGCTTGTCTGATACGCAAGACCGCCCTGCAGAGATCAGGTCTGACAGTAGGGACTTTTTCATTTATTGTGTTGGACATACTATGGATCTTTTCAAACTAGAGGTCAGTGTTCTTAATTTCAGAGAGATTGTATTATTACTTCTTTGGTAATGGCCTCCCTGCCATTTTCTCTACTCTCTTCTGTAATTCCTGACACTTCAATATTCTATCTCTTGGATTTATTTTCTAGTCTTCTTAATTTTTAAATTTTATACCTCTTTATATTTTTGCTATATTTTCTGCAAAAGTATCTTGACATATATTTTGGCACTTCTATTGCTGGTTTTTTTTAGTCGTCAGTTTTTCTAAACTGGAAAAGATCCTATTTGTTCTCTGAATGTTCTTTTTCACAGAATTTAATTGTTCTCTGGATACAACATTTTCCCTGATTTCTATGAATATATTTGTTTTATTACTAATACATGTGTTATTTGAAGTTTTATTTTATTCTTGAAATTGTCTGTTTCTTCTAGGTTCCTTTTATCTGTGTGACTATTTGGTTTTTCTTTCACACAGGAAATGTTTCTCCAATACCTGAAATCCTTAGCCATCTGTTCATACCATTATGATACGTACTTAAAAAGCCACCTAGATGCTCTATGTATATGGATGGGGCTGATTAACAGGACAATCTCACTGCAGTGATGAGGTGGCAAACAGGTCTATTAATTAGGACTTACACCACCATATACCAGCATCTGAAGCTTTTTCCCTGGCCTGCTCAATTTCTTATGAAAAAAAAAAAAAAGTAATCTCTGAGGATCCTGGCTCCTAACCAAAATCTTACGTGTCATCATCTTTCAGGCCCAATCATAGGTCATTACAAAGGCTTTATCAGAAAAGTCTCAAAGGCTTTACTGGACAGGTCTCACAGTTCTGCACTAAAGTTTGTACACAGCCAGTGTGTCGCAGTCTCTGCAGGGTGTTACAATCAAGGAGTCAGGCCACCTAGACCAGCCATGCTCTTAGGCATATCTGCATCCTTAGCCCAGACCCCTCCATTCTGAGGTCCCTTTATGGGGAGAGGGGGAAACTAGCCAAGGTCTCTTTCAGACAATTCTGCCAAGACCACTTTATTTGGGAGCCTTGAAGACACGTTTCTCCACTGTGACTCAGTATTCACTGCTTTTCCATTCCTAGCCACTCCCCTGCCCTCTCTCTCCAGACCCTGGGTCTCTAAGACAGCTGGAGCCTTTTATTTAGGGATCCCTGAGCAATGAGATGATCCCCACTTCTAAGTTGATCCACCTGACCCTTACCCAACATGGCTCCATTGGGAAAAATGGAACACAGAGAGAGCCAAACCTTTATCCTTTCTGATCTCTTGCATATACTAATGTAGTAAGTGGTAAAAAGGTTTGGCTCATTGTCTTAATCAGCTACTCGAATGAAGCTCAGCTTTCTCCCATTCAGCTAAGCTCTGTGCAATTTCCTGCCAGCGTCTTGGAATTCTAGGAGTAAGGGTGGGAAGAGAACTGGAGGTCCCACCATTCAGTAAGCTGAATCCTCATGTTTCCAGCCCCAAGTCTTACTCTCAGTCTTCTCTGATGTCCATGATTCTGTATCCCCTCTGATTCAGTTCTTCCTCTGAGTTAGGATTTTTTGTCCCTACCACTCCACTAAAACGTTGTTGTCAAGATCATCAGTCACATCCATGCTGCTAATTCCAGTGGTCAATCTGAGTACACACCTCTCAGCAGCATTTGATAAGCACAGTTAGCCTCTCTTTCTCCCCAAAGTAGAATCTTCTCTCAGCTTCCTTAACCCACACTCTCCTAGTTACACTCACACATCACTAGGCATTAGTTTGGTCTCACTTATGTGATACTCTTCCTCTCCTCAATCACTAAAACATAGAGTATTCCATTTTTACTCAAAACCTTTCAATGGCTTCCCATTTCATTAAGAGTAAAAACTAAAAATTTTTTTTGAGACGGAGTCTAGTCCTGTCACCCAGGCTAGAGTGCAGTGGTGCGATCTCAGCTCACTGCAACCTCCACCTCTCGGGTTCAAATGATTCTCCTGCCTCAGCCTCCCAAGCAGCTGGGATTACAGGAGCCTGCTACCACGCCCAGCTAATTTTTGTATTTTTAGTAGAGATGGGATTTGACTGTGTTGGCCAGGCTGGTCTTGAACTCCTGACCTCATAATCCACCCGCCTCGGCCTCCCAAAGTCTGGAATTACAAGCATGAGCCACTGCATCCAGTCAAAAACAAAAATCTTAATTATGATCTCCAAGGTCACACATGCTCTTGCCTTTCACTACCTCTTTCTCTAACTTCATATTCTACCACTATTCTCTCTTACTCATTGCTGCCCAGCCTCACTGGCTTTCTTGCTTTAACTCAAGCAAGAGACAAGGTTTGGGGCCCAAAATCCCTATGTAAGCCTGAACCTTCAAAGAGCTACTCTCACAGGGTAGGCTGGAAAAATATACCCACTTATAAAGAAAGTATGATAAAGATGCTTATCTATTTTGGCCAAGATTCTGATAAAGAAGGACAAAAAAAGTCTGCCTTGATAAAGATATGAAGTTCTAATCTATACTGCATGTCCACTTTAGGAAACCCCAATCCAATAGCTAAATAAGTGAATAAACAAGTAAGCTGAGTATAATAATTCTCCAAGGGAAACCTAAGCAAATCAAACTCTTTCTGAATTCACACAAAAAAAATAAACCACATAAGTTTTTCACAGGTAATGTCCTACCAATCATAAGATCACAATCTAGAATTACATAAGAACACAAGAAAACCATCTACCATAAGCAAAAATAGAAGGATTTGAAAGAATTAGATCTCTAAGAAATTCATTAGAGAATCATCATTGAAGACTACGAGCATTTCAAATTACAATATTGAATCAAATATACATGAAAGAAAAAACTGAGAAAAACACCATATAGGTTGGCAAAAGTACTAAACAATACTTCCAGATATGAAAAATATAGTCATTAAATTAGCAAATAACAGTAATATTATAAAGTCCCAAATCTTATAAAGTCCCAAATCTTATAAATTCTTTGGCTGGGTCAAGCAGCAGATTAGAAAAAGATGAAGATAGAAATAGTGAAACTGACAGTAGACCTGAAGAAATTACTCTGAATATAATGCAAAGATGATAGAAATACAAGATAGAAAGAGAGAGACATAAAGTATATAATGAGAAAGTCTAGAATGAGCCTTTTTGGGGGAAGTGGAGAGAATAATTTGAAAAGATAATTAAGAATTTTCTAGAAGAAAGATGTGAATCCTTAATTAAGATTCCCAGTGAGTCCCAAGCAGCATAAAGAAAAGTAAATCCACACCTAGGCACAGTACAGAACACCCCAAGAGATATAAAATGAGTCACAGATTTCTTGTATTCACCATAGAATGAATGCTGGTACTTTTTCCTGCGCTAGAGAACAATAAAAGAAGTCCAGTGTTTGGCTGGAAAGAACATGAACTTGACATGGGACATTTTGCTTTGGGAAATCTCTGGCTATCAAAAGTAGGTGCCAAGTAGTCTCTCATGGAAAAATCTTCTTTCATATTATTTGTCTAAGACAGGGTTTCCTAACCATTGCACTATTGACATTTTGAGCTGAATAGTTCTTTGTTGTGGGGAGCTGCTCTGTAACATGTTAGCAGCATCTCTGGTCTCTACCTACTAAATGCCAGTTAGCGCTCCTAATTGTGAAAAACAAAAACCAGATATCCTCTAGAATACAAACTCACCTCTAGTTGAGAACCACTGGTCTAAGAAAAGATGGTGATTTGTTATATATAATATCTACTGAGAAGCTACAGGGTTTTTTGTTTTTTTTTTTTTTAATGTTCTCACTAATACATGGAGATACTAAGTTTCTTCCAAAGCCCTTCTTACCTCCAAGGCCCTTCTCTCTGGTCTTGAGCTACAGTGCACTTCATTTGACAGCTCTCTTGGCCTTCTTGGAGATTTTCTGATCCATTAGCCCTGGAATAAATAAGACATTGACTTTCATAGTCCCAAAGATTCCTCCCTGAATCTTTAAGTCACTACATTTGAACAGCAGCAGACAAGTCATTCAGAATTCAATGGTTTTTGTAACTTGTAAAATATCTTAAATATACTATAATAACCATAAATATTGTATTCTCTCAAGTCAAAAAGAGGGTCATTCAAAGATAACCTGTGATTTGTGGTGATTTCGATGCTTGAGAGAAAAACAGGCTAATTGTTTCTTCTCCTCTCTTGAAGGTTGTTTCTGTATATTGAAATAATGAAAAGCTTTAAATCCACTGAGGGCTTAGAGAGTAACCCTAAGTTTGTTCTTTGCTGTAAGGGGTAGTGCTTAGAGCAATGGCTTCCAAATTGACTGGAGGTCTCAGAATCACCTGGAAGAGCTTTTTAAAAACAGAAACTCTCCAGTTTCTACACCGAAAATTAGGTCTGGGGTGGGCTTCTATATTCTTTTTAAAAACTCCCCATGTATACTGCCAGGTTTCAGAACTACTTTAAAAAATGGACATGCCTACGCCGGTGAATAACTAATCAGCTTCATTACTGACATGGCCCTAAAATAATGGTTTTCTGTGTCATAAGTTACAGGTTTTTTTTTTTTTTTTTTTTTTTAGAGTTGTTGTTAAAGATGTCAGCATATTCCTAAATAATTCATGGGTCAAAGAGAGTATTAAATATAGAAACTTCAAACTGCAAGTATAGAAACAGAATAGAAAGTCCACAAAAAGATCCATAAAATACGCTCAATTGATTTTCAACAAAGCCACCAAAATAATTCCATAGGGAATGGACAGTCTTTTCTACAAATGGTGTTGAAACAACTGAACAATTGGATAACCAAATGGGAAAAAAATAAATCTTGACCTCTCCTTCATACCACTTCATACCAAACACAAAAATTAATTTGGGACGAATGATGGGATGAAGCGCAAAGCTAAAACTATAAAGCTGTGAGAAGAAAACACAAATTTACAATAGTCGGGTAGGTAACGATTTCTTAAGTAAAAAACAAAGAGCAATAACCATAGAAGAAAAAGTAATAAAAATGAGCTGCATTAAAACTAAAATCTATTCCTCAAAAGACACTGTAAAAAAAAACTAGAAGAAAATATTTACAATACATAAATCTGACAACTTATATCCAGAATATGTAAAGAACGCTTACAACTCAAATAACAAAGAAAACAGGCGGGGCGCGGTGGCTCAAGCCTGTAATCCCAGCACTTTGGGAGGCCGAGGCGGGTGGATCACGAGGTCAAGAGTTCGAGACCATCCTGGTCAACATGGTGAAACCCCGTCTCTACTAAAAATACAAAACATTAGCTGGGTATGGTGGCGCGTGCCTGTAATCCCAGCTACTCAGGAGGTTGAGGCAGGAGAATTGCCTGAACCCAGGAGGCGGAGGTTGTGGTGAGATCGGGCCATTGCACTCCAGCCTGGGTAACAAGAGTGAAACTCTGTCTCAAAAAAAGAAAAAAAAAGAAAACAGACAACCCATTTTTGTAATGGACAAAAGACTGAACCTTTCACCCCACAAAAGTATATGAATGGCCAATTAGCACATAAAAAGATGTTCAATATCATTATTCATCAAGGAAATACAAATTAAAAACACATGATTTGCTACTTTGTACCCAATAAAGTTGCTAAAACCTAAAAGACTGACAATACCAATTATGAACAATAATGTGGAATAACTGGAAGTCTCATGCATTTCTGCACAGAATATACTATGGTACAAACAGTAGAAAACAGTTTGGCAGTTGCTGATACAATTAACCATACCCCTTGCCCCAGAAATTCCACTAAATATGTACCCCCCGAAAATGAAAACATCCACAGAAAGATGATCTTTAAAGGAATTTCTATAGAAGCTTTATGCATAATAGCCAAAAACTGGAAACAACCCAAAAGTTCATCTAGAGACAGGATAACAAATTATGGTACAGTCATACCATGGAATTCTACTCAGCAATTAAAAGAAAAATGAATGAACTACTGATATAAGCAACACTATGGATTAATCCAATTATCAATATGCTCAGGGAAAGAATGCAGACACAAAAGAGCACACTGTAAGATTTCATATACACAAAGCCCAATAATCATGAAATGAATCTGTGGGGACAGAAATCAGCAGCAGTTGTCCATGAGGAGTGGGAAGTGACTGAAAGGTGACATGAAAACATTTGGGGTAGTGAAAGAGTTCTGTGTCTTGGGTGGTGTGTTGGTTACACCGACATACGTATTTGCCAAAACTCATCAAATTGTACAACTAACGTGCATTTCACTCAGTATAAATTTTACTTCATTAAAAAATTCATCTAATTGTACCCTTATATTTTATTGCTTTGATTTACTTATACTTACTTATTGATTTATTTATACTTATTTATTACAAAAGCTTAAAAATGCAGTTATAGGCTATTAAATCCTCAAATACAGCAAAATCTACAAATCGAAATTAATATGAGGACAAATATATTCAGAAGGAATTTTATAGCCTTAAATACATTTATTTTTTAAAATAGAAAATAAAAATAGCTTTGAAAAATGGCAAAAAACAAGACAAGAAACCTAAGAGATCAAGAGAAATTATAAGAAAACAAAAAAAGATTTGATAAATACATCTAAGAGCTAATTTCTTTGCAAATATCAATAAAATGGACAAACCTCTTGCAGATTTAAACAACAGAAACATTTAAATCATTAAAAGCAAGAATTAGGCTTTATTCACAGATATAAAAGTATTTTTATAGGCCGGGCATGGTAGCTCACGCCTATAATCCCAGCACTTTGGGAGGCCAAGGTGGGTGGATCACGAGGTCAAGAGATCGAGACCATCTTGGCCAAATGGTGAAACCCCGTCCTACTAAAAATACAAAAATTAGCCGGGCATGGGGGTGCATCTTTGTAGTCCCAGCTACGCGGGAGGCTGAGGCAGAATTGCTTGAACTCAGGAGGCGGAGGTTGTGGTGAGCCGAGATCAAGGCATTGCACTCCAGCCTGGGTAACAAGAGCAAAACTGTCTCAAAAAAAAAGTATGTTATAATGGCATAAGAAATTTAAACACAGTAACCTAAGCTAAAAATTCTAAAACTAAGGATGAGACACATGATTTTCTAAAAACATATAAACTTCCAAAAATGACTTGAGAAAATAGTTCATCTGGATATCAATAATCATGGGAGAAATTGAAATTTTTGCCTACGAACTCCAAAAGCTGATTTATGTCCAGACAATTTTACAAGCGAGTCCTACTGAAGCTTCAAGGAAAGATAATTAACATGCAATTTAAGTTGTTCCAGAGCAGAGAAAAAGATGGCAAACTTCCAATTCATTTTCCCAAACCACCAATACTCTAATACCAAAGCCCACACACAAATACAGCACAAAAAAGGAAATCAAAAACTAATCTCACTATTAATATAAATAACATGCTAATCCACTAGCATGTTAAATACACTAGTCAATTAGTCACATCAATACCTCTGAAGATTAAAAATAATTATTTTAATAATTGCAAAGATTAAAAATAATTAAAATGAATGCAATATTAAAATAAATATAAAAGCCTCCTGAAAATAGAAGAAAATTTTCTTAATGTAATAGAGAATAGTTACCACATATTGATAGCCAATGTTATGGTTAATGATAAAATATAGGGTGCATTGTCATTAAATTCAGGAAGAACAGTTACTGTTTTGCATTTTTCTGTAAGTTATAGCCAATGTAATAAAGGACAATTTTTTAACTGATAATTTATTTTTTAATTATCATGGATATATAATAGTTGTACACATTTATGTAGTACATGTGATATACTGATACAAGTATACAATGTGTAATGATCAAATCAGGATAATTGAGATATCTATCACCTCAAGCATTTATCATTCCTTTGTGTTAGAAACATTCCAAGTTCATTCTTTTAGTTGTTTTGAAATACACAATAAATTATTGTTAAATAGGGACAAACTTATCTCTATTTTCAAGTGATTCTTCTGTATATGGAAAAACCTAGGTAAATAAAATGAAAATGAACCAATAGAAGTCAGTAAGATAGTTTAAAAAGATACCAAAGTCAACAATATAGATATAGATATTGACATTGATAGATATAGACATAGATCTCAACAGTAGTCACTTCAGAAACTTAACAGGAAAAAAGCTCCATCTTCAACAATAATCAGAAACAATGCAATACATAAGAAACATCCTAATAAGAAATGCAAAACATCTTATATAATGAAAACTACCCAACTTCACTGAGCCCAAAAAAGAAAACCTGTGTATTAGTATGTTTAATAACATAAACATAGGCAATTTAAATAAAGATACCAATGAAATGCTTAAGAAGTAAACTCAATGATTTCAATGTTCGTTTGAAAGAATAAACAAGTTATAACTGACAAATTATTTTAAAAGACGCTTAATAGCATAATAAAAGATATATCTTTGTGTTTTACCAAATACAGTTATGCATTGCTTAATGACAAGGATATATTCTGAGAAATGCATTATTAAGCAATTTTGCTGTGGCACAAGAGTGTACTTACACAAATGTAGATGGCATAGCCTACCACACACCTAAGCTATATGATATTGCCTATTGCTCCTAGGCTACAAACCTGTACAGTATTTATTGTATTGAATACTATAGGTAATTGTAACACAATAATAAATATTTTTGTATTTAAACCTATTTAAATGTAGAAAAAGTACAGTAAAAAACATACTATAAAAGATAAACAATGGTACACCTGTATAGAGTACTCACCATAAATGGAGCTTACAGGACTGGAAGTTGCTCTGACAGAGTCAGTGAGTAAATGCGAAGGCCTAGGACATTACTGTACGCTATTATAGCGTTTATAAACATTTGCACTTGCTGTACAAAAATACTTTAAAGAGCTTTTTTCTAATTTTAAATTTTGCTAAAAATTAAGACACAAACACACACATTACTCTAGGCCTACACAGGGTCAGGATCATCAGTATCACTGTCTGCCACCTTCGCATGCTGTCTGACTGTGAGGTGTGCAGAGGCAGAAACATGGGGGGAGTGCTTGTGTCACCTCTCTCCCAGCCCCTGGCTGTCATCTCCTGGGATAACAATGCCCTCTTCCGGAATACCTCCTGCAGAACCTACTTGAGGCTGTTTTAGTAAGTAGAAAAAGTATATTCTGAAGTAACGATAAGAAGTATCATATAGTAAATACATACACCAGCAACATAATGATTTATTATCGTTATCAATAATGTACCACACATAACTGTATATGCTATACTTTCATATGACTGGTAGCACAGGAGGTTTGTTTACATCAGCATCAGCACAAAGACATAAGTAACATTACACTGCAATGTTAAGACAGCTACGACATCACTAGGCTATAGGAATTTTTCCACTCCATTATAATCTTATGAGACCGCCATCGTATTTATGGTCCATTGTTCATCAAAACATCACTGTGCAGTAGGTCAATACCAAAATGTACTATAAAGACACACATACTAGAACAATTGGGTATTGTAACAGGGATAGAAAATCAAGAATCAGGACCAATTATATATAACAATTACTTCTCTGATAAAAAGGAAAAAAAAAAAACATTGAGGAGGCGAAACAAAATAGCCAAATGGAAGCCTCCTGTGATCCTCCCCCTGCAGGAACAGCAGATTGAACCAAAAATCAGGTGAGGGATCACAGTACCTGGTTTTAACATCATATTAAGGAAAGAGAAACTGAAGAGGGTAGGAAAGACAATCTTGAACTGTCTATGCCACCCCTTTCCTAGCAGCAGTGGTATGGCATGGAGAGAAAAATATATGTACTTGGGGGAGGGAGAGCACAGTGATTGTGGGACATTGCATTGGAACTAAGTCCTGCCTTGTCACAGAGGAAAGCAACATGGGACAGAACTCAGGTGGCACCCACAGAGGGAGCATTTAGACCAGCCCGAACAAGAGGTAAATTGTCCATCCCAGAAGTCAGAACCTGAGTTCCAGCAAGACCCACCATCATGGGCTAAAAAGCTCTGGGGTTCTAAATTAACTTGAAAGGCAGTCTAGGCCACAAGGATTGCAACTCCTGGGCAATTCCTGGTGCTATGTTGGGCTTAGCACCAGCTGATTTAAGGTGCATGACCAAGTGAGATACCAGCTGCTGTGGCCAGGGGAGTGCTCGTGTTCTCTCTCTCCAAACCCCAGGCAGTGCAGCTTGCAGCTCCAGCAGACTTCTTCCTTGTACTCAAGGAGAAGGAGGGAAGAGTAAAAACTTTGTCTTGCAACTTGGAAACCAGATGAGCCACAGTAGGATAGGGCACCAGGCAGAGTCCTACAGCCCCCATTCCAGGCCCCAGCTCCCAGACACTTCTAAACACACCCTGGGGAAGAAGGGAACCCCTTGTGTTAAAGTGAAAAACCTAGTCCTGCTGAAATTAATTGCCTGCTAACTAAAGAGCCCTTGGGCCCTGAATAAGCTAATAGTAGCCAGGCAGTACTCACTTCAGGCCTTGGGTGAGACTCAGAGCTATGCTGGCTTCAGAGGTGACCTAGCACATTCTCAGCTGTGGTAGCTCTAAGAAGCAACTGCTTCCGCTTGAGGAAAGAAGGAAAAGTAAAGCGGACTTTGTCTTGCAGCTTGGGTACCAACTTGGCCACAGTGGGGCAGAGCACCGAGTGGGCTCCTGGGGTAGGGGTGGCCACGAGGAGAGACCCTTCTGCTTGAGGAAAGAGTAGAGAAAACGTTTGTCTTGTGGCTTGGGTCCAGTTCAGCCACAGTAAAATACAGCACTAGGTGGATGCCTGAAGTTCTCAACTACAGGCCCCAGCCCCTGAATGACATCTCTGGACCCACCAGCAGCCAGAGAAAACTCACTGCCCTGTAAGGAAGAAAATAAGCCTGGCTGGATTTCCCACCCGCTGGTTGTGGAAGCTCTTGAGCCTTGAGTAAACACAGGAAGTAGCCAGGCAGTGGTCACTGCAGGCCTTGGGTGAGACCCAGTGTTGTGCCACCTTCAGGTCTGACCCAGCACTGTCCCACTGGTGGTCACCATGGGGGTGCTTATGTCACCCCTTCCCCAGCTCCAGGCAGCTCACCACAGAGACAGGGATTTTTGTTCATTGGGTAAAAGTAAAGGTAGAAAGCAAAAATGTATGCCTGGCAATCCAGATAATTCTCCCAGATCTCACCCAAAACCACCAAGGTGGTACCTCTGAGTCTACAACAGCCACAGTATTACTGGACTTAGGGTGTGCCCTAAAGCTGATATGGCTGCAGTGACCAAAGACTTAGATCACAACACGCAAGTCCCTTTGAGTACCTGGAAAGCCTTCCCAGGAAGTACAGGTGCAAACAAGCCCAGACCATGAAGACTGCAATAAATACCTAACTCTTCAATGCCCAGACACTGAAGAACATCCGCATGCATCAAGAACATTCAGGAAAATATTAACTTACTAAATGAACTAAATACACCAGTAACAGATCCCAGAGAGGAAGAGATATGTGACCTTTCTGACAGAGAATTCAAAATAGCTGTTTTAAGGAAGCTCAACAAAATCCAAGAAAACAGAGAAGAAAGTCAGAATCATATCAGATAAATTTAACAAAGAGATTGAAACAATTTAAAAGAACATAGCAGAAATTCTGGTGCTGAATAGGAAATTGATCTATTGAAGAATGATGCATCATAGTCTCTCAGTAGCAAAGTGATCAAGCAGAAGAAAGAATTAGTAAGTTCAAATACAGGCTATTTGAAAATACACAGTCGCAGGAGACAAAAATAAAAAAATAAAACAGAAGGAAGATCTAGAAAATAGTCTCAAAAGAGCAAATCTAAGAGGTATTTGCCTTAAAGAGGAGGCGGATAAAGAAATAGGGGTAGAAAGTTTATTCAAAAGGATAATAACAAAGAACTTCCCAAACCTAGGGAATATATCAATATTCAAGTACAAGGAGGTTATAAGAAACCAAGCAAATTTGGTATCTTTGGTATCTTCACCAAGCAGTCAAAGACGACTACCTCAAGGCATTTAATAATCAAACTCCCAAAAGTCAAGGATTAAAAAATGATCCTAAAAGCAGCACAAGAAAAGAAACAAATAACATTATAGAGCTTTAATATGTCTGGCAACAGACTTCTCAGTGGAAACCTTACAAGCCAAGAGTAAGTGGCATGACATATTCAAAATGCTGAAGGAAAAAACTTTTACCATAGAATAGTATATCCAGAAAAAATATCCTTCAACTATGAAGGAGAAACTAAGACTTTTCCAAACAAAAGCTGAAGGATTTTTATCTACACCCAACCTGCCCTATAAGAAATAATAGAGTTCTTCAGTCTGAAAAATGGAAGGTAAATCAGCCATATGAAATCATTTTAAGGTATTCACTAATAATAGTAAATACACAGAAAAATACAGAATATTATAACACTGTAATTGTAGTGTGATTAAAAAGACAAAATGATGAACCAATAAAAATAATAACCACTTTTCAAGACATAGACAGTATAAGATAAAATAAAACAATAAGAAGTTAAAAAGCAAGGAGATAAAGTGTAGTGCTCACATTCATTTACTCTTTGCTTGTTATTTTGCTATTTGCACAACCAGTGTTAAGTTGTCATCAGTTTAAAATAATGGGCTATATTATATGAACGCATTACAGTAACGAATCAAAAAACATACAACAGATACACAAAAAATCAAAAGCAAGAACTTAAAACATACCACCTGAGAAAATCACCTTCACTGAAAGGAAGACAAAGAGAAGGGAAAGAGGGAAGAGGAGATCAGAAAACAAATAACAAAATGGCAGGATTAAGCTCTTGCTTATCAATAATAACATTGAATGTAAATGGACTAAAATTCTTCAATCAAAAGGAATAAAGTGGCTGAAAGGATAGAAATAAAAAGACCAAATAATCTGTTGGTTATAAGAAACACACTTCACCATAAGACATACATAGACTGAAAATAAAGCGATGGAAAAGGACCTTTCGTGCTAATAGAAACTAAAAAAAGTTTATAGGTATAGCATGAGTAGCTATACTTAGACAAAATAAATTTCAAGACAAAAACTGTAAAAAGCAACAAAGAAGGGCATTATATAATAATAAAGTGGTCAATTCAGAAAGAGGATAAAACAATTGTGAATATACATGTACTCAACATTGGAGCACCCAGATATGTATAACAAATATTATTAGAACGAAAGGGAGCAATAGATCCCAATACAATAATAGTTGGAAAATTTAACACCTCAATTTCAGCATTAGACAGATCATCCAGACAGAAAATCAACAAAGAAACATTGGAACCTAATCTGCACTACAGATCAAATTGACCTAATAGATATTTAGATAACATTTCATCCAATGCCTGCAGAATACACATTCTTCTCAGCACATGAATAATTCTCAAGGATAGACCATATATTAGGCCACAAAAACATCTTTAAAGACTTTTTTAAAACTGAAATTATATCAAGTATCTTTCTGAAAACAATGGAATAAAACTACAAATAATAACAACAGGGATTTTTGGAAACTATACAAATACATGAAAATTAAACAATACACTCTTAAATAACAAATATCAGAGCAGAAATAAATAAAATTGAAACAAAAAAATACAAAATATCAACAAAATGGAAAGTTGATGTTTTTAAAAGATAAACAAAATTGACAAAGCTTTAGCTCAACTAACCAAGAAGGAAAGAGAGAAGACCCAAATAAATAAATCAAAGAAGGAGACATTGTAACCAAAACTACACAAATTCAAAGGATCATTAGAGGCTACTATCAGCAACTACATGCCAATAAGTTGGAAAACCTAGAAGTAACTAATAAATTCCAAGACACATAAAACCTGCCAATATTAAGCCATGAAGAAATCCAAAACCTGAACAGGCCAATAGCAAGTAACAAGATTAAAGCCATAATAAAAAGTCTCCCAGCAAAGAAAAGCCTAAGACCTGATTGCTTCATTTGTGAATTCTCCCAAATGCTTAAAGAACAAATAGCAATCTTACTCATACTATTCCAAAAACTAGCAAATCAAATTCGGCAACACATTAAACAATCATTCATCATGACCAAGTGAGATTTATCCCAGGCATGCAGGGATGGCTCAGCGTACACAAATCAATGTGATACATCATATCACATATAAAACCATACTTCAATTAATGCTGAAAAAGCATTTGATAAAATTCAACATCTCTTCATGATAAAAACCCTAAAAAACCTGGGTATAGAAGGAACAGACCTCAACACAATAAAAGTAATGTGCCACAGACCCATAGCTAGTATCATACTGAATGGAGAAAATCTAAAAAACCTTTTCTCTAAGATCTGGAACAAGACAAGGCATGCCCAGTTTTATCACTGTTGTTCAACATAGGATGGGAAGTTCTAGCTAGAACAACCAGAAGAGAGAAACAAGCTAGAAAGGAAATTTTATAGCAATTAGAAAGGAAGAAGTCAAAGTATATTGTTGAAGATGGCTGATCACTAGCAGCTCAGGATTGTAGCTCCCAGTGAAAGCGCAGAGAACGAGAGGACGCCACACTTTCAGACAAATTTTTGTTGCTCACGGATCAGGAGATTCCCAGCGGAGAAGCCCCATGGGTCGCCAGCGCGACCGGCATGGTCTTGTGGCCGGCATGGCGGTTTTGCAGGCTCCTCGGTGCGGAGGTTCTTGGTGTAGAGTCAGAAAAGCACCATCAATCTTAACGCCGCTGTTTTAGCTGGCGCAGTGGGTTGCTCAGATTCCAGCACTGGGAATCAACAAGTTGGATGTTCACTCAGAAACCCAATTAGAAAGTTGGTAATTACAAAGACGACTGATGGATAAATTTATAACGAAGGGAAGAAACCAGCCTAAAAAGGCTGAGAATACCCAAAATCAGAACGCCTCTCCCTCTGCAGGGGATCACAGTTCCTCATCAGCAACGGAACAAGGCCTGATGGAGAACGAGTGTGTTCCATTAACAGAAGTAGGCTTCAAAAGGTGGATGATAAGAAACTTCTGTGAGTTAAAAGAACTTGTTCTAACCCAATGCAAAGAAACTAAGAACTTCGAAAAAAGGTTTGACGAAATGCTAATGAGAATAGATAATTTAGAGAGGAATATAAATGAATTAATGTAGCTGAAAAACACACACGAGAACTTCGCAAAGTATGCACAAGTTTTAACAGCCAAATTGATCATGCAGAAGAAAGGATATCAGAGGTCGAAGACCAACTTAATGAAATAAAACAAGAAGACAAGACTAGAGAAAAAAGGATTAAAAGGAATGAGCAAAGTCTCCAAGAAATATGGGACTATGTGAAAAGACCTAATCTATGTTTGATAGGTTTACCTGAATGTGATGGAGAGAATGAATCCAAGCTGGAAAATACACTTCAGGATATTATTCAGGAAAACTTTCCCAACCTAGCAAGGCAGGACAATATTCAACTCCAGGTAATACAGAGAACACCACAAAGATATTCCTTAAGAAGACCAACTTCAAAGCAATAATCGTCAGATTCACCAGGGTTGAAATGAAGGAGAAAATACTAAGGGCAGCCGGAGAGAAAGGTCAGGTTACCCACAACGGGAAGCCTATCTGACTCATAGCAGATCTCTCAGCAGAAACCCTACAAGCCAGAAGAGAGTGTGGGCCAATATTCAACATTCTTAAAGAAAAGAACTTTCAACCCAGAATTTCACATCCAGCCAAACTAAGTTTCATAAGCGAAGGAAAAATAAAATCTTTTGTGAACAAGCAAGTACTCAGAGATTTTATCACCACCAGGCCTGCTTTACAAGAGCTTCTGAAAGAACCACTACACATAGAAAGGAACAACCAGTATCAGCCTTTCTAAAAATATACCAAAAGTAAAAAGCATCAACATAATGAAGAATTTACATCAACTAATGGGCAAAACAGCCAGCTAACATCAAATGGCAGTATTAAACTCACATATATTATTATTAATCCTAAATTTAAATTGACTAAATCCCCCAATCAAAAGACACAGACAGGCAAATTGGATAAAAAGCCAAAACCCATCAGTATGCTGCATCCAGACCCATCTCACATGCAAGGATACACAAAGACTCAAAACAAAGGGATGGAGAAAGATTTACCAACCAAATGGAGAGCAAAAATAAATAAATAAATAAAAAGCAGGAGTTGCAATTCTTGCCTCTGATAAAACAGTCTTTAAAGCAACAAAGATCAAAAGAGGCAAAGAAGGACATTACGTAATGATAAACGGATCAATGCAACAAGAACAACTAACGATCCTAAATATATACGCACCCAATACAGGAACACTCAGATACATAAGACTTATAAAGAGACTTAGACTCCCACACAATAATAGTGGGAGACTTCAACATCAATATTAGACAGATCAATTAGACAGAAAATTAACAAAGATATCCAGGACTTGAACTCAGATCCGGAACAAGTAAACTTAATAAACATTTATAGAACTCTCCATTTTAAATGCACAAAGTATACACTCTTATCAGTACCACATCACACCCACTTACAGGTTTAAATGAAATATTGGTTGGCTGCTTGTTTGTTATTTTCTTACCTCATTTTTTTCATGTTTCCATCATTAAACACAATTATAGGCATACCCATTTTTAGACTGCATTCTAGCCCAGGCAATAAAGCAACATTCTTGTTCTCTCTCCCTCTTCCTCTTTCTTCCTCTTTTTCATTCTTTTTTTTTAATTAACTTTTTTTTTTTTTTTTTTTTTTTTTTTTTTTTTTTTTAAAGTATATTGTTGACTTTAATTATCTCAGAAAAATATGGAATAATATAGTAATAAACAATGTATTGTATATAGATTAATCTGGGGATTTGGAGGACTGAGTATATACCACATATAGATTGAAATGGCATCATATGCCATGTAATATATATATACTGCTTTCATAAGCTATTATGTTTCTTGAATTTTTTCTAAAATAAATGAGTGCTTTATCTTAATAATGTTTATGTTTTGCTTCTAACTAGTAGAGAGGGTGTTAGATTGCTATTTAAAAGCAAAAAAATAATAGCAGATTAACATTTTATGGTTGTAAATTTTTTATTCTCAAGAAATATAAAAAAGCAATTTCAAATGTAATCAGTCTTCCCTTTTCTCTTTTTTTAGAACTAGAGCTGGTTTCAAAGTTGACAAAGACAACTTGATATGTTGACGTGATGTACATAATTTTAATGATATGATTACAATATGTAGTACAGTGAAAGTCACTTTGCTGTCTATTTGCAGAATTATTATTAATTTGTAATTCAGCATCATCAGTACTTATACTGTCTATCTTCAACCTAGTATTCATTCTGGAAATAAATTAAACAAATTAAAATGAAAGCATTACAGCTAACCAATATGGTAAAATCTGACACAGGTAATGAAACCATTCAGATACATTGTTTGGTGAGTCATTAGCAAGTTCATTTGAAGTCAATAACCCCTTATATGAGCCCACTTAAAAATAAAAAAAGAAGAAGGAAAAAAAAGGAAGGAAGAAGTCAAATTATCCTTGTTTGCAGATGACATGAGCTTGTATTTGGAAAAACCTAAAGACTCCATCAAATAACTATTAGAACTGATAAAAAAAAATTTCAGTAAACTTACAAAAATCAGGAGCATCTCTATATATCAACAATGAACAATCTGGAAAAAAAAAAAACAAAGTAATTCAATTTATAATAGTTGTAAATAAAATTAAATACCTAGGAATAAATTTAACTAAAGAAGTGAAAGCTCTCTATGATGAAAACTATAAAACACTGATGCAAGAAATTTTTTCCATAAAAAAAGAAAAGATATTCCATATTCATGGATTGGTAGAATCAATATTGTTAAAATGTCCATACCACTCAAAGCAATCTTCAGACTCAATGCAATTTCTATCAAAATACCAACAACATTCTTCACGGAAATAGAAAAAACAATCCTAAAATTTATATAGAACCACAAAAAAGACCCAGAATAGCCAAAACTATCATGAGCAAAAAGAACAGAACTGGAGAAATCACACTGCCTAACTTCAAGTTGTGCTACTGAGCTATTGTAAACAAGACAGCATAGTACTGGCAGAACAAGGAACACAAAAACCAACAGAACAGAATAGAGAACCCAGAAACAAATCTATACATCTACAATAATCTCATTTTTGACAAAGTCACCAAAAACATACACTGGGGAAAAGGCAGTTTCTTCAAAAAATGATGCTAAGAAAACTGGATATCTCTCACCATATCTCTCTCATCATAAACAGCATCAAATTAAAATGGATTAAACACTTAAATCTAAGACCTCAAAGTATGAAACTACTAGAAGAAAATATTGGGGAACTCTCCAGGACATTGGGGTAGTCAAGGATTTCTTGAGTAATACCCTATAATCACAGGCAACCAAAGCAAAAATGGACAAATGGGATCATATCAAGTTACAAAGCTTCTGTACAGCAAAGGAAACAATCCACAAAATGAAGAGACAACTCACAGAATGGAAGAAAATATATGCAACCTACTCATCCAACAAGGGATTAATAACCAGAATATATAAGGAGCTCAAACAACTATATAGGAAAATACATAATAATCCAACTTAAAAATGGGCAAAAGATTTAGACATTTCTACAAAGAAGACATACAAATGGCAAACAGTATATGAAAACGTGCTCAACTTCATTGATCATCAGAGAAATGCAAATCTAAACTACAATGAGATATGATCTTACCCCAGTTATAATAAAATGGCTTTTATCCAAAAGACAGGAAATAACAAATGCTGGTGAGAATGTGGAGAAAAAGGAACCCTTGTACACTGTTGGTGGGAATGTAAATTAGCATAACCACTATGAAGAACAGTTTGGCAGTTCCTCAAAAAACCAAAAATAGAACTATCATACAACTCAGCAATTCCACTGCTAAGTATATACCCCCCAAAAAGGAAATCAGTACATTAAAGATATATCTGCACTCCTATGTTTATTGAAGCACAATAGCCAAAAGTTAGGATCAACCTAAGTATCCATCAACAGATGAATGAATAAAGAAAATGTAGTACATATACACAATGGAGTACAATTAAGCCACAAAAAAGAAGAAACCTAGGAAAAATCATTTAGGACATAGGTATAGGCAAGGTCTTCATGACTAAAACACCAAAAGCATTGGCAACAAAAGCCAAATTAGACAAATGGGATCTAATTAAACTCCAAAGCTTCTGTACAGCAAAAGAAACAATCATTAGAGTGAACCAGCAACCAACAGAATGGGAAAAAATTTTTGCAATCTACCCATCTGACAAAGGGCTGACATCCAGAATCTACAAAGAACTAAAACAGATTTACAAGAAAAAAAAAAAAACCCATTAAAAAAATGGGCAAAGGACATGAACAGACATTTTTCAAAACAAGACATAAATGAGGCCAATAAACATGTGAAAAATGCTCATCATCACTGGTCATTAGAGAAATGCAAATCAAAATCACATTGAGTTACCATTTCATTTCAGTTAGAATGGTGACCATTAAAAAATCTGGAGACAACAGATGCTGGAGAGGATGTGGAGAAATAGGAACACTTTTACACTGCTGGTGGGAGTGTAAATTAGTTCAACCATTGTGGAAGACAGTGTAGCCATTCCTCAAGGACCTAGAAATAGAAATTCCATTTGACCCAGCAATCCCATTACTGGGTACATATCCAAAGGATTATAAATTGTTCTATTATAAAGACACATGTACACGTATGTTCACTGCAGCACTGTTTACAATAGCAAAGACCTGGAACCAACTCAAATGCTCATCAATGATAGACTGGACAAAGAAAATATGGCATATATATACCATGGAATACTACGCAGCCATAAAAGATGATGAGTTCATGTCCTTTGTATGGACATGGATGAATCTGGAAACCATCATTCTCAGCAAACTGATACAAGAACAGAAAATCAAACACCGCACGTTCTCACTCATAGGTGGGTGTTGAACTATGAGAACACATGGACACAGGAGGGGAGCATCACATACTGGGGTCTGTTAGAAAGGATGAGGGCAGGGACAGTGGGGATAGGGAGGTTGGGGAGGGATAACATGGGGAGAAATGCCACATATATGTGACGGGGGATAGAGGTAGCAAACCACATTGCCATGTATGTACCTATGCAACAATCCTGCATGTTCTGCACATGTACCACAGAGCCTAAAGTGCAACAAAATATACATTAAGAAAAAAAAAAGAACAGCCACCATGTGTTTAGTACTAAGATATACCAGGCACTGGGCTTAAGGCCTTGCATTTATACAACAATCTCCTGGTGCAGGTGCTATCATTATCTTTGGATGAAAGAACAAACTGTGCTTTAGAAAACTTATGTATATTTGATCAAGATTAGACAGCAAATAAGTGACAGAACTAAGATTTGAACCCAATGCCAGAATCCTCTCACTCTAACCGTTACATAATATAACCTATATGTTATTATTATACTCATTTTTCAGATGTTTAAAGAGTTCAAATGAGTAACCCCACCAGAGAGTGGCAGAACTGGGATTTAAACCAAAGCAGTCTGGCTCAAGATACATCAGTTGCTATTTCTTAAACAGCTTAGGCATTTTAACAAATCTATTTATTGAAATTGTAAACTCTTACTCTTGCTTTCATAACTTATGTTTATAAGGAATATAAAAACTATAGACTAGGGTAGTAGTAAATGAAAAATGGCAAGATTTCCTAAGTAGAAACTTTCTGAATAACAAGCTCTAGGAAGTGAAGGAGGAATAAAGTTACCAGTAGCTGGATGCTGGCAGCAGTGGGAAGAACCTAATTGTTGTAATCCAATGATGAGAAATTAACAACTGGCTGAAAAAATCTCTGTGGGTTGTACATTCTCAGATCTCTCAAGGCAACCACACCTCCTACTGGAATAAAGCTTCTTATGGAATAACACACACACAGAGTAGAAAAGTATTGGACAACCAAAGTCTTAGTGTACTCAGATTCAAAATACAGTGGTGGAAGGCATCGGATTGACAGATTAGACAATGTAATAGTAGTTGACGGCATTATGAGGCTAAGGTGGCCATGCAAGGCCTTAATAGTTACAGCTATATTACCTAAGGTACCTTGCACCTGCTTTCAAACAGGGATGAATAACTAAAGAAACATAATTGGCTGTTATGCAGGGAGGAAGGGAGAAAGGAGATATGTAAATGTTGAAAATATAGTGAAAAATAATTAAAAATTTGCTCTAAATCCCAAATAAAAAAAATCGTGTTATGGATTGCTTTGTCTGTAAAGAGGACATTGACTAGGAATTTTTTCTGAAATTATTTCATGAGTCCTTAGGGTAACATTGAGACTAAACAGATGGTTCTAGTTGCTTACCACAGTTTGTTAAACTGCAATGCTGACAAGGCCAGTGTCTTGCATGTGGGTCCCAGGTCAGCCAGCTGCCTTGTTTTGGAGCTAACAGCTGCATTCCTAACCACAGCGTCAACGCTGAGGAGCCTATACACTGCTGTGTTTTCTATTTGGATTTATAATAAGCTGCAAATTTCTTAAGATCAAAAGATGTATGTTTTTCATCTCTGTATCCTCTCAACCTTGCATAGCTACTGACACGGTACAGGCATTCAATAAATGTGTGTGTGTCAGCCACCACTTGCTCAGGAGTGCAAATCGAGAGAGGCTTTAATCCATTTTTCAACTGAAATGTAGGAAAGATGGATTAAAGCCTCTCAATTTGTGTATGGCTATTCTTAATGGTCCCTGTGCTACGTTCCTTCAATGCTGGGGTAGAAGGAAAGCATGGCTGAATCTTTTACTACTGGTACTTGCAAATGTATAGGAAGCAAGGTGTATAAATAAAATGGTGTTGAATATTGCTTATGAGGGGTATTTGTTTTACTGGAGAGTGAAAAGTACACAATTCAGATGAAGTCCTCAGTTCCCTTTAGAAGGGAGATAGATTTCAGAAATTTGCCGACAGACAGAACTAAATGCCATCAATGACCATTTGAAAAGGAAATTAAATTACTACACTGGAGATTGCTACACTCCACCAGTAGATTTACGACCTTCCAAAGGTTTTTAAAATTACATGTCTTCTAAATTAGCTTTAAAATTCAAGTTTAATTTTATGAATTTCTTTAAATGTGTTCTTTTATGTTGTTGTTCTTAACCTGGTGTCAAGTAAGATTTTTATTTTTTATTTTTAAATTTCACTTCCTTTTTCACAAAAGAACATTAAACGTATCTGCCCTCTTCACATTTCTAAAGAAAGGGCCATCACTGCTGCTTTAATTCATCTGAGCCAGTGTACTGTTCTTTTTAGGCAACAATGCTCTAAACTGAATTAGCGCATGTGTTTTAAAACCTGACCAAAATCTGAGATGAATTCCTTCTCTGTGCCAGGCTTACTTTGAAACCTGTTAAACAGTGAGAAAGAAACTTCAGGACACCAAGAAACAAGGACCAATCAAAGCTCTCTGCTCTTCTCAGGCAGCACTAAGTAATATTCAAATATTACATCACAGTTTTAAGCCTTCTGTCAAAAGTGGACAACCTTCACCCCATCGCCCCGCACTAAGCTAAGGACTCACTTGGTCCTGAGGGTTAAACACCTAAGTTTTGTGGACACCACAGCACAAGGATTCTGCCTCCTTTTATTCATCCCCTGAGATAGAAATAAAGGGACATTGACAAATCCAATTATAACTCTGGTATCTTGTTTTAGGCAGGTCCCTCTCCGTCCCCTAGTTGAAACACTAAAACAGCAAGCAAGCATTATCTCTAGAGATTTGTCAAAGGAACGTAGCCAATGCTGCCTTCCCTTGTTGTGATAAATATAATTTATTTTCCTGAAAAGGAACATACTGTTCTGAAGTAACTTAAAATTAAAAGGTCACAAATTAATCACCCTTATTGGTTTGTTATGGTAATTGCAGAGGGATAGGATAGTGGGCTTCAGGCCCGTAAAGGGTATTTAATAAGGGTCTCCCACAACGATAAAGTGAATATTTTAACCAATGGTCACTGTATTAATTAGGATACTTTCAGTTGCCAATGACAAAAGCTTAAGTAAGCCAATTAGCTCAGGTAAGAAAGGCCATTATCACATAACTGGTAAATAAAAGATTCAAAATGACAGCTAGGCTCACCTCTCACATAGTGTCAGAGCTCATCTCTCTCCATTTTTCAACTTTGCTTCTGGTTGTATGCCAACCTTCTTCTTCAGAAAAGCCCTCACATGCAGCAGGAAAGGTGGCTGCCCAGGGACCAGATTCACGTCTTTTTAGCTTAGCAACCACAATAGGAAAGAAAGAATTTTCTCCCCAATGTTCATTTATCTGTACCAGAAAGAAATCTGTCTGGGCCATGTGGCCATCCCTGAGCCAACCACTTGGCCAGGTGCACAGAGGCATGTGTCTATCATCCTAGTGGTGGGATTATAGATAAGGCGAAGGCTAGACCATGGAATAAGAGAGGACCACTTCCCTGAGCACCACTATATTTACATACTACCCTACTTATACACTTGCAAGATTTCGCAGATATATGTCCAATACAATCACACATTTTAAAGTGCTGGATGCTTTCCTTTGCAAAAAAAAAAAAATCTATTGTTTATTTTTCATCGATATTAATTTTTTTAATTATCATGGAACTAGATTACTTAAAATCACATATCTCAAGATGCAGGGAAAACATTCACATTCAGTGGAGAAGACATGGACTCCCATTTATCACTCTGAAGAGCTTCTTAGTGAAAGATGACTTTTTTTTTTTTTTTTTTTTTTTTTGAGACAGGGTCTCACTCTGACACCCAAGCTGGAGTGCAGTGGTGTGATCTCGGCTCACTTCAGGCTTAACCTCCAGTGCTTAGGTGATTCTCCCACCTCAGTCTTTGAAGAAGCTGAGACTACAGGTGCACGCCACCATGCCTGACTAATTTTTGTATTTTTTGTAGAGAAGGAGTTTTGCCATGTTGCACAGACTGATCTCCAACTTCTGAGCTCAAGCAATCTGCCCAGCTCAGCCTCCCAAAGTGCTGAAATTACAGGTGTGAGCCACCACGTCTGGCCTAAAAGATGAATATATCCCCAAGAAATTGACCTGGTAGCAAGAGACAACCCGGTCATTGTCATCACCCTTTCCTATCAATGTTTTCATCTACAGGTCAAAAGACCATTTAAAGTCTGCTCCTGAGAAGTTCAGACACCTAAGTGAGATGGGAAACATGAGAGGTATGCATTTGGAAGAAGAGGGACTTGGTAGCTTTTGTGGCCATAATAACTATCTTATCTTAAAGGATATTTTTAAAGCTCTCAGTGTAAGTGTGACTGGTCCCTGGAATAGAACCATTATACGTAGCTATAAGAATATCCACCCTCCAGAACATGTGATTGGAAAGGATGCTGCAATGTTTTGAACATGCTTTGGCTAAATTACAAATATAGAAAATCACCAGTAACCATTCTCCATAGGCATTTACATGGATACCATAATCTCCCAGTTTTCCTTCCATCTCCCTGACTCTTCTTTTTTGGTATCTACTGCTGGCTCTTCTTCCTCTTCTTTGACCAAAACATAGTTTGACATTGCTCTGGCTTCCTTCTGGATCTTCTTGCCTTCTCCATCTAGAGGCTTTCTTTGGGTGGTGATATGGTTTGGATATGTGTCCCCTTCCAAATTTCATGTTGAAATGTGATCCCAAGTGTTGAAGATGAGGCCTAGTGGGAGGTGTTTGGGTCATGGGGATGGACTCCTCACAAATAGCTTGGAGTGCTCCCCGCAGTAATGAGTGAGTTACCTATTAGTTCACAGGAGAGACGGCTATTTTAAAAATCCTGACATCTCTCTTGCTCCTTCTCTCTCTATGTGACACATCTGCTCCCTCTTCACCTTCCACCATGATTGTAAGCTTCCTGACCCCTCACCAGAAGCAGATGCCCCCCTATGCTTCTTGTACAGCCTGTAGAACTGTGAGCCAAATAAACCTCTTTTCTTTATAAATTACTCAGACTTGAGTATTCCCTTATAGCAATGCAAAACAAACACCATGAGGTCTCATTCATTCCCCTCCAATTGCCATCTCCCAGCTATCCACTCTCAAACCTACATGCAAACTCTATACCTCTCTCCTAAGCTTCAAACCGCTATATCTAACTGCCTACCAAACATCTCTGCATGGCTGTCTCTGTGTCAAAAATATTAACTCCTTCCTACTCCTCAGCTCCAACTGCTCTTCCTCCAATGTTCACCATCTCAGGAAATGATACCACCACCCAGCCCATTACTCAAGTCTGAAAGCTGGGAGTCATCCTTGATTTCTGCTCCCTCAGCAACTCCTTCCACACAATCACAAAATCCTACTCCGCTTCTAAATATTTCTCGAATGCTTAGTAACGTAGAAGTCCCTTCTCTATATGCCCACTAGTCCAAGCTACCCTCATTCTTTGCCTAACTACTACAGCAGCTCCCTAAATCCCTTACAAACATTCTTGCCCCATTCTTCCACCAATCCATTCAAATCCAATTTTACCAATCTCTGGCCTTAAAACGTTCAAAGGTTTTATAGCCCAAGGGGTCCAAAGGAAAGTATTGGGACTATTGCATCAGAATCCTATAGAAGAGCTTGTTAAAGTATTGGCTCTTGTGCTGCACCAAACCCAAAGAATCAAAAGCTCTAGGAACAGGCTCAAGGCACTGAATTTTTAATCATAAATCCTTCTTAAGGTTTGCAGGCCCTCTGTAATTTGACCTCTTGCAGTTCCAGGTTAGGACATTTCACAATATTGTCCTACAGATGGCACTTTATGCTTTTCCATGAGTCACACTCCTGGCACTGGCTCCTGCTGGTAATACCACTGGTTAAACGGAACAAAAATTCCAGGGGGAACAGAAGCATGCCTGTCTTGTTTACCATTTGTCTCTGGCACCCAGGACAATGGGCACAACATCCGACATTTAATATTCATTGACATTGCCAGAATAAAAGAGAACTTAATTTGAAGGGCTCTCTCCTAAGCAGGGTTGGTTAAAATGCCTTCCTTTGTTGAGAGAGCAAACAAACCAAGAAACGGCCTAGATAACAATAATTGGAGTAAATTAATTAGTGGCTTGAAGGAGAAAGCTTACTTTTCAAAGCCAAATTGTATTTGGAGACTCTTCTCTAGTCTCCAGTCAGATCAAATGAACAGAAATATAATTTGGACCACATTCAAGGAGTGTCTGGTTATAAGTGCTGTAAGGGTAAATCCAAATGCAAAAAATAAAATAAAATAAAAACCTGGTGTAAAAAGAAAAAGAAAGGGAAAGAGACGTCCTCTCCCTTTTCCTAGAGCATTTCCTTTAGAAAATTTATAATTGTAAATTCTTTGAGATGTCTATAAATTTTTTCAAAAGCTAAACAAACCTTCCAGCCAGCTTTACAACCAAGGAATGTCTTTCTCAAGGACTTGGAAGCCATCTTTTTGAAATGTAAACATCAAGGAAGATAGTGCCCCTATCTCCCAGGATCCATGAGAGTTTAACTTAGGTATCTGGCTCCAAATTTTAACTACCTCCCTGTCACAGAGATATGAGAAGTATTATTATTCCTCTGGGTAAAAGCAATTACCAAACACAAATGTCCACCCTAATTACCTGGTGAATCTAGGATGAACTACGTGTGTGTGACAAATGGTGTTGCTACAACCTCTTTGTTACTTGGGGTGTTGGTGGGGGCAGTGTCAAACAACAGTCAGCAGATATAGCAGGAACTCTAGTCAACAGATATTTGGGTATGTTAAATGTTTCCGTGCAACACTGAGGGATGTGAAACTGTTTTACTAGACACCATCCCTTGTTAAGATCACTCTCATCACCAAAAGCAAAGCAATACTTATCAAGAACTTTGTCCATTTTAGCCAAAACAACTTACCATGCTCTAAGAAGAAGAAAGGGGTTCTTTTCCTTTTACATATAAGTAGATAACAAAGGTAAACCAATATTTTCATGTTCTAGAATTTTATATAAATAGAATCCTAGAGTATTTACTCCTGATCTGGGTTTATTCACTCAGCATAAGTATTTGAAGTTTCACCCATGTTGCTACACATGTCTGTAGTCCATTCCTTTTTCTTTTTCTTGCAATATCTTTATTATACTATTCATACACTTTTCCTCCCACAGAATTTCATCATTTCAGGTTTACTGTTAAGTACTCTTTCCTTTTCCTGTGGAGGATGGTGTCTTTCTTTGTACCCCTGCCATTTTATTAAGGTATAACTGACAAATTTAAATTGTACATATTTACAGTGTACATGTAATGTTTTAATATAAATATGCATTGTCAAATGATTAAATTAAGCTGATTAACATAGCCATCACCTCATATACTTTTTTTTAGTAAGGACATTGTTAACATATCTAATATTTAACAATTTTCAAGTATACAAAACATTTTTAACTATAGTCACCATCTGTACGGCAGATCTCTACCCTTTCACCAACATCTCCCCATTTGTTTTGCCCCAAGTCCTTGGCAACCATCATTCTACCCTCTGCTTCTATGAGTTTGACTTTTTGGAATCCACATCTAAGTCTATTCCTTTTCATTGCTGAATAGTACTCCATTGTATAAATATACCACAATATATTTATCTAGTCACATGTGGAAGGACATTTTGATTGTTTCTAGTTTAGGGCTATTACATAAAGCTATGATAAACCCTTATGTGCAAGTCTTTGTCCTGGAAGTAGAATGATAGAGTCATATGGTAGATTTATGTTGAATAATATAATTTAATAGCTTTAGGGGGCTTCTTTTGGTTACAAGCAATTACCTCTTCCACAACCAGCTCCTTCTCCCCACAGTACTCCTTACTTCCATATACACACTATTGATATGGTTTAGTTTTGTGTCCCCACCCAAATCTCATCTCAAATTGTTATCCCTAGGTGTTGGGGGAGGAACCTGCTAGGAGGTGACTGGATCATGGGGCGGTTTCCTCCATGCTGTTCTCGTGATAGTGAGTTCTCAAGAGATCTGATGGTTTTATAAGAGGTTTTTCCCCTTTTATTTTCACTCTCTCTCCTGCTGCCTTGTGAAAAAGATGCTTGCTTCCCTTTTACCTTCCACCATGACTGTAAGTTTCCTGAGGGCTAACCCAGCCATGAGGAACTGTGAGTTAATTAAACCTCTTTCCTTTACAAATTACCCAGTCTCAGGTATTCTGTATAGCAATGTGAAAATTGACTAGTACAATTATCATGCTTTGATTCAATTTCTTAAAAGCCTTAATTTTATAACTGGAAAAAAGAGGATATATTTGTGGAGAGAGGAACAGAAGAGGAAAAAATGTTGCAATGGGTCTCCTGAAGAGTGAATTCAAGTGTACATGTTTACATGGAACTAATTTGTAGCATTATGGAGAGATATGTATACAACTTCAAGTCAGGTTTTGCTTAAATGTGTATATCGTTTTATCAATATTTTAAAAGCTGTTACTATTGATGGTCCTCACTGCAACCTCTGCCTCCCAGGTTCAAGCGATTCTTCTGCCTCAGCCTCCTGAGTAGTTGGGATTACATGTATGCGCCATCACACCCAGCTAATTTTTGTATTTTTAGCAGAGATGAGGTTTCACCATGTTGGTCAGGCTGGTCTCCAACTCTCGACCTCATGATCTGCCCACCTCAGCCTTGCAAAGTGCTGGGATTACAAGCAGGAACCACCGACCCCAGCCAAAGCTTTTTTTTTTTTTTTTTTTTTTTTAATGTCTATACTTGCTGCTCCTATTTTGCTCCTTCCATTCTCTTTTGAAATCATTTCAATCGGGCTTTTGTCCGCATCCCTCCACCAGAACTGCTCTAATCAAAGTCATCAATCACTGCTGAATGGCTAAATCCAGTGATAGCTGTAAGTCTTACTTGATATACTTGACAACAGCATTTAATTCAATTAATCAAGAAAGACTGACTTCTAAACACCACCCTCCCCTGGTTTCCTCCTACCTTATGGGCTGATCCTTTTCCATTTGCTTGCCAGTCTCTACTCTCTCTGACATCTAAATGCCTGACATCTAAATGTCAGAGTGCCCTGGGGCTCAGTCTTTGGATCTCTTCTCTAACTACAATTACTCCCTTGTTGACCTCATCCATTCTCACTCATGATGTCAAATGCCATTCATATAAGGATGGCCCCCAGATATTTACCTCCAGGTCCCACCTTTCTCCTGAAATTCAAACTTGTATGTCCAACTACCTACTACATCTCTCCTTAGGGCGGCTACTAGACAACTGAAAATTAACTGTGTAAAAGCAAGTTCATATTCCTTCCCAGACCTCCTCATCTTCCTTTGTTTTTCTCTACTTCATAAAGTACACTTTAATTTACTGGAAACCTTGACTATATCGTTAACTCTCTCTCTTTCTCACCCCTATCTTTCCTGCCCCTCCTTTCCACCCCAGCCTTCTCTTCCATCCCAACCATTTCAAACACACAGTTAAGTCATCAGCATATTTTGTCAGCCTCTGAGCTATTCCCATTTTAGAGGTAAAGAAACTGAGCCATGAAAAAGTTATTTACTCATCCAAGGTCACAGAATTAATTTGTAGCAGAACTGAAATTGAAAACCAGGTAGCCTTGCTTTAGAGTTTTTAAATGGCAATTTTGTCAATTCTAGTTTTCAAGGATTCCAAAAAATTGAGGTCTAATTTCAAGAATGCTTTTCATAAAGACAAAACTGAACAATTTCTAACAATTTCTTCCAATGAAACAATTCAATAAGTAAATGTATACCTAATACAAAACATAACTTTATAAACCAAATCATAGTCTGTAATGAAGTTTTTCATTCAGTTTTATAACCTCTGTGTTTGTATATATTATTCTTAAAAATTGAGATATTTTTCTGTTTCTTAATTTGTTTTTTTAAAAATTCACAGTGTATCACAATGTTTTATCCATTACAATGGAGTACCCTAGCTAAAAGTAAATTCCAAGTTTTTGGAAACCTTGAGGACTAGAAGTAAGGAAATTTGTTATTTTAAAACTATATGTAGTTTGTACTCTTCTCTAGAAATAGATGATTGAAATCACCTTAACACACTGATTGTTGTGGCAAAAATGCTCCTTGGTAGTGCAAAGATGAGGCAAAAAACTTATTCTCAAAAAGGAAATGTTGAGAAAATCAAAACCAATTTTCTCAGCAAGGAGGCTAGAAAACTGGATATGCTTTATCTAATCTAATCTGATTTAGTCACTAATCCAAGACTGACTTGGGGAAAGTGGTATTTGGGGAGACTCTCAGAAAAATCCTGAAAACCTTCATCATCTGATATTTCTTTTCTCAGAGAAAGAGATGAAATTAGCAGATCATCATTGTTGCCTGTGATTCTTCAGTTATAGCAATGCCTATGTGCCTCTTTCCCAGATGTTCAACTCTGTAGGATAAAAAAATTGCACTTGAAAATCACTTGCTCAAAAACCTCTTTAAAGACTGTACTTGCATTTTTATTAGAAACACATATTTAAAACAAAACTCCTCCTTCATTTCCCAAACAAGGAAAGCCTGTTACGATAGGATGACATCATGAACCCATAGGTCTGCTGTGAGAAGACAAGAAAAGTCTTCACTTGCTTCATTTGAAACAGTTGCCTGCCTTTAGGTAGAACCTTCAAGACGGGGATGAGTGCTTTTATAAGAGACCACAGAGAGCTAGTTCTTCCTTCCACTATGTGAGGACACAGCAAGAAGTGGGCCTGCATCAGACACCAAATCTGACAGCGCCTTGCTCTTGAACTTCCCAGCCTCTAGAACTACGAGAAATAAATTTTGTTGTTTATAAGTCACCCAGTCCATGATATTTTGTTATAACGGCCTGCACAGGCTAACACATACCTCCAACATTCTTTAGAACAAGCTTGTCCAATCCATGGCCCTGGGCCACATGTGACCCAAGATGCCTTTGAATGTGACCCAACACAAACTCGTAAACTTTCTTAAAACATTATGGTTTTTTTTTTTTTTTTTTAAGCTCATTTGCTATCATTAGTGTTAGTGTATTTTATATCTGGTCCAAGACAATTCTTCTTCTTTCAATGTGACCCAGGAAAGCCAAAAGATTAGACACCCCTGCTTTAGAAGGACAATTAAAACAGGGGAGTGTTTTTGCCACAGCAATCAGTGTTTTAAGGTGATGTCAATCATCTATGTGACAGCAATTAGATGGTCCCTAGTACTGAGGCATACAGATAGCCCTCTTCCCTATTTCCAGGGCTCATTTAGGGTTGGTCCTATTTGGGGATCATCTTAAGTAGTTTGGGGAATGTGGGGAAGTCTGTGGAGGCTTATATTTCCTAGGCCTCTATTCTTGATATTTTTAGGACTAGATCTCCTTAAAAACTGACCTTTCTTCTCCAAAAGAAAAGATTTTGCTTTTCTCAGTCAAAAATGTGGAACAAACTGGATTTTACTAGAAAAACAATGTACTTAGAAACTTTTGATAGGAACTAAAACATGTTTTTAAAAATCCTGCAAATTTTTTTACCACCACAATATAAAAATACTAACAGCTTATAGATTTATTAACAAGTTAAATCTCTGAATCTCTGACCTTTGACAAACGTCAGTGTTAGGCTTTCACCATAGATAGATGTTTTCCTTTGGACGGCCTGATAAAGTATGCACAGTGTATTGAAGTCACTTGAGATAAAATTTTGCAAGGAGTCAGAAGGTTATAAATGCTTGACATACTTAAATTTAGGATCACTACTGTATCCTAAGGAAGATTATATTTCACAGCTATCTATTTTCTGGAAGCTGTCTAAATAGATACATTATTTGTTGACTTACAGAACTGGTAAGGATCAGAGCTCACATCTTCAGCCTCCAACTCAATTCTGCAATCGGGGCCACATCATCACAGCCAAAGGACCATCTTCCCCCTGCAGTAAAAGAAGACTACACTGCTCTACATGAAATAAGAAGAAAAGGCGGGGAATATTTGCTCCTGAAGAAGAGGAAAAAAAGACGATAGGTGAAAAAGAACAAGCTGAAATGTTAAAGCAAACTCCAAACTTGGAAGAAGAAAACTGCAATAAGGAATGACACCATCCTAAATATATAAACTGGTTTTACAAATTCATTTTTGAAAAAAACCCAAAAACACTACTCTTACAATAGATATACCTATGTAACAATTCTGCACGATCTGCACATGTACCCCAGAACTTAAAGTATAATTTTAAAAAAAAGAAGAAAAAAAAAAAGAATGGGTAAGCTTTAGAGAGGCATCACAAGTCCCTAATGTGGTAAGATGTGCTTAGCCAGCAAGGTGCTTAAATAAAGAGATACTCCATGCAGTATCATTCTGGAGACAGAAGACGCCTCTGAATTTGAATGGTCCAAGAATATGGAAAGAGTAAAGTTGTCCCAGTCAAGTGAGGTAGAGCATGCACATAAAAATTTACTTTTTTTTTTTTTTTTGTAAGTACTGTGATTTTTTTTCATACTCTGGTCAGGTTGGAGGGAATAAACTAAAAACAACAGGCCAGAGAGTGACCAGACAAATTCATCTCTTGAAGTTTCAAGGATTTATATATACTTTTGGATTGTTGTAATTAGGCTTACATTTATAATTATTTGTTTTAATTGCAATTAAATAATGTAGACCAAAAAAGAAAAAATAATGTGAACCAAGTGCTGTCTCGTCAAAATGAGATTTGCCTTGTTTTTTGTTTTGTAGGGACTTTCAAAACTATAAAATATTACTGAGAGACATTTAAAAGTCATTTGTAAAATATGCTTTTATTTTATTTACAAGTCATTTGTAAAATATGCTTTTATTTTCAACTGTAATTTAAAGTCATTGCATGGACCTAAAAACATATTTTCAAGTCCATGCAATGGCTTTAAATTAGACTTAATAAAAAGAAATAACAGCATTAAAAAGAAGAAAATTGGTAAAGGACATAAATAATTCACATTGAATGAAAATTGGACTACAAATATATGTATATATGAAGTTAAAGTTTACTAACAAGTAAAGGAATAAATACAACAGAAAAAACAAATATATCAAATGCAAAAAATTATTTTTAAATATTATCCAATGTTGCTCACCAGGCGACAAGGAAATGGGCACTCTCTTACACTGCTGGTGATGGTATAAATTAATACTAAACAAAACATATAAACACAAAATCATAGTCTATTCTGTAATACCATTATGGTTACAGTACTAAGAAGGCTTGGGTTATCAAAAAAAGAGATATTAAAATCAAGGCTGTAATAGAGAAAGGAAGAGTAGAAAGTTACCAAGTTGCGATACCAAAATTATATTCACTGCAGGAATTTCAACAAAGGTATTTTTTATTCATCTAAGTACATTTTCTTTTTTCAAGCTACAAATAAATTTATTCAATAACTGTCAGAAAAATTACCTTCCTACAGACTTCTGAATCTAATGCAGCACTATTATAAAACAAAGAGAGAGATTGATTGAACAATCCTATATGCCTGAAACTAAAATAGTCTACTAAATAATACTTGTTTTAAAGCATGAGGGAAATTTGTTAAAGACTTCAAGCTAAATAAAAGCAGTACCTGAAAAATTTTTGGACTGCAGCTATAACTAGATATACATTTGACATTCATAATAACAATAAATAATAAACATTTATTGAGTATTTTCTATGTGCCATGCAGTTGTTAAGTTCTTTATACATCATCACAATGAAACTTTTAAATTTATTATTTGTTTATTTATTTTTTAGAGACAGGGTCTTGCTATATTGCCCAGGCTGGTCTTGAATTCCAGCATTCAAATGATCCTCCTGACTCAGCTTCCCAAGTAGCTGGGACTACATAACTGTATTTTTATTGTAAAATAAATACCTACGGAAATAAAACATATACATATTTTAAAGAATAAAGATAAAACTGACAGAAGAACAGAAAATCAAACACCGCATGTTCTCACTCATAGGTGGGTGTTGAACAATGAGAACACATAGACATAGGGAAGGGAGCATCACACAGTGGGGTCAGTTGTCAGGGAGCTAGGGGAGGGACAGCAGGGGATGGAGAGGGTAGGGAGGGATAACGAGGGGAGAAATGCCAGATATAGATGATGAGGGGATGAAGGCAACAAACCACCTTGCCATGTATGTACCTATGCAACAATCCTGCATGATCTGCACATGTACCCCAGGACCTAAACTACAATAAAAGAAATAAAATTAAATAAATTTTTTTAAAAGAATAAAGATAATAAAGCAAACACATGGGTAAACACATTTTTAGTGTGAAGAAAATATTGCCAAAACTTAGAAACTTCCTGTGTAGCCCTCTTCCAATCACATACCCTTCCTCCCTCACCAAGGTAAGCCACTATCCTGACTGTGATACCCTTACTTCATAATCATTCCATTTAGGTATACTCTAAAAATACATTGCTTACCTTTGTCTAGTCTTTTAATTTTATCTAAATGAAATCATAGAGTATGTATTCTTCTGTGGCCTGCTTATTTGCTCAATTGTGAAATTCATCCATGTTGCTGCATGTAGCTATAGATCTTTTTATTGCAATATTATATAAACACAACTAATTATGAATTCCACTGATGATAAATTCTGGGGTAATTTTTATTTTAGGGCTGTTATGAATATAGTCATACTTGTCTTCTTGTGTATATGTGTAAGACCTTCTCTACTTTAAATATCTAGAAGTAGAACCACTGGATCTTAGATGATCACACATTTAAAGTTACTTAAGTAATGTCACGAGAGTCTCAAAAGCAGTTGAACCAATTTACATTTTCACCAGTAAGTGCTTAAGACTTACATTCTTAACCCCTGGTATGATCACACTTTATAATTGCCAATCTGGTGGGAATACAAGAGTTTCTTGTTGTAGTTTAATATGAATTTCCGGATTAATAATGAGGTGAACTTTTTTCCTGTTTATTGGACATTCAAGTTTCTCTTTTATAAAGTACATGTTCTCATTCCTTCTTCATTTGTCTATTAGAGTCCTTTTTTTGTAGAAATTTTTTATATATTAGGTATGAGTTTCTGTCAATTACATGATTTGCAATTATCTTCACCTAGTTTGTGATTTGTTTTTATGGTAGATTTGGAGAAAAGAAATTCTTCATTTTAATGCAATTGAATATATTAGTCATTTCCATTATGCTATGTGCACATATGTGTATAGCTTTTTAAATTTATTCCTATGTATGTCGTATTTTTGTATGCTATTGTAAATGGTATGTTTTAAATTTTTCATTTTTAACTGATATTTGCTGGTATATTGAAATGCAACTGATTTTTGTATGCGGATTACATACAATTGAATTACAGTGGGGTTGTCCTGATAAAGTAATGTGAAAATATCATGAGTCAAAAATGCATTTAATACCACAATAAACCCATTGTAATGTAAAAAAACTAAGTCAAATCATTTTAGATTGAGGATGGTCAGTTGTGGTTTTCATATGCAACTAACTTGCCAAATTCTTATTTCTAAAAACTATTTTCAGTCTGAGAAACACAGCGATACCCCATCTCTACAAAAAATTTAACAATTTGTCAAGCATGGTATGTACCTGTGATCCCAGGTACTCTGAGGCTGAGGCAGAAGAATCGCTTGAGCCCAAGAGATCAAGACTGCAGTGAGGCCATGTTTGTACCACTGTCAGCAACATCTTGTACCTCTGTTGCAGCCTGGGCAACAGAGCGAGAACCTGTCTAAAAAAAACAAACAAACAAACATGAATATGTATGGGGTTCTTTTGGATGTTCCATGTAGATAATCAATCATCTATGGATGAGTTTTATCACTTAAATCCTAACATCTTTAATTTCTTTACTAACTATGTGGGCTAGCTCCAGTATGATAACCAATAAACTGGTAGCAGGCAAGCAGGGATCCTTGACAAGTTCCCAGTCTCGGGAATGCTATAAAATTGCACCATTAAGAATGATGATTGATCCTTGTATTCCTAATTTGTTTGCTTTTCATTTTTTTAGTCACGAATGGATGGTAACATTTAACAAATGATTTCCTGCATCTATTAAGATCATCATATGATGTTTCTCCCTTAGAACATTAATATGTTAATTTGATGTTTTAATATTTATTGAGTTCAAAATCCTTGGTTTTGTTTGTTTGTCTGTTTGTTTGTTTGTTTGAGATGGAGTCTCACTCTGTCTTCCAGGCTGAAATTCAGTGACTCGATCACAGCTCACTGCAACCTCAGCCTCCCAGGTCCAAGGGATTCTCCTACCTCAGCCTCCAGAGTAGCTGGGATTACAGGTGCGCACCGCCACACCCAGTTAATTTTTGTATTTTTAGTAGAGGTGGGGTTTTGCCATATTGGCCAGACTGTTCTCCAACTCCTGACCTCAGATGATCTGCCTGCCTTGGCCTCCCAAAGTGCTGGGTTACAGGCATGAGCCACCACACCAGGCCTCAAAATCCTTGCTTTGTAACACTCCAATCACTGATCACTGGTTCATACAAGCCATCTTTTTTTTTTTTTTTTTTTTAAATAATAAACACTGTGTGATGTGGTGCTGAGAAGAATGTATATTCTGTGGATTTGGGGTAGAGAGTTCTGTAAACGTCTATTAGGTTTGCTTGGTCCAGGTCTGAGTTCAAGTCCTGGATATCCTTGTTAATTTTCTCTCTTGTTGATCTAATATTTACAGTGGAGTGTTAAAGTCTCCCACTATTATTGTGTGGGAGTCTAAGTCTCTTTGTAGGTCATTAAGAACTTGCTTTATGTATCTGGGTGCTCCTGTATTGGGTGCATACATATTTAGGATCATTAGCTCTTCTTGTTGCATTGATCCTTTATCATTATGTAATGTCCTTCTTTGTCCCTTTTGATCTTTGTTGGTTTAAAGTCTATTTTATCAGAGACTATGATTGCGACTCCTGCTTGTTTTTGCTGTCCATTTTCTTGGTAAATCTTCCTTCATCCCTTTATTTTGAGCCTTTGTGTAACCTTGCATGTGAAATGGGTTTCCTGGATACAGCACACCGATGGGTTTTGGCTTTGTATCTAATTTGCCAGTCTGTGTCTTTTGATTGGGGCATTTAGCCCATTTACATTTAGGATTAATATTTTTAAGTGTGAATTTGACCCTGCCATTTTGATGCTGATAGGCTGTTTTGCCTGTTAGTTGATGCAGTTTCTTCATTGTGTTGATGGTCTTTACCACTTGGTATGTTTTTGGAGTGGCTGGTACTGGTTGTTCCTTTCTATGTTTAGTGCTTCTTTCAGGAGCTCTTGTAAAGCAGGCCTGGTGGTGATGACATCTCTGAGTACTTGCTTGTTGACAAAGGATTTTATTTTTCCTTCATTTATGAAGCTTAGTTTGGCTGGATATGAAATTCTGGATTGAAAATTCTTTTCTTTAAGGATGTTGAATATTGGCCCCCACTCTCTTCTGGCTTGTAGGGTTTCTGCTGAGAGATCCACTGTGAGTCTGATGGACTTCCCTTTGCGGATAACCCGACCTTTCTCTCTGGCTGACCTTAGCACTTTCTCCTTCATTTCAACCCTGGTGAATCTGACGATTATGTGCCTTGGGGTTACTCTTCTTGAGGAATATCTTTGTGGTGGTCTCTGTCTTTCCCTGACTTGAATATTGTCCTGCCTTGCTAGGTTGGGGAAGTTTTCCTGGATAATATCCTGAAAAGTATTTTCCAGCTTGGATTCATTCTCTCTGTCACATTCAGATATGCCTATCAAATGTAGATTAGGTCTTTTCACATAGTCCCATATTTCTTGGAGACTTTGTTCATTTCTTTTTACCCCCTTTTCCCTAATCTTGCCTTCTCATTTTATTTCATTGAGTTTATCTTCGACCTGATATCCTTTCTTCTGCTTGGTCAATTTGGCTATTGAAACTTGTGTATGCTTCATGAAGTTGCCATGTTGTGTTTTTCAGCTCCATCAATTCATTTATATTCCTCACTGTTTATTCTCGTTAGCATCTCATCAAACCTTTTTTCAAGGTTCTTAGTTTCTTTGCATTGGGTTAGAACACGTTCTTTTAGCTCAGAGAAGTTTCTTATTAGCCACCTTCTGACGCCTGTTTCTGTCAATTCATCAGACTCATTCACCATCCAGCCTTATTCCCTCACTGGTGAAGAGTTGTGATCCCTTGGAGGAGGAGAGGTGTTCTGGTTTCGGGCGTTTTCATCCTTTTTGCACTGGTTTCTTCCCATCTTTGTGGATTTATTTACCTGTGGTCTTTGTAGTTGTTGACTTGGGTCTCTGAGTGGACGTCCTTTTTGTTGATGATGGTTGTCATACTGTAGCCTGATGTTATGTGTTCTTCACATTATTTTCTTATCTTTTCCCTGTTTGCAGCACTTGAGTCTTTTTTATTCCTGATATTAGTTATATGTCTTGTTTTTCCTTGAGCCATCTTGCCAAAAGTTTATTATTTCTTTTAGCTTATTTGCTATTCTCTACTGAATATTCTCTACTGAATATTCATTTTCTATTTCATTAATTTTTGCTCATGACTTTGACATTCTTTTCACTTTTATTCCTTCCTAATATAGAATTTATAGTTATAATTTTCCCTCGAAGTACTGTTTAGCTGCATCCTAAAAGCTTTATCTGTAGTGTTTCCACAAGCCTTCAGTTTTAAATGTTATCTAATTTCTATTTAAATTGTTTTGTGACCTGAATTATTTGAAACCATAAAAAATTTTTCAAGTTACTCTTTAATTACTGAGCCATAGCTTAACTGCATTGTTCTCATAACATCCTCTGAATGATTCCAATTTTCTAATATTTGTTGTAATTCTTTATCATGTGCCCGAAAAGAAGGTTGATCCTGAACTTGGTGGAGACAGTATTCCCTGTATGAGCTCATTAGGACAAGTTTGTTGCAGGGAAATTAATGGCTCTCAATACATGTATCAGAAAATAGGAAAAGCTGAAAAATAACTAAGCACAACTGAAAACATAAGCAAGAGACTGACAGAGTATACCCAAAGAAATACAAATTAAGAAAATAATAAAAGGTAGAACCCAACAAAAAATAATAGAATGGTATAGAAAAAAAAAAGGTTAATATTATCAGAAGCTTCGTCTTTAAAAAGACTACTGCTGATAACTTCAGGAAATAACAGTTCAACAAAATAATAAAATGCAAATAAATAAAATATACTTAACTAAGGGAACAAATTATAGCTATAATAAAGACTTTCAAAGTAATTTTATTATAAAACACCTATAGCCAAATATTTTTGAAAACTTATAATAAATAGAACGGGAAATTATATTACCAATAAAATTAACATAACATGAAATAGGAAACTTGAATCAATAACCAGGAAAAAGTTAAATAATGTTGCCCAATAATTTTACAGGGTGTCCCGCTGAACTGAAACAGAACATCTCTATGTTATATAAATACAGCCAAACTTAGAAAAATTGTGAAAACTGCCCAATTCATTTTTCAGTTTGGTACAGCCTTTAAAACTATCAGATGAGGACAGCAAAGAAAATTATAGGCCAATTTCACTAACAAACATAGAAGGAAATCCACGCCATAAAATATCAGCTAACAGAATCCAATCAGGTGTTTGAAAAAAATAATAACCCTAATAATACTTATTAGAGTTTATTCTAGAAATGCAAAGATAACTTAATAGCAGAAAGCCTATTAACATATTTCACCACAGGAATGTATTAAAGAATAAAATACATGATTATCTCAATAGACACAAGAAAGGCATTTGATAAGGTTCACATTCAATTAAGATTTTAAAAAACTTTTTAAATTCTTGAAGGCTAGAAAGAAAATAACTTTCTTAACTTTTTGAAGGCTATCTACAAATGCCCTATAGCAAACATCATAATTAATGGAGAAACTTTTGATGTATTTCTTTTTAAGGCCAATAAGATAAAAATTCTACCACCATAGCTACTGTTCAATATACTACGTGACATGCTGGCTAATATAAGACAAGAATAGGTTAAAAGAATTGAAAGAGAAGAGAGAGTGTTCATCATTTGAAGGTGACCTGATAATCCACATAGAAAACCCAGGATAATGACCATCCAACTAAAAGGCATGATAAAAAAATTAAGGCATAGTAGAAAATCACAATAAGAAAAACAGCTGCATACAATCAAAAGACTAATGGAATAGAGTTTAAAAGCTCAGAAAGAGACCCATATGAAAACCTGGTGTATGACAGAGGTCATAACACAAGCCAATAGAAAAATGATTAATATTTTGGAAACGGTAATAGGAACATTGGTACGCTCCCTGGAAAAAAATTAAGTTGAATCCTTACGTCAAATAATCTCCAAATATGGACTTCATATGTATTAAAACAAAAACATGAAAAGCAAAAGTAAATTAAAAAGCAAGTAAAAATTTATATAGATTATCTTCATGATCTTGATGTAGAGAACTACTTCTTATAGAAGATTCTAAAAGAACAAGCCTTAAGGAGGAAAAGTAACAAACCATAAGGGCAAAATTAAAGATTCACGTACAAAGAAAGTCACCATATACAAGGTCAACAGATGGACAGCAAATTGGGAGTAGATATCTGAATTTAATGTCATTCAGAAAAAGCCAGGTTTGCAAAAAGAAATGGACAAAAGACATGAACGATTTACAAAAGAAAAAATCCAGATTGCAATATTCAATGAAAATAAGCTCAAACCTCATGGGTATTCAGAGAAATGCAAATTAAACAAAGAAATGCTATTTCATATGTGTAAAACGGCAAATATTATAAACTCATATAATTCCAAATACTGATAAAGATCTAGGGAAATTGCAATATTGTATTTCTTGTCACAAACCGTTACAGCCATTATGAAGAAAATATTGTTAGTATTTACAGAAATTAGTGTAGGAATGGTCAGTGACCTGGAAATCCTACTCTTAACTTATATTGCAGAGAAACTTCTGTGCAGGTCCAAAAAGACACATGTAAATAATATTCATGGCAGGATTGGTTGTGGTGCGAATAAGTAGGGAAAATGCATATAAAGAAATATTTAAAACAAGTGAGATTTACTAAGCTGGCATCTAGTTAGAGATACATATAGCCTCATACACACAGTATGATATAAAAAAGAAATATTTTTATCAATGCCATTTATATCATGCTAAAACACACATATACAAGATCATGTATGTTAATGAAAAGAAAGGTGGAATGGAAGAAGTATGTTTGATTTGACAGGGATTGAGGAGTTGGGAATGGAAATAGGGTTGGGGAATGAAATAATATAACATGAAACAAGAGAGGTTTTACATCAACCAATGGTAATATGCCAAGAATTAACTAAGGAGTGTAATTAATTCAATTCAGTAAATGCAAGGACCAAAGAGAAAACAAAATAAAAAATGGTAAAACCTGAATTAAAAAACAAACCTCACAGGCCTTTAAATGTATATACTCATGACTTCTTGATTCTCTTACTGTTGACCTTGACCTAGCAATTTTGTTTGCAGCAGTTCACTTTCACTAAAAGTAAACCTAAGAGCAATTCATAAGAGCTATTTTCCAATTAGGCTCTATATTATCTCCTAAATCCTATCACTTTGCAACATGTGGTATAACTGTTTCACACTGAATTCCCTCATTAGCTCATGCTATATTCTTTTTGCTTTATGAAAACATTTGTATGAGTAACCCCAGAACTCCAGCCTTCTGGGGTCACCTTTCTCCTTAATATCTAATTAAAATAAATCACATTTTGTGAAGAGACGAAGACTGACTGGTTGTGGCCCTGTTGCTGACCTCGAGCAGCAGTCAGCTTCTCCGAGTAGAACCCAGGAACAGGAAACTCAGAATCGAATCTCCTCTCCCTTCCCACTCCTGTGAGATTTTTTTGATCTTCAGCTACATTTTCAGCTCTGTGAGAATTCTTATCATCAAACACAATGGCCAGCAATGTTACCAACAAGACAGATCCTTGCTCCGTGAACTTCCGTGTGTTCACTGAAAATCTCAACACTCCTGTCGTCAAGAAGTCTGAAGTGGAGGCAATCTTTTCAAAATCTGGTAAAATTGTGGGCTGCTCTGTTCATACGGGCTTTGCCTTCGTCTACTATGTGAATGAGAGAAGTACCCGGGCTACTGGGCAGGAGAGGATGGAAGAACGATTGCTGGCCAGGTTTTAGAGAGTAACCTGGCTGCAGAGCCAAAAGTGAACCAAGGAAAAACAGATGTGAGGCGATCTGCAGTGGAGATGTACAGCTCCTCTTTTGACTTGGGCTATGACTTTCAACGGGATTATTACGATAGGATGTACAGTAGCCCAGCGCGACTTCCTCCTCCTCCTATTGCTAGGGCTGTAGTTCCCTCAAAACATCAGCGTTTATCAGGAAACACCTCATGAAGGGGCAAAAGTGGCTTCAATTCTAAGAGTGGACAGCAGGGATCTTCCAAGTCTGGAAAGTTGAAAGGAGACGACCTTCAGGCCATTAAGAAGGAGATGACCCAGATAAAACAAGAAGTGGGTTCTTTACTGGATAACCTGGAAAAAACTGAAAGGAACAGAGCAAACAATCAGTAGAGGTGAAGAATGGTAAGTCAGAAGATGAGCAGAGCAGCAGCTCTGTGAAGAAAGATGAGACTAATGTGAAGACGGAGTCTGAGAGGGGTGCAGGTGACTCGGCTGAGGAGGGGGACCTACTGGATGATGATGGTAATGAAGATGGGGGATGACCAGCTGGAGTTGATCAAGGATGATGAGAAAGAGGCTGAAGAAGGAGAGGATGACAGACACAGCACCAATGGCGAAAATGACTCTTAAGCACATAGTGGGGTTTAGAAATCTTATCCCATTATTCCTTTACCGAGGCGCTCGTCTAAGATCAAATTTTTCACCAGATCTTCTCCCCTAGTATCTTCAGCACATGCTCACTGTTCTCTCCCGTGTTCATTAATTCATATTGCCCTGCGCCTAGTCCCATTTTCACTTCCTTTGATGCTCCTAGTTTTAAGTCTTACCCTGTAATTTTTGCTTTTAATTTTGATACCTCTTTATGATTTAACAATAAAAAGGATGTATGTTTTTTTTAAAAAAAAAAAAAAAAAAAGCAAAAAAAGAAACCAAAGTTCTTCTTTTACTATAGGAAATTCAAGTCCTTCCTGTGTTTAAGGTTCCTTTGAGGGGCTCACATGGCTTGGTTGTCACTTGTCACCTTACATTAATGGCTGCTGTTCTATGGCTGCTCTCTGAAAACCACTGGCCAATTTATTACTATATGTTCCACTTCTTTCAGCTTTGCTTTGCCAACTAATGCTGATGCTGGAGAGCAGGCACTTGATTTCATTGAAGGCAATGAATAACACATAAAAAGAAAACCTAAAAATTTACAGCGGGCATCACGGCTCTTACAGGCCATCAGCCTGGGAGCTCCCTTTGGCCACCTTCGCCCTTACATTCTCCTGAAATATCTACTCAGATTTGAGTCCTTTCTTCCGTCTTCCACTCTTTACCAGCCCCATGAAGATTACCTGGAAAAAAAAATTTGACATCGAAATAACTCTGAATCCTCCCAACACTCCCTCCTGTTTGAATATGGGTTATGCTTAGTAATTACTTCAAATAATTAAATTTGGAAAAGAAAACATGCTAAGAATCAAAACTAATTCTGGATAAAACTGTTAATTATATATGAGAAGTACAGAACAGGAAAATGTGTACACTTACTATATGATAATACTAAGAAATCACGCTAATTATTTTAGGTATAATGATTTTTTTTGTTTGAGACGAAGTTTTGCTCTTTTTGCCCAGGCTGGAGTGCAATGGCACAATCTCAACTCACCGCAACCTCTGCCTCCTGGGTTCAAGCGATTCTCCTGCCACAGCCTCTGAAGTAGCTGGGATTACAGGGATGTACCACCATGCCCAGCTAATTTTGTATTTTTAGTAGAGACAGGGTTTCTCCATGTTGGTCAGGCTGGTCTTGAACTCTTGACGTCAGGTGATCCACCCACTTCAGCCTCCCAAAGTCCTGGGATTATAGGTGTGAGCCACTGTGCCTGGCCTAAAGTCTTAATCTTTTAAGATACATAGTGACATATTTACAGAAGAGAAATGATATGTTGTTTGGGGATTGCTACGAAATAATCTGTGGGAGAAGAGAGCAGACAGAGGTATAAACCACATAAGAGTAGAGTCAACTATTGAAGTTTGGTGAAGGTCTGTGGAAGGTCACCACACTAGTCTCTTAACTTTTGATTATGTCTTAAATTATTAAAAAATTATAAAAAATTTTAAAAAAATTTTTAGTCCATGGCCATACCACCCTGAACGTGCCCGATCTCATCTGATCTTGGAAGCTAAGCAGGGTCAGGCCTGGTCAGTACTTGGATGGGAGACCAGCTGGGGATACTGGGTGCTGTAGGCTTTCAAAAATAAATAAATAAATAATTTTTAAATAAATGTCTGCTGAGATATATCCGCCCTCAATGAGAACCATTTACACTATTAAACAAATTAGTTACCATCTCCATTTGACTTATTTGCATTATCTACATTATTTAAAAATGCAAGATACTTGTGTTATAATTGTACAACTAAAGAGGTATTTTAATGACCTTACTAAAGCAGACTAAAGGTCTGTTCAAAGATGATTTCCTGTCACCTCTGACACCTTCTGCTGTCAACTTTAAACCTTTATGGCGCGAAAACAACATTGTAAAGTTCTCCCTCACTAAGCACCCTGCTACACATACAGACATGTAGAAAAAAGAACAATATAATAATCAAAATATTAACAATGGTCTTCTCTGTACAGAACTGTTATTTTCTAAGATATTCACCTGTTATTTTATAATCAGAAAAAAATGACATACCAAAGTAAAAAATACATATAAAACAAACAAAAAGATTGTCAAAAGAAGACAATAAGAAAAGCTGCCTTAAAAAAAAGCAAACCAGTTACCCAAAAATGCAAATAAGGCTAGTCCTAACCTAAAGAGTTAATGAGGGCACTTATAAAGTTATTCTCCATTGTGGACCAAGGATATTTCATCGAGTGTCCACTTGACCTACACAAAATACTCCCAAAGATCTTGATCCTCTTCTAAATTCACTGAGTGGGCTTCTGGTTACTAATTCAATTTGCCAGGGCCCTCATGCTGGAAAAAGGAATGCTCCCTACAACATATATTAATATGGTATTTTGGTCATTAGAAAAGAAGATCTTAATATACATTGATCAGCATTCTGAATTAACACATCAATCCCTTATGTGTTTGGTTGGAATAAGTTCCTCCTCAAGGGATTAGTCTGCTGATGATAATTTGAAAGCAAACTTCTGGGCCTGTAGCATGAAGCCTAAAATTTAGGTACCCAACTGAGACGCTGCTCTAGAGTTTCTGAGTCGAGCAGTTGGCCCAACATCCTCAATGACATCTATCCCTGATTCATCATTACTCTACAACAAGGACTGGCCAGAATTAAGACCGTAAAAATCTTTCGCTCATCTGTTTACTCATTCACTAACACTTACTAGGTCCCTATTAGAGCCTAGCATGTCCCCTTTCTTAGCTCGCCATGCTTCATCCAAGTTGACTTTTCTGATAGTTCCAAGAATACACTAAGTTCTTTGCTACCACAAGGCCATTGTTCTTTGTGCCTCCTACAGCCTTCTTCCCATGTTCCTGGACTACCCTGCCACCTAATCAAGGCACCTGCACTAACCATCCATTTTAAAGTAGCCTTTCTCCTCCTCAGCACCCACCATAATTTGTCTTTATCACATCTGTTTAATGTTACAATTCCTCATTTACTTATGTATTGTCTGGCTTACACATTAGAACATAAACTCCATGAGGGCAGGGATATGTCTAAGTCCTTGCTAGATCCCTAATTTTTAGAACAATACTCAACACAAACTAGGATCCTCAATAAATATGGATTAAGTAAAACAATGAATTCTTAATTATAAATTTTCTATCAAATAAATAATATCTAATTTAATTCTGCAGAAATGTAGGTGTGTGCTATCCTATTTAAGCAGTTTAAGCTATATATTTTCAAAGAAGAAATTTCCAAAGCATGGACCATTCTCCCATATAACTTGAGAATTCTTTGTAATCAATTGTCTACAACATCCATTCCCAAGGGTCTTTTGGTAACTCAGTGTATAAAAGTGGATGTCATGCTTTTCTCAAAAACTGCTCTTAACCACAGGAAACACATATCTGTATTAGTCAAACCTAAAATAGACTTAGGATTTAATTTAAATAAATTTACAAAATTTTCATATAATATCTGAAACTCTAAAAAAATTTTGAAACTCATACCTGCCCCTTCTCCCCATCCATCCTCAGAAAACCAGTGTTTGAACATCAGGCTTCATGGCTAAAGGTCACAATTAACCACTTCAGAACATCAAAAGTGGAAAACCAAAGGTCAAATAACCAAAGAATCTGCAGCATTCCTAGAAAGACTGTATAAAATCAACAATAGTATAAAACACATGAAGAAAGCATCTTCATTTATGCTCTGATCATTAACAGATTGCATAATTTCATTAACTAGATTCTATAAGGCTTTTTTGGGGATATTTCTGAAGTCCTTTCATTTACTAACTTGCAAAACAAGAATAATTTGAGAAGTATAGCATGTAATTTCTCTCTCTCTTCTGCTGCCCTAGGAAACGGTTTCAGACAAAAGTCCCAGACATAAATATACCACTGAGTCCCAAACTCCAACTCAGGGACTGATATATGCCCCAGATGAAGTCTGTGTGTTTTTAAGTCAATTTAAAGTAAGAACATAATTGGATTTCTATGTAGAAAATACAGACATAACTGAATTTTTCATGACACTAAATGTATTCAATTTAAAGTGCCTGTCCTTTATTGTGAAATTCTGTCCTTTGGGTGTTTTAAAATGTCTTTTCTTTTATAAAATGATGGTGATAGCCGGTGATGTTTTTAACATACTTATTTGGCAAAATAAAAGTTGGCAACTTCTACCCATTGAATGTTTTTGAAAAGGTACTATTCATAAAGCCCAGTGCTGTGTAAAACAAATATTGATGGCCTAAAGAGGAACAAGGTTTTCTAGGAAGAGTTGGCTCTGAGGCGTCCCACATTTCTGGAAGTTTATATTTCAACAAAAATAGCTGAACAGTGGCAACCTTTGCTCCTATTCCGCTTCAGTGAGGCTAAGATTTTTCTTCATCGTGTCCTTAAGATCTATGCTATCTGTCAGTTCTGAAATTGTCTGCTAGCTGTTACTTACAAACAAAATGATTGGGCTATCATGTCAACCTATTTTCACAAAAAAATCTGAAGGCAGAATAAGGTAGAGTGATGTAACAAGGTATCTTAGAGCCCATAGGATGGTAAAGATAAGAAAGTGCATAAGAAAAACGAATGATTTGGACAGTATAACCAAGATGAGTTAAAGTATAAAACTGCATGCAGTCTCTAATTTAACCATTCTGTTGCTCAATAGGAATTGTAAGCTGGTTAAGTGATATTCAGAATGGAAGTTTTCCACAGAAACAAAACAAAGCTAGGTTCCAAGACGGCCTACATGGACCTACTAATTTAGATTATCCAAGGAGTACAACTCAGAATTCAGCAGCATGTCTTTCCCCATCTCATATAACTAAAAGTGGAGGTAAGAAGGCAAGACACTCCTAAAAGGAATTAATTTGTTAAATTTCCTTTATCTATAAACAAAAACTGCAATTCCTTATACTACTTGGATGCTGACATAAAAGAAAGCACTTCCCTAAATTATCTATTTCCTGTTGCTCCAAATTGAGAAACAAAAGGAATTTACTCTTCCGGAGGGCACAAGCAAGGGTCCCAGAGCTCAGCGCCTCCAAGCTGGTCCCATTACATATTGGTCCTAAAACAAATGATTCTAAAAATGGATCATGGATAATTATGCATCTTTGTATGTGCACGTGTATGGGTGTGTATGTGAGATAAAATACACATCACATAAATTTACCCTTTCGTTATTTTTGACTGTACAGTGCAGTTGCATTAAGTACAGTCACACTGTTGTGTAACCAAAATCATCTTTCTTATCCTGGATGCTCAAGGATTCTGCAGGCTGCTCATGGCATGCTTTGATTTGTACAGTAATACATTTTGCTCCACACTCTGGGAGCACCTGATTCACATACTTGTCTGCTGTAGCCTAGTCAGTGGTATAACCTAGTGATTAAATTGCTAAACTGATTAAATTACCCTGAAAACCAAGTTGTCTTGGGTCCTCTGCATTCAACTTGACGTGTCAACTGTGAAATGCCTGTGTTCCAGTGGAATGAAAAATTATAATCCTCCCACTTTTTTTTTCTTTGAAACAATGTCTCACTCTGCTACCCAAGCTAGAGTGCAGCAGTGCAATATGTCTCACTGCAGCACTGACCTCCCCGGCTCAAGCAATGCTCTCGTCTCAGCCTACCCGGCTCAAGGGATCCTCTCACCTCAGCCTCCTGAATAGCTGGGACTACAGGTGCACATCACCATGCCCACCATGCCCAGTTAATTCTGGGTTTTTGTTGTTGTTTTTTTGTTTCTGTAGAGATGAAATTTTGAAGCCACAGCAGTCCTTTACGCAATAGAAAATGCTCAACCAAAGAGGAATTCTTCATTTATGTTACCACCATGGCTATCTATACTTCTGCTATGAGCCACATAAAATTAAATGCTTTGTTCAAATACTTAAAGCTCAACTAATTTTCACAATATTCATACAGCATACAGTTGGCCCTCTATACCTGTGGGTTCCACATCCATAGCTTCAACCAATCGTGGATGGAAAATATTTTTCTAAAAAATTGTGTCTGTACTGAACATGTACAGACTTTTTTCCTTGTCATTTATTCCCTAAACAATACACTAACACAACTATTTACATAGCATTTACATTGTATTCATTATTATGTAAGTAATCTAGAAATGATTTAAAGTATCCAAGAGGATGTACTTAGGTTTTATGTAAATACTACACCATTTTATATCAAGGATTGGAGCATCCATGAATTTGGGTATCTGCAAGAGGTCCTGAAACCAAACCTCCATGGATACCAAGGGATGATGGTATTTATCAATAGATAGCTAGCATAATTGCTTTGGCACTCATCAGCGGATATAGAACATAATAACTTTTGTCCTCATCAATAGATATGAAATATAAGTTTTTGCAATCAATAAGACAAAATTGCACTTGAATATTACAACTATTATTTGTTCTTCAAGGCATACACATATAAGAACAGCAGTTCACACAAAGCAAACTTCAATTTCCCTCTAAATTTGTAAGCTGTTTTCTTAACAGAGATATATTGTTTTGTAAATAAGGAAACACAGGTGCCTCATGATTCATTCTTCTCTCCTATGGCTCAATTGCTAAAAAAAAAAAAAAAAAAAAAATGGAGATCTTTCTTGCCCACATATTCAGTACCATGGCAAAGGGCACTCAGATAACACTGATTTTAGACTATCAGGAAAGAATACAACTTACAAACAGTTCGACTTACTGCCTTTTTCTTTTTCAAGCTTTAAAAGACCATTATTAATCTTAAATATTCATGACTCATGGGTTAAAACATTTATCAATTTAATACCAATAGCTTATTTTGTTTAGATGAGGCTTTAGCTGTTATCTTTACCACTTTTATGTCCGATGGAAGAGAATTCTACATTATCTAACTTTTTACATTCTCCTTTACAGATGTTTTGAACCACAGTATCTAGCTATCTTAGGAAATTTCAACGACAGTCCATTAACAGGCTTTCCAGAAAGTTTCCCATCACTGAAAAGACCCACTGGCTTTCTTAGCCATTACCACAATCAGCATATAAATAACCTACTGTGAGAAGCACATTCCAATAATGATGACGTTGAATGACCTCAAGTGTATAGCAGAATTATTCCAATGGAAAATCTTAAATAATTGAAAACTAATTGGAATCTCTTCAAGAAAGACATTAATGGGGAACATGGAGGCACAGAAAGGATTATTTATAAAGAATGTACGAAGGAGACCTGATACTTATACCTAAATAACAAACAAACTGGCTAATTTTTTATACACATTCTATTAAAGCCCAAATGAAAATTGGGCTTTAAAGTTTAGAATTTAAAGCTTCAAGAAAATTACAATAAATCACTTTCTCTAAAATTTGTGTCTTCCATGGTTCAAAAATGTTCCTAATGCTATAATTTAATTTTATATGAAGATACTATTTTTTAAAATATCTCCATGTATATCTTGTTGACTTTTTTTTATTATTTATTTATTTGAGACAGAGTCTTGCTCTGTCATCAGACTGGAGTGCAGTGGCACAATCTCGGCTCACTGCAACCTCCACTTCCTGTGTTCAAGCAATTCTTCTACCTCAGCCTCCCAAGCAGCTGAGACTACAGGCACCTGCTATCACGCTCGGCTAATTTTTATCTCTTTAGTAGAGATGGGGTTTCACCACATTGGCCAGACTGGTCTCGAACTCCTGACCTTGTGATCCACCCACCTTGGCCTTCCAAAGTGCTGGGATTATAGGCGTAAGCCACCACACCTGGCCTGATATTTTTTTAACTCACAAATAAATACCTTGAAATGCTGTCTAGAGAAATTGCTCCTACATACTTAATTATGGAAGATTCAAGCAATTCTGAGTTTTTATAGCACCCTCAAACTGAAAAAGCTTCAAAATCAGCCATTTTTTTTCTTAATTACTTATTTATTTAAGAAATACAGACAAGGTCTTGCTATGTTGCCCAGGCTGGTCTAAAACTTCTGGCCTCAAGGAGTCCTCCCGCCTCAGCCTCTCACAATGCTGTGCCCAGCCAAAACAAGCCAATTTAATACCCTTAAGCAATCAAAATGTAATGCTAAGGAAAATAATACAAGCCAAAACCAAAGTGCAAAAGCAAAAGCCTTTTTGCTATAGGTTTTAATTGAAAAGATTTTTGAACTAATGGGATCCTTTCCCAAGGGCAGGCTGAAAATATAAAAAATGAAATGACAGAGGCTTCCCATGTTTCTATCCTTCCTTAGGCAACTTCTTATCCTATTTCAGTTTCTTGAAACATCTCTGGTTAAGACTCTTGTGATTAAAAAGACAAAAACATGTGTTTATAGACGTCCATCAGATTCATCTTTAAAGGTGAAGTCACATACCAGAGACTGGTGGTCTGAAGGATAATTGAAGGATGGTAGCCAGTTGGGTCCAATCTGTTCTTTGGTGAGCAGATCAAGAGCTGACCTTACATTTAGAGCATGTTTAGAATACCAGATACAATCCAGGGTGTGCCTGCCCTCCCCTGGTGTCCAGATCTTCCAGGTAGTATACGGGGTATCTGTCTGCCCACCAGCATTCGGCAGCTTGTAGGCATGTTCAGGTTGAGGCTGTAGGAAGCAAAGTGTTTCTAGACCTCTTTGGTTCTGCATCGAAGTTCCCATAAACAATAAGGGGAATCTTGCCTCCTTGGGTGATGTTTTGCAGGTTCTGAAGGTCACAGCCTTGAGCTGATCGAAACCACTTCTAGCCAGTGTGTGCTTTTACATGGGTGACAGTGATACACAACTGTTGGTCTGATTCCTTGCCCTCTAGGAACTGGGCAATGGCTACCTGATTGGTTTTCAATGGGTATAAACCTAACATTGGTACTGCTGACTAGTTTAATTTGGTTTTGGAGGAAAATTAGGTACAGCTTTCTGGTCCATTGTTGTGTTCTATACCTAGACAAGATGACCAGGGCTTAGGGAAAAAATGTGCCTTGAGAGCCCAGGCTAGTGAGGAGTGGTTGGAAGTGTCAAAATACCGGTCTACCTCTTGGAAGCACAATGTAACAGGCTGGTAGACTAGGATGAGATATTTCCTTTCTTCTCACTTGAGTGCTTCAACAGGGCATTGTACAAAGTTGTCTTTGTCTTTCCAACAGCTTGGACAAAGTTGTTCCATTGCATGGCCCTAATAGGTAGGTAGTTACTGGAGCAATCTGTACCCAGATCCACAAAATCTCTCTAGAGCCAGGAAGGTTAATTATGCAGGACAGCCCTGCATTCCTCAAAAAGCTCTTTGGGATCTATGTGCTCCAAATGTTCGAGGTCAGGAAATACCAAACACTCGGTGCAGGAGGCAGCACTGCTGTTCCGTGTCTTGGCGAGAGCACCAGAGTCTGCTCATGCTATTTCAGTCATACTTCGAGTACCCATACAACCGTTCTGCTTTTCACCTTCTCTACAGTCTTCACTAAGTTACACGAGATATTCAACACTTTATTATAAAATAGGCTTTCTATGAGATGATTTTGCCCAAATATAGGCTAATGTAAGTGATCTGAGCACATTTAAGGTAGGCTAGGCTAACATGTTTGGTAGGCCAAATGTATTAAATGCATTTTTTACTTAATAATTTCAACTTTCGATGGGTTTGTTGGGATGTAACCCCATCGTAAGTTAAAGAGCATCTGTACTGATTTGTTCACCTTGAGTTTAATAGTGGGAAAATACACCTGGATGATCCTAAGAATACAGCTTCCAGGACAATTACCGCAAAAATCGAACCACTACCGAATGAGAGGCCCCCCAAGAGCACTAGAATGGCAAGCTCTACTAAGCAAATATACCGATCATTTTTCAAGCTGTAGTTATATTTAAACCAATTTTCACTGCAGTTCATTTCACAGAAATTACTTCATAGCTTCAGGAATCCCCTGTGAAATCCTAAATACCAGCACTACAAATTTAAACTTATTTTTAAGCAGACTTAATAAATAATGAACTAATCACTGACCCAGCATGTCTTCATATATACCTGCATTAGACTGGTTTTGCTTAACTCACAAGCTGCCAGTTATTTTATTAAAATTCAACACAAGGTCTATTAAAGGACAATAGAATTAGCTACACAATGAAGATACAGAACAGAGGATTAAAGCAGTAAAATGCTTGTTCATGTAACAGATTTAAAATGAACACCAGGAGTTAAAATTTTTAAGCTAATTGGCATGGCTCAAACAGGTAAACTAGTGAATAAACCAGTCAGTTGTGTGGAAGAAACCTTGAGGCATTAACAGCAGTATCTGGTTCCCACGAACCTCTTACCTTAAGCCCAGTGTTTTCTTATCTATCATTGCATTAGAATTTGACATTCCCGAAAGCCAAATAAGGGCAAACCCTTTTGCCAAGGGTTTAGCTGGAAATAGTAAGCCAAGTCAAGTTTGCACTGTTAGTGAAGTTTACAGCAGTCCCCAGCATGATGTAGGCAGTCATAGGCATTCAGTGAATGCTCATTTAAGATCATGCCTCCAGCCTCATAAGTAAACATAGTACCCTTTATGGTCTTTTTTTTTTTTTTTTTTTTTTTTTTTTGAGACAGAGTCTCTCTGTTGCCCAGGCTGGAGTGAAGTGGCATAATCTCAGTTCACTGCAACCTCCACCTCCCAGGTTCAAGCAGTTCCCCTGCCCAGCCTCCCAAGTAGCTGGGACTACAGGCATGTGTCACCATGCCAAGCTAATTTTCTGTATTTTCAGTGGCAATGGGGTTTCACCATGTTAGCCAGGATGGTCTCGATCTCTTGGCCTTGTGATCCACCCACCTCGGCCTCCCAAAGTGCTAAAATTACAGGCATGAGCCACTGCGCCCAGCCCCTTTATTATCAGTATTCATTAGCTATCATTACAGGATGCTCACTGTGCTGAGCTCAGAACTGCATGAATAGCATTTAATTCCAACAACAATTTGTTACGTAACATTATTAACCTCGTTTTACAGATATGGAAACTGAGACTTAGGAAAGCAAACTCACCAAAGTTACTTAATATGTCAGGAGCCTGAACTTGAATTAAGAGTTTGACTCAAGAGCCCTGTTCTTAACTACAGTTGACCCTTGAACGACATGGGGGGTAGGGGTGCCAAACCCTCGTGCAGCCAAAAACCTGTGTAATAATTTTTTGACTCCCACAAAATTTAACTACCAGTAGCTTACTACTGACCAGAAGCATTACTGATAATATAAACAGCCAATTAACAGATTTTGTATGTTATGTGTAGTAGATACTATATTTTTTATGTAAATATCAGGAACAATATATATATCATATTCTTATAATAAAGTAAGCTCTCAGAAAAGAAAATGTTATGAAAATCTGGAGGAAAATATGTTTACTATTCACTAAGTAGAAGTAGATCATCATAAAGGTTTTCATCCTCATCATCTTTATATTAGTGGGCTAAGAAAAAGAAAAGGGCGTGTTGGTCTTGCTGTCCCAGGAGTGGCAAAAGCAGAAGAAAATCTGCATCCAAGTGGACCTGTGCAGTTCAAACCTGTGTTGCCCAAGGCTCAACCGTACTACCCAATCCTGCCTACCAACTGAAGCTGGTGCATGAGCTAAAACCCACACCACTCCAGAAAGCAGAAAGAAGTGGTCAGAAAGATCAGCAGACTTGTTTGCATAAACTCATTCTTAGCAGACTCACGAATTTCAGTCTCAGTGTACTCATCTGGAAAAAGTTACACTACAAACCCTCTCTCCATTGATACAGCTGTAGTAACACAACTTAGTACATGTTAAAATGTTACTCAAATGGAAATATTATGGGATTATTCTGATCTCTGTATCTGTAACTACCACACATCGGGATCATGCTACTATGTTCATTACCTATAATAGAACAGAAATGTAATTTGATATCACCACAGAAGTCTTCTCACCTAGTGGTTCTCAAGGAAAGGAAAGTAACCTGTGGGCTCTTCCCAACTCTGATTTGTCTTCAAGGGGCATTTGTCAGAATAAGGTGCACAAAACAATGAGCTGTGTTCTACAGATGATGCTATGGCACACTCTGGCTGAGGAAATCGCCTTAGCACTGTGGTCTAGAACATGTAAACTTAGGTGTTAGTATGTTCCAATTGAAATCCCTTCCCAGCTACTTACTATTAAACCTAGGCCAGCAAGCTATTTACATTCTGTAAACCAAGCAGTCCACCGCTGTGCATGTAAATAGGCCCTAATTATTACTTAGCAATAAACCTTGGTTACAGAATCCCTGTACAATTGAATTTCCTGAGTGCAGCACAGTAGCCTAGCCCAGTACCGTTAATTCAAGAACTCTAACAATGAACCCAAATCTGCTTCTTTAAACCTATCTGCGGTTATTCTACTCTTAATTTGTAAAGCAAAACATGTTCACCTCCTGTTTGACATGAACTAACCCATTCCTAATTGCATTACAAGAGTTTAAACATTAGCCATATCACTGCAAAATGAAAAAGCCATCTTTTCCCAATGATTAAACTACTAAAGAATAGATGGTACAAAAAGGTTTGCATTTCAATAGAACTAGCTTTATTTATTTACTTATTTATTTATTTAAACAAAAGAAATCGTCTAAAAGCAAATGCATATATGTACCAAGGGACGGACGGGACCTGGTACTTACAAAGGAGCTGCTGTGTCTTAATGGAAACAGCGTATTAGGAGAAAAATAGTATTTCATGTGCTGTCTGCTTGAGTAATCAATCTGGAGACGCAAGTTAACTGAAAGAAGGTGCTCTGCCAGGCCATCAGCGTGAAAAAAAAACAACAACAAAAAAAACCACCAGAGGTTGCCTCCAGGTAACTATGCAGTGGCAGCATGATAACTGGCATCAACTCACGGTCTTCTCATTTTCCCCATTTTCTATAATTTTCCTCTTCTTTTCATCTGTCTTTTTCTTGAAGATGTTATTTCGGTAAAACTGAAGTTCTTTGATGCTTTCACTAATGTCATCCAGTGCCCTATAAGCAAACATACCACACTGAATGAACTGTCCAAAACCAGAAGATGAAAATCATTTTAAAAGAACAACTTTTAAAAAATGACTTAAGAACAATGGGTGCTACTATAAATGCCACTATCTAGTATCATCAAAAGTAGAACATTTCAGTAAAGCAATTTTCTTTAAATGTTTTGTTTTTTAAAAACTTTTGACAAAAAAAAAAAATTGTAGAATATGAAAGATTAAAGCTTCCCAAATTGTTCCAAAAGATGGTGACATGTTCCACAGGGAGAAAATTACAATTCCAGGGTCAAATAAGTTTAGGAAAAACTAGATTAAACTTTTTACTAAAATTCTTTGCAAAGCATTTAATATACTAATATATATTATGAATTCCCAAAAGGAAGCTGTACTATACACACAATATTTCTAAAACTTAATCTCTCACATTTGCAGAGTACTTATAAACGGCTCATGGAACACAGTTTGAGAAACACTGCACAATACTGAATGATGCCCCTGAACAAAATAGACTGACATATTTGAACATAACTCATGATTCAGCCATCATAATAAACATCAATTATCAAACAGTACCTAACCATACAAGAGGATCTACCTCCTCCCTCGTGGTGATTTGTGCTATAATCAGTGGCAGCCTGCCTCCATCTAAGAGCCTTTCTTCTCTTCCAACATGTTGTTTCTCATCTGTTGTAGTCTGAGAAATCAGGTAACCAAGATTATTAGAACAGTGTGCAAGTAAATCAATAAGCTCTGAATGATGGGCCAAGGGCCACTTCTAGAAAATACCCTGCACAAATTTTAGTGCAAGAGTTTTATGACAGTTATTTGTGTGGCTAAGGCAACAATCCGCTTTCTTCCCAGGTCTTGGATCAGAGCCGAAGCTGCCAAAATTACAGCCTCTGGCTAAATAAAAGCACACAATTTCCTAACCACAAAACTAAAATCTAAAACATACCTGAAAACCCATAGTATAACCTATTATGTAGTCAAACCTGAGCAATCTTAACGTGAGGCTACTGACAGTCATCATTAGTTATGCCATTTGGTGTGAATATACATGTGTTTCACTGCAGAAATATCTATACGTTTTATTATGGGCTGCTTCTCAAACCTTGTTACGGATGCTACAAGATAATAAACCACACAGGCGTAGTATTACCTTTGTAAAATCTGAAAAATTCTGAAATCCAAAACATACCCCAGTTATTTCACATAAGGTATTCTAGGCCTTATATGGCTGTGCTACAGTCTATAGACGCCCAATAAAATAACATGAGAATGCCAGACTCTTTAGGAATTGGTCTCCCTCTGTTTGCCTAGAACTGTACAAGGCACATCACAGGGGCTCAATAGATGGTTTAACAAATGCCACCCTTAGAAGCCAGCTGCTAAACCTTCCACTGGGTTTCATGTTTCTCCTGAAAGATTACAAAATCAAAAAGAAAAGTACCAGTATAGGACACATGAATATACAAGATCTTTCAATTCCTTGTCTACTTGTACCTAAGGCTCCAGACATAAAAGAAACAATCAGAAAAAGTATAACAAGTGTCAAAGTAGAGAACTATATTATACAATCGTACACAAAGTGTTCTCATTTCAAATGGCTGCAAGTCCATATTTTCTGTGGGAAGAAAAGATTACAGATTGTTTCATCATACCTATAAACCCAAGTTATCTAAGAGTTTTACAACAGCAATAAAAGCTATATAACCCTCTCAGAATGGAACACTGGAATCCTACCAGAATTCCTAACAGTAAAAGAATGTTATCATTATGCTAGTCAAACTTTGTCTTTTCCCCGAGGAAAAAGAGTTAAGGGATATTATTTCAAGCAGTCAGGAATTTTGGAGTTAAGTGTGTGTCAGACTGGAAAGCACTTGGTAGAACTCAAACTTACCTATGAGAAGCAGCCTTCTTTGGTGCAAATTCATACTCTTCTGGATACCAGCGTCTATACACAGCAGAAATGGAACTCTCAAAGGAAGCTGTCTCAAATACATTGAACAATCACCTCCTTCAAGTAATCCATTAACATTGAAAATGGCAACTGTGTTATGATTCTCAAGTTGCCTCTTTGCCAGGGCCTCTACCACCCTCTCCTTTCTTCCTTCTACATATTCTCTATAAGCAGCTCAACAGTGTATAAGATTGCTAAATATGAAAATCCAGCCCAACCCTCCCTTGAGTTTCTGTCATGGATATGCAACTACCTACTAGACATCTCTATCTAAAAATCTACCAGACACTTCCAATTCAACATATGTCAAACCACACCCATCATCCTGAGCACCTCCCATGCCCTATCCTCCATATCTACTCTTCCTCTTCTCTTCTCCTTTTTATTTGAACAGTGCCATCATCCACCAAAGCTGCCCAGACTAGAAACATCAGGATCACATTATACCTCTTCCTTTTCACACCACCTCATTCGAGCATTGAATGTCTGTCAATGACCCTCTCACAGTTTTACCTCCAAGCCACTCACTTCCACACCCTGCCATTTCTCCAGTTCACTCTTCTCTCCAAGGTGGCAGAAAAGGCTCCTTTCTATCTAATGCTTCTATCTAACACATTCACATCAATAGCATCCTGATTCTTAATATGAATCAAAATGATGGAATCATATCACTCACTCTTCTACCTACACTTTCTCAAAGGAACCCCATTCCTTGCAAGACCACAGTGAATTTCACTGGCATGGCATACAAGCCCCTGAGGCTTTACAACCACCTCCCACCTTCTCCAACCTCATGCTTTGCACCCCAGCACTACTAAATGGTTTGTGATTCCCCAAACACATCTTGCCTTAGCTTCCTGCTCCCTCACATTCTTCTATCTGTATGCTCTCTCTGAATGCTCTCTCCTCAATAAAATGCCTGGAAAACTTTCATTCTTCTTCAAATCTCAATTTAAAAACTGTTTCCTTCCTATGAAAAGGTTTCTCTGGCTCCCCACTCCTCCTGCTCCAGTACAGTTAGGTGCTGCTTCCCTTGTGACCTCAATAGTATCTATGCACATTTTCACTATAGCAGTCATGATAGAGTATATTTTTAGGGTGTGTTTTTTACACATATGTCGATCCACTACATTCTAAGGTACTTAAGAGCTTTTCATCTATATGTTCCCAGTAGATAAGCCAATGCCTGGCACAAAATAAGCACTCAATAAATTTTGAGGATTAATTAACATTATATGGAAGACTTCTGACACTGTTTCTCCCAATTCTCACCAGTCCAGGATAAGTTAAGGTCCTATACAAGCAAGAATCGGATGAGGAAGATAGAAACCCACTTGGCTCCCTTAGTACTACAGCTCTATCCAATTACTTTCCACAAATTCTCAATTAAAACATGCTAAATGAGGTAATTTAATGGATCCTAAATATAGCCCTTACCTGCACAGTTCTTTAACAGTGCTCACATCAATTATTCTATAATGAAGATGTTTCATGAACTGGGGCATGTATTTGTCAAGAAACTTCTTATCTGCATGAACTGAATTTCCTAGAAAGACATGAAGCATACTGCATCTCTGTATTTCTAGTAGTATACAACAGGCTATCAAAATTCATAAAATGTATTAGAAATGGTGATGATTTTTTAAAATTCAAACAATTCCTAAAAGCACCTCTATATTTCTAAGTCTGGTTTGGGTATATGTGATTAGTTTACAAGTACAGATTTCCAAGTCAGTTTAGCTTATTATAAATTTTTTAATGACCTCTCATGAACAGAAGGACAAATCTATCATTCCACATGTTTGATATAACGCACAAATCTATTTGTTACTTTTTAAGGTCATACTAGATAAGCAAACTTCCTCCCAGTGTCACAGAATTCACTCCACTTAACAACAAAAATTTAACTGAACCACATAGGTAGATAAACCTTTATTTACAATCCAAATTTTTAAACAAATCATATGCACATTCATATTTCCAAAAACGTATATGAAAAATACTAAATTTTAAATGAGACCTTTAAAACAGATATCAGCCCCATTGACTGGGAGACATTTACACAATATATGCTCTAGTACTTAATGCCAAAACTTAATTTTATAAACGTTTAAGAAGAGTGTTAGTTACCACATCAACTTTCATATACAAAGGAACATACACCTTCAGAGAACATTAACTTCCCTCTGGCAATGTCACCCCTTTAAAAATTCTGATAGAACAGGCCTGGTCTCTTTAGAAAGTCAGTGTCACAGGGGAAAAAACAATAGGTGGAAAGTTTTACACGACAAGACTAAAGAGACATAATTAATGAAATGCATGAGCCTTGACTGGTTGAAAAACAACTCAATATTTTGAAACATCTAATGTGGACTAGATATCATATGATACTGAATAATGTTTAATTCTCTTCAATGCAATGACGTTGTATTACATAAGAAAATGTCTTTATTCTTAGGACATGTTTGATGAAGTATTTAGGAATGAAGTGTCATGATGCCTGCAATTTACTCTAAAATGTCCAACAAAAAATAGGAAAAACAAACATGCCACAAGGTTAACAATTTCTAAATTGGCCAGCCACGGTGGGTCATGCCTGTAATCCCTGCACTTTGGGAGGCCGAGGCAGGCAGATGACCTGAGTTCAGGAGTTCGAGACCAGCCTGGCTAACATGGTGAAACCCCGTTTCTACTAAAAATACAAAAAAAATTAGCTGGGCATGGTGGTCCACATATGTAATCCCAGTTACTCGGGAGGCTGAGGCAGGAGAATCGCTTGAACCCAGAAAGCGGAGGTTGCACTGAGCCAAGATGATGCCATTGCACTCCAGCTTGGGCAAGAAGAGTGAAACTCTTTCTCAAAAAACAATTACTAAATCCACTTTTCTGTGCATGTGAAATTTTTCCATAATAAAAATATGGGGAAAATTTTTATTGAGTAAGTTTGTGTTTCCCAGATCTCGTCAGGTTTCAGGGCATTTTCCCAATACTCATGATATTAAACTATACAAAGAAACTTGAACAGAAAAGTAAGATGTGTAACCCAAAGCAGGGTAAGTGGAAGACATGGATGGTCTCAGCTGGTCTTTCTGGAACTGCGGTCTCTTGAACTACTACATATGGAAGACTATAAGATATACACAGGATTGGATTTTACCTGCAAGTGGACAGAGCCCCGGAGGAGTCTGCTGTCGTACAAAGGACAGAAATTCATACTCTGCCTGCTGCAATGTAATTGTACTCTCCTTCACTGCCTTGGTAAGACCAGACTGCAAGAGAGAATCCCCAGCCCCCCAGCAGAAACACATGTGAAGTCAGTTTTCAAAGGCATCCAGAAATGAAACTTCACTTTAAAAATGGGCAAGTATAACCACAAATAGACCAGTTTTAGAGCTCAAGTTCAAATGGAAACTGCCATCTTTGCGCCAATTTTTTCTTAAAGAATCCAAGCCAAATAAGTTATGATCCTGATTGTTAATAGTGTTTCCACAGTCAAATAAGATGGTGTTCAAAGTCCAAGGATATTAACCTCTGGGAAGAAACAACTATTAACAGGAGAGTAGCAATCCCCCTTCTCTGAAAGTTGATGTCTAACCTTATCCAAAAGACTGACTTGAGAAATACTTGACAATCCACAATGCGTTCGCGACAGACTGAATGTAGGAGAGAAAAAAAGAGGGCATTCAGGAGAAGATGATCTCGAGAGGTCCCAAAGATGAAAAGTAAGCAAGCAAGCAGTTTCCCAGGCTTGCCAAGCAATCTTCTCTAACCCTTTTAAAAATACCATCCAACAATGGTATCAGATTCAGATGTGGGAGCAACAAGCTTGTTACTGATCCCCAAAGCAGCAATCCTGTTATTTGGTTATGTTACCTTCCCGTGATGCTCCTTACACCAATCTGACATGCTGTCCAGCAACTCATCTGGTTGTTTTATAATCAGGTTAGGACCCTGTGGATGGGAAACGCCATTAGTCACCAAGAACCAACAGGAATAACCTTACTTTCAAAGAGAAAGTTTAAGCTGTTTTAAGGACTAAATATACATATCAGAGAAAGTAAGAGGGAAGGATACTTTAAAAGTGTTCCTCCTTCATTCCGGCACTGTTTATTTATTAAGGCAAAATACAACACACAAACACACACACACATGGCTGAAAACTCAAATGCCTATAAATAGATGACATATCTATCAAGGGCTAGCAAACTATGGCCCCACGCTTCTGCACTCAAAGCCTAAACTATTTAATATTTTGCCCTTTCCAGAAAAGTCAGTCAACCCTTGATTATGAGTTCATTTTGAAAAGTGTCTAGGCCAGGCATGGTAATCCCAGCTTTGTGGGAGGATTACTTCAGGCCAGGAGTTCAAGTCCAGTCCAGGCAACATAGCAAGACCTCATTTCTACAAAACTTAAAAAATAATAATAATAATAAGCCGGGCATGCTGGCACACAGGAAGGCTGAGTCGGGAAGATCACTTGATCCCAGGAGGTTGAAGTTACAGTGAACTATAATCATGCCACTGCACTCCAGCCTGGTTAACAGGGTGAGACCCTACCTCAAAAAAAAAAAAAAAAAAGTATATTGTCAAGTAAAACAGTAATTGCAAAACCATATATGCATACGTATGATTTCATTTACACTTGTTTTCAAAACAACGCATTTATATATGTATACAAAATATCAAAACAATACATAAACTTGGAGTAAGATGGGGCAAGAGAATAGGACAAAAATCCAATAGTTTACTATACATAAACTTTGGATAGGTACACTGTTTAACAGTATTTTTATACTTAAAAAACAATTTTAAGAGGTAATTGGTGACATCTGAAACACACACACACACACACACACACAGAGTGGCTGTCAAATTCCCAGCTTCATTTCACAGAACATCCAAGTGTGAGTCTCTCAGATACAGTCCCGGCAGTGACAGTGGCTGTGGCATTAAAGCAAGTTACCTTAGCTTCTCCCTCTGTAAGATAATGATAATAAACTGTACCCTTTCCCTCACAGGAATGTTAACAGGATAAAAGAAATTATAGATATGAGCTCTTGGAACTCTCTGGTAGAAAAGTACTCTATAAATCAAAGGTATTATTACTACTAAGGCAGAAAAAAACAGTTCACAATCACTGAAAGGAATGGCTAAATTCTAATTAAAATATGCCTGAACATCCAACAACTAAAAAGGAGGTTTAGCCAAACAAGAAAACTGGTGTTGGCAATCTCTGCAGAGAAACAAAACATTGTTGCTTGAATAACATATGATGTTTTATGATAGGAAGGAAAAAGAAAACCCAAACACATGAAAATGATTAAAAAAAAAAAACAAAAAAAAAAAACTAGCAATGATGGAAAAATTGAACTACTACAAATCTAATGCTAGATACCTATTCTATATCCCAGTTTAGCTAGCCAAGAGACTATACCTACAGAAAAATTTTCAGAGTAGGATGCCTGTTCTTCCACCAGCATAAAACATTTTTCTCAGACTCTTAGAAAAGAATAAAACATACTACAGAACTGACAGCCGCTAAGCTTTAAAAAAATAAACAAATAACACTTTATCCTCATCTGACTTAGTTCATTTACAAATGCAGCATTCATCTGCAGCTGTGTGAATACATACCCAAATTTCCTCCAGGGTACGTATCAACCTACCAGTCCATTAAACTGTCAGTATTTCACATTATATCAACAGTCTAAAGGAAACACTCTTCTTCAGCCAAGGGTAAGTTAGGCTGATAAAATAAAGACACTTCACTATTCATCTCCAGTAAATCCCAAGTAACAGGAAAAATAAACAACCAAATCTAAAACTCAGGGCTTTATACAAAGTTTTAAAAAAGTTGTTACAATGAGAAATACTACTTCTCATGATTCTCCTACAGCTGATGTGTAGGGAGGATAAGCCTGGTACTCCACAAATGCAGTCATTCATCAATAAAAACGCCCTCACCTCTTTTATCTACACGGCAAAACAAATGAAAGCGTTAACTGCAGATGTACAAAATCTATCCAGTGCCAGTAATATATCAATGCTACCCTCTGGGAATTATTTTAACAAGACTCTCTTTTCCACAAACATCCCTATTTTGCTCCTATTCTGGAGTTTCTTAACGGCTCTGCATACTGCTGACAGTATAAAACAGAATTATTCAAGTTCAGGGATTTCACCCCGTACCAGATGGTATCACATCCTTATTAAATGTTTCATGAGTGGTTAAAATGCAGCAGGTGTGTTTTGTTTTGCTAAATGTTTCAGATGAAAGTAGTATGCAAAAACCTTAATCATGTCAATCTGTCAACAAGAGAACACTATGGGTGTGCATTAACAGAAATTCTAAAATCTTTCTTTTTTTTTCTTGAGATGGAGTCTCACTCTGTCACCCAGGCTAGACAGGCTAGAGTACAGTGGCAGGATCTCAGCTCACCGCAACCTCCGCCTCCTGGGTTCAAGCAATTCTCCTGCCTCAGCCTACCGAGTCGCTGGGATTACAGGTGCACACCGCCACACCCGGATAATTCTTTTTTTTGTATTTTTAGTAGAAATGGGGTTTCACCCTGTTGGTTAGGCTGGTCTCGAATTCCTGACCTCATGATCCACCCGCCTCGGCCTCCCAAAGTGCTGGGATTACAGGCGTGAGCCACCGTGCAGGGCCTAAAATCTTAAGATAGATCTAGAAGCATCACATGTCCAAGTTGAAAAGGCAGAATTGGATACATGGAGTCAAGTTCAAGTCACGCTTATGATATAAAGACGTAAACACTGGCATGAGTCACCAAATCTAATGGGAGGACAGTTGACTGTCTTCCTGGTTAGAGCGACTTACTGAGAAAGCCTGAGTTAAACTACTGACTCCCCCAACAAATAGCCACTGGGGCCTCAAACAAATTACCCAACATCTCTATGCTCAAATATCCTCATCTATCAAATGAGCATTATAACAATACCTAACTTATAGTTACTGTAAGAACTAAGAACAAAGACACATAAAGCACTTAGAAACTGTATCTGGCACACAGAAAGCTCTCAGTAAATGACAGAGTTTATGTTTCTGTAAAGTTCTGGCATGGTTAATTAAAAAAAATTTTTTAATTAGTTTTTCACTAGGCTGTGAGATGGATTACTTTGGTTCTAGTACCACCCCTACCAAGACCTAGCCTATTACCTTAATGTATATGGAACTCGACTTTCTTATTTTTTAAATAAAGAAGCTGGAAAAAATAACAGTTAGATTTCCAGTGCCCTTTAAAAAGTAGGACTGTATTACATGGCATCACCTACTTCAGCCAAAATGTTGAGATCAGAGTCAGTTATCAGACAGGCCATCTCAATAATCTGGTCCTTCTCAATGTCCAATCCTGTCATCTGCAATTAAAAATAAATATATAACACACACAAAACCATCGTCCTGGCCTCTTTTACCCAAGTTTATTTAACACGAATTCCCTCAAACATTTTCAGCTTGCAACCCAAAGCCAAAACAGAAGAATGCTCCTCAGGCAACTACTGAAGGTACTAAATACAAGTCCTCGTTTATTCAACAAACATCTACCAAGGGCCTGCTATTTGTCAAGCACTGAGGTTCTACTCCGGCACAGATGCAAAGTAAGTAAAACTGAGTGCTGACATCGCTCAGTTTTCGAAGAGTTACATAGCTAACACCACCACATCTCTGCAGAGTTTACAAAGTTTTCACATTAATTACACCATTTGATCTTCACAATCTAATGGAAAAACTACTGTTATTATCCTCACTTCATACAGGAGAAAACTGAGGCTCAACGGAGGGAGGAGCCCTTGGTTCAGGCAAGGAAAGCCTGAAAAAGACAGGAACTGGGTTCTGGTCCCAACCCAAACTCTCACTAACAGCACGACCTTGAATGAGTTTAATCCTCTCTGTGGGCCTCAATGTTCTCACTTATGGAATGAGGGGTAAGGCTGAGTCATCTCCGGCGTCCCGTCTGGCTCTAACAACCTAGGGTCCTTTAAGGATTTAGCAGGGGGAGGCTGGGAACAGAGCCGCTGTCCCCGCCCCCACTCCAGTGACCCAACCCCAGAGACGCCAGAGCGTTAGGAAAGTCCACATCTGGGAGGAGGGGTAGGAAGGAGAGGGTGCCACACGGGGGACTCCTCCCTTGTGGAAAGAAGCCCCGGCGCCCAGCACCCGCAGGACTCCTGCCCCCGGACTTGCCCGGCTCCGCCCCGGTCCGGCCAGGCTCACCTGCCACACCTGAGACCCAGACCCCCTCCGCTCTCCCCCGACCGGCTCGGCTCCTCTGTCCCACGCGCCAAACCTCACTCGCCTCCCCAAAGCCCCCGCCGACCTCACTCACCTCCAAGTCCACCCACACCATCCGCTGAGCCATGCTCTCCCCTGCAGCCATGGCTTCGCCACCTTCGCGGACACCTCGTGCCCCGAACCGTCCGCGACTCCCACCTACACCCCGCAACAGCCTGGAGCCCAGGAAGCCGCCTAGCATCACCCGGCACCAGCAGCCACGGCCCCAGCCTCGCAGCCGGCGCTGGCGCAGGCGCAATAGTCGCTAAACGTCGCAAACCCACGGGGAGGCGCACGTGCTGGAACCACAGGTCCCAGCATGCAGTGCGCCAGCTAGCCCTCAACAGCCCGGCTTGGCTGCCTAAGGGAATGATGGGACTTAGAGTCTCACCTGTTATTGCGACCGGATGCCCCACCCCCGCCACGTGTTTTTCGGGTGTTACTGGACGCGCCTGTTTTTCACTGCTAAGTTTGTTAGCTTCCAGGAGTTATTTCCTGAGTTTTGGTTAGTTGTAAACGTGCAGTTAAAAAAGAAGTCTTACTTTGGTTGGCTGAAAAAGATCTGATTATCTAAGTATGATACTTTTTCCATGTATCCCTTTCTTTCTTTGCTTTTCTTTTTCTTTTTTACTTACTGCCCCTCTATTCCACAAACTGGATATTTTCCACATTTATTTGGGACTAAGAGGCAGTGCGCTTTTGGGGTCCAGAAGGCCATCTCCATTATCATCAAAGCATTTAGAAATATTTAAATAAGATATTGCCTGATAAATCATTTAGCACGTAGTAGGCGTACAAAGTTAGTTATTTTCCTTCATTTTGTTATGGGAAGGGGATCCTGATCCAGACGCAAAGAGAGGGTTCTTGGACCTCCTGCAAGAAAGAATTCAGGGCGAGTCCATAAAATGAAAGCAAGTTTATTTAAAAAGAAATAAAAGAACGACTACTCCATAGGCAGGGCGAGGGCATGAGCAACTGAGTATACCTACAGTTATTTCTTGGTTATATGCTAAACAAGGGGTAGATTATTCATAAGATCTCCGGGAAAGGGATGGACTATGCTGGGAACTGAGGGTTCCCCCGCTTTTAGATTATATACGGTAACTTTCTAAAGTTGCCGTGGCATCTGTAAACTGTCATGGCGCCGGTGGGAGTTTCTTGTAGCATGCTAATGTATTATAATTCGTGTATAATAAGTAGTGAGGATGACTAGATGACTTTGTCATCTTGGTTTTGATGGGGTTCGGCCAGCTTCTTCTTTACAGCGTCCTGTCAGCAAGGTCCTTGTGACCTGTATCTTGTGCTGACCTCCTATCTCTTTCTGTGACTTAGAATACCCAACCTCCTGGGAATGCAGCCCAGTAGGTCTCAGCCTTATTTTACCCAGCCCCTGTTCAAGATAGGGTCACTCTTCAAACGCCTCTGACAATTTGACCAGGGGTTATCCCTTATTCCTTATGAAACGCGGTCTGCATTTCAGTTCAGCTATTGGGTGTTTGCGTGATGACGACGTGCTACTCTGTTCTTAAAAATTCTCAAAGTTAAATCTCGTCCTCCCATAACAAATCTATGCAGCAAACTAACTTGAAATGGACTAAAACCGTTCTGTCTGCTCTGTCATCTTCTTTGGCTTTGATCCAGGTGTCTTTAATCTCCTGCAATGACAGCTATAATGTCTGTCATTTCTAGGAGTCCAGGTGGCCAGCATCAGGACGCTGGGGCCATGGAGTGTCAAATTTCCTGAGTCTCTTCAATCTTGGCTATTCAGTAACAAATTTGTGACGGAGTGCCACTTTGTTACAAATGTTGATCTCGGCTTTGAATTATAACCTTTATGTATTTTTCTGAAAACCATATTGCTACTAATTACAGAGCTTGTGGTCTATCCTACCTGGTGAGCTGGTTTTATGAGAGAGAAAGTTTGTTGCCTAATTGGAACTTTAAGGATAGGGTAGAGTGCTGGATTTCACCTTCTACTGCTTATGCGTAGCCAACCCACCACTTACAAGAGGCAAAGTATCATACTTAGATAACCAGAGAAACTCTTTGAAGGGTCATCAAAAGGTATGCACAGACTATACACATAAAGACTAACTGTGGCATATATATTTTAACTGCATTGCCTGATGTCGCATTGTTTTGCTATAGCTTTTTACTCATTTGTAGCCTACTTTAAAAAAAAACGTTCTGCATTTCTTCTTTAGTTTTGTCTTAGCTTTAAACTTGATTCATAGAAATCAGAGTCAGTTAAGGCTGGGTGCAGTGGCTTACACTGTACTCCCAGCACTTTAGAAGGCCAAGGCTGTAATTCCAGCATTTTGGGAGGCTGAGGCAGGCAGATCATGAGGTCACAAGTTTGAGACCAACCTGGCCAACATAGTGAAACCCTGTCTCTAGTGAAAATACAAAAATTCACCAGGCATGGTGGCGTGCACCTGTAGTTCCAGCTACTTGGAGCACTGAGAAAGAAGAATTGCTTGAACCTGAGGGGCAGAGGTTGCAGTGAACCAAGATTGCACCATTGTACTCCAGCCTGGGCAACAAGCAAGACTCCATCTCAAAAAAAAAAAAAAAAAAAAAAAAAAGTAGAGTCAGTTGAAGTACAGAAAACTTCATCAATTGAGCTTTTTATTATCTTCTTAAAGTATTACATATTTAAAATTTTAAAGAACACCATTTGTTTTTAACTTTATTACTGGAATAATGTTTCTAACAGGACATGGCCAAGAACACACAAACCCTGCCCTTGTTTGAGAGGGCCCTACTTCCTTTTTACATATTTTTTTAATTTTTATTTTTTAAATTGTAACAAAATATAGATAATATAAAATTTTACAATTTTAGCCATTTTCCATATGAGGTAAGAGTCCCCAACTCCTAGGCTGCAGATCAGTACAGACCGGTACCAGTCTGTGGCCTGTTGAGACCAGAGCTGCTCTGCCAGAGGTGAGGGGTGGGTGAGAAGCATCACCACTTGAGCCCTACCTCCAGTCAGATCAGCAGTGGCATTAGATTCTCATAGGAGCACAAACCCTGTTGTGAACTGCACATGGGAGACATCTAAGTTGCATGCTCCTTATGAGAATCTAACTAATGCTTGATGATCTGAGGTGGAACAGTTTCATCCCAAAACCATTACTCCCCTATCCCCATCCATGGAATAATTGTCTTCAATGAAACCGGTCCCTGGTGCCAAAAAGGTTAGGGACCACTGGTATAAAGCATGGGGGCCCCTCCCATGACAGCATGGGAGTTCCTTCTCTCTCTCTCTCTCTCCCTCCTCCTCTTTCTCTCTCTTTCTCTCTCTCTCTCTCTCTCTCCCCCCCTAATGAATCACTTTTCTGCAAAAAATAAAAATAATAATAAAGCATGGTGGCGTTAAGTACATTCACATTGTTGTGCAACCATCAACACCGTTTATCTCCAGAACTTTTCCATCTTCCCAACTGAAACTCCATCCCATTAAACACTAACTCCTCATCTCTACCCATCCCAGCCCCTGGCAACCACTATTCTACTTTCTGTCTCTATGAATTTGACTACTCTAAGTGCCTCTTGTAAGTAGGCTTATGCACTATTTGTCTTTTCATATCTGGCTTATTGCACTTACCATGGTCTCCTCAAAGTTCATCCATGTTGTAGCATGTGTCAGAATGTTCTTCCTTTTTCTAGCTGAATAATATTTCATTGTATATATGTACCACATTTTGCATCCATTCATCCATCAATGGACACTTGTGTTGCTTTCACCCTGTGGCTATTGTAAATATTTACCTGATTTTTAATTTTAACTTTTATATTTTATTTTATTTTTGAGACACAGTCTGACTTTGTCACCCAGGCTGGAGGCTGGAGTACAGTGGCATGATCACAGCTCACTGCAACCTCCATTTCCTGGGCTCAAGTGATCCTCCCGCCTCAGCCTCCCAAGAAACTGGGACTATAAGCACTCATCACCACAATGGGCTAATTTTTGTATTTTTTTAGAGATTAGGTTTTACCATGTTGTTCTGGTGGTCTCAAACTCCTGGCACAAGCAATCTACCTATCTCAGCCTCCCAAAGTTCTGAGATTACAGGCATCAGCAACTGCACCAGGCCCTAATTTTATTTTTTAGTGCTCCCATCTTACCAGTGACTTTCCCAGCCCAGTTTTGTTCTTCCCACATTCTGAACAAAGATCACTGTGATAATCAGTCCACAAGTGACCCCTTCCCCCAACTTCCTTGGTCCCTTGTTAGAATTATCCCAAATTGTATCTTTAAAAGTCCTTCTCAGCCAGGCATTGGTGGCTCATACCTGTAGTCCTAGAATTGTGGAAGGCTGAGGTGGGAGGTTCACTTGAGGCCTGGAGTTTGAGACCAACCTGAGCAACAAAGCAAGATCCCATCTCTAAAATAAATTAATAAATTTAAAAATAAAAAATAAAAAGCATTAGCCAGGTGATATAGTTTGGATCCGTGTCCCCACCCAAATCTTGTGTTGAATTATAATCCCCGGTATTGGAGATGGTACCTGGTGGCAGGTGATTGGATCGTGGGGGTGGACTTCTCATTAATAGTTTAGTACCATCTCCCTGGTGCTGTCCTCTTGATAGTGAGTGACTTCTCACAAGATCTGGCTGTTTAAAAGTATGGCACTTTGCTGTCTCTTTTTTGCTCCTGCCCTAGCCATGTGACATACCATTGCCCCCTCTGCCTTCTGCCATGACTTTAAGCTTCCTGAGGCCTCCCCAAAAGCAGATGCCATCATGCTTCCTATACAGCCTGCAGAACCACAAGCCAATGAAACCTACTTTCTTTATAAATTACCCAGTCTCAGGTATTTCTTTATAGCAGTGTACAAATGGCTTAATACAAAAAATTGGTACCAAGAGTGGGCCATTGCTATAAAGATACCTGAAAATGTGGAAGCAGCTTTGGAACTTGGTAACAGGCAGAGAATGAAAGAGTATGGAGGGCCCCAAAAAGACAGGAAAATCAGGGAAAGTTTGGAACTGCTTAGAGACTGGTTAAATTGTCGTGACCAAAATGCTGTTAGTGTTCTGGACAGTGAAGGCCAGACTGAGGAGATCTCAGATAGAAATTTGAAACTTATTGAGAACTGGAGCAAAGGTCACGCATCTTATGCCTCAGCAAAGAGCTTAGCTGGATTGTGTCCATACCCTAGGGATATGTGGAAGTTTGAACTTGAGAATGATAACCTAGAGTTATCTAGTGGAAGAAACTTCTAAGCAGCGAAGTGTTCAAGAGGTGACATGGCTGCTTCTAACAACCTATGCTCAGATGTGGGAGCAAGGAAATAAGTTGAAACTTACATTTAAAAGGGAAACAGAACATAAAAGTCAGGAAAATTTGCAGTCTGGCCATGTGGTAGAAAAGAAAAGCAGCCTTGAAACACTGCTCTTTATACCCAGCTGCCTGGGCTCGAGCCACCACTCTAAGGAGTGGAATGATATAGTTTGGATATATGTCCTCACCCAATCTCATGTTGAATTGTAATTCCCAATGTTGGAGGTTGGGCCTGGAGGGAGGTGATTTGATCATGGGAGTGGGTTCCTCATGAATGGTGTATCACTATCCCCTTGGCGCTGTTCTTGTGACAGTGAGTGAGTTCTCGCAAGATCTGGTTGTTTAAAAGTGTGTGGCACCACCCATCCCCATGCTCCTGCTCTTCCCACGTGATGTGCCTGTTCCTCCTTCACCTTCCACCGTGATTGTAAGTTTCCTGAGGCTTCCCCAGAAGCCAAGCAGATACCAGCATCACGCTTCCTGTACATCATGTAGAATCATGAGCCAATTAAGCCTCTTTATAAATTACCCAGTTTCAGGTATTTCTTTATAGCAATGCAAGAACAGCCTAATATACCTGGCCTGGTGGCACATGCCTTTAGTCCCAGGTACTCAAAAGGCTGAGGCAGGAGGATCATTTAAACCCAGGAGTTCAAGGCTGCTATAAGCCATGATCACGCCAGTGTACTCCTGGGTAACAGAGTAAGACTCTGTCTCTGGAGGAGAAGAAAAGGAGAAAAAGGAAAAAAGTCCTTCCCTACTTTCTCTTAGGAGAGGCCCCCGATTCCTCATGTTAACTGTTATAGGAAGTTCATAAACCTACCATTGTTACAATTATGTTCCTTGGGAACTTTATCTGATATACTTTATCACCATTCTATTAAATAAGACTTTAATTTACAGAATATATTTATTTTGTACTTTTATAGTACTAGCATAGAGCCATGTAGTAATGTTGGTAGTACTGGCTAGTGGTCACCAAAGTAATTAGACTATCTCATACCTGTAAAGTGTCTTATGGTTAATAAAGCATTTAAGAATATGCAGTAGGTACCCAATGAATACTCACTGGTTAGTAATATCTCTTCTCTTCCTGTTTTGTGGAACTTCATCTTGATTAGTGTTGATATAAGGGTTTACTGCTGATAACTGATAACTGCTGTTTACATCCCTCCTCCCTCTGGTGGTCTGGGAAGGAATGAAGGATGACAAATCTTTTGGCTTTAACTTCTGTCACTGTAAAAATGCAGAATAAAAATAATGGCCAAACTTGTAATCTTCAAAATGCACCTTGTAAAAAATGGATACTCTAAAAGTTTTTATGAAATTTGAATTGCATTTTATCTCAATTCAGTTCAACAAAGAATTACTGAGTACTTAGTGTATATCCAACACTACACTGGAATACAATAATAAAAAATAGATCTGTTAAACTGATATTTATGATACTGGACACTATAGGTATTTAAGAATTTATAAACTTAGAGATGTTTCTTTTACAGATAAGGAAACAGCTTTAACTTTCCCATCTGTAAAATGGATTATATGATGATTAAATAAAAACATATAGAACGCTCTGTATACAGTATGCAGTAGGTGCTTATTTGCTTTGTTTCTTTAAACAAATAGGAGGTACAAGACAATATAAAGGAGATGGTGCCAATGCTTTAAAGAATTATAGAGTGCTTGGGAATAAAGGGAAAGGGGATTCATTTTGACTGAAGAGATGCAGGAGGATGAAATTGGGTTAGATCCTGAAAGAAGAAAACTATGACAATTGCTGTGGGTAACAATATCCCAGGCTGATAGAATACCTTGGACTTAAGCAACTAGGATGATTCTGTCTTTAAGTGAAAGAGAAGAACAGGAAGAACAGGTAAGCGTTGTTGAGTTCAGATTTGGAAAGGCCGAAGTTGTGCTTCCAGAGGGACGTCTGCAAGGAGATACCCAGCAGGCCGCTGGAAAGATGGCAGGGATAGAGATTTGCACTTAGAAGGCAATTACATAGAGAAGATGGCTAAAGCTATGGGAGGGAAAGAGATTGCAAGTTGTCTAAAAAGTGCAGCTATAGGCCCATCTTAACCTTGAGAATTTTAATTCTTGCAAACTTGTAGTGGGGAGACCCCTTAAGTGCCAAGGCAGGAGTCAGAAGCCTCAGCCTATTCCCATATAAATAATGAAGAAGAAAATAACTAGAGATATAACCATAGTAGTTATTCATAGGTGGTCTTAGTTATTAATAGGTGATCTTAATTCTTCTACTAATGCCTCTCAGGTTGTGAAGTGTGAACCTGGGGTGATGTTGTGAAGGAATGACCCTAAGGCAAGACCCTTTAAGCCCTCTGTCACGTCCATGTAAGGGCTGCTGGAGGGCGCCTTGCCTATGCGGCAGCCCGGCGCTGTTTAGCAAGCTGGGGAAGAAGATGATGTCAGAGATGTCTCCTTCCCCGGAGGAGTTAGGAGAAAACTCCACTCCTCCAAGCTCTTGCGGTAGGCCTGATGGCTGTCAGGTAGGCCCACAGACTTCTAGGGGCTTGTCTCCATGTGATGCTGTGCTTCAGTGGTCACGTTATGTCCACTCTCATGTTCTGCTTCTGCACCTGGTTCCTTTTTTCTTAGAAGAGATAATCAGTAAAAGTAATATAAATCTTAAAGTCTTTCTCCTTTCTTGACAAGTATGGAAAAGTGCTGACACGTTATGGTCCTTACCTCATCTCAGCTACTAGAGAGTCTTGGGTCCCTACCTATATGACACGTGATGTACTTGACCCTATCACTGACCACCAATGCCATGCCCTACCTACCTGCCCCCAGCTTTGTGCTCAATAACAGTCAGAGTGTGCAGACACAGGGCCACTGCCGGACCCCACGCTTTGGTTGGCAGTGGACCCCTGGGCCCACACTAACTTTTCTCTGTCTCTGTGTCTTGTGTCTTTTATTTCTACAGTTTCTAGTCTCCACACTAGCAGAGAGGGGCTCAAGGGTCCCTGTAGGGCTGGACTCTACACGAACTAATTAGCACATAAAGCAGATCCTCAATTTAATTTGTACATGTTGGCACATATAGAACAAATTGGTGAAGGAAGCCCCCTAAAGTCTATTTCTTGGAAGAGTAAGGAGTGCCCTGGGAGAAAGCTCAACCAAAGGAAAAATCAGCCAGAAACAAAGAGCATGGTACAGCACCAAAGCTAAGTTGGAGGGAGGGGGAGAATAATTCTGACAGCCCAGCAACTATCAGACTGGTTTGTCTCCTAGCCTCGTCCTTACTGGACTCGTGTCTAAGGCCAGTGGAGGACAGAGAGCTGCAGGTTTTCTGAAAGAGGTTTTTCAATAAAAAGCACATATAACAATGTATCACACAACACTGCTTACGTTCTCTGGTAGCACACAATTTTGAAAAGACAAAACTGAAGCAAGGCAGTAGCAGGAATGGGGAATAGAGAGGAATGTTTCCTCCTCGCTTTTGATATTTCCTTCCATGTGGAGGAGATGCCTCTAGCATAACATTCCTGGCTCCTAGCACCTGGCTTCTCTTATTCCCCTGGTAAAAGGTGAAGTAAACATCAAGATTTGGGATGGAAATTAGACATGGTCAATCTAGCATCTGCTTTATTTTTCTCACCCCTCCTCACTAAAGGAAAAACCCAACTACATCTTTGCTCACTTCAAACCACACTGAAACAGTGGCATTGTGAGAATTCTGGTATACTTGCCTACCAAAGCAAAGACAGTGTCCTGACGGGGGAACGTTATAGGAATCCTAGAAACACTTAGGCAGGAGGCTTTGAAAAGAGCAGTTGTCCTATGTTATTCAGGTGGGGGACATCACACAGTTAATTCTGTTAGTGTGATATCACGCATGGTTGCACCCACATGCTATTGAGATTTAACCACCTCCCATACTACCAACTTACCTGGTGATCTCTAGGTGTCTTGATAACAAGCTTGAATTGATTAGTACTTCTCATTGTAGCCAAATTCAGGCAATTCTCTCATTTTGAAGAGTCTAGTTTTAATTCCATGAGAAATTATGACATCAAACTAGAATAATCTAAATGATTACTGGACAAAAGAAGATATATATGAATAAAGATTCAGTACGGACCATGTAAAATAAAATAGACAATAAGCTTTGGAGACAAACAAAGCTGAATTCAAGCCCTACCTCAGCTACCTGATATCTGTATTTCCTTAAACAGGTTGACTCTTGCAAGCTAATTAGCACATAAAGTAGATCCAGAATTTAATTTGTATATGTTGGCACATATAGACCAAATTGGTGAAAAAGCCCACCTCAAGTCTATTTCTTGGAAAAATAAGGAGTTCCCTAGGAGAAAACTCAGCTAAAGGAAAAAGCAGCCAGAAACAGACTCTAATCTTTTTGAGATTCATTTTCCTCCTTTTAAAAATAGGTGAAGCACTACTTCATTTGAAGAATGATTGTAAAAGTTTAAGATAATATATGTGATGGCAACATGATGCCTGGCATGTGGTAGGTCCTTAATAAGTAGTATAAATAAATCACTTATTATGAGTTTATAAGCCCACTCCACGGAAACATTATACACACCAATCACTTCTGATCATGTAGCCAACATTTGAAAAAACAGATTGTGACAGAGACTTTAGCATTGCCTATCAAATCCGCCTCTTTCTTCATTAACAACACATTTTTGGTGTTTAGCTGTGCACTTTGCCATCCTTGTGGCTGGGTATGGTCACGTGACTAAGTTCTGGCCCATGAAATTATGAGATTTCCAAAAGGTTTCTTAAAAAGAGTTGATTTACCTGAGAAAATGCTCCCTTGGCCAGGTTCTTTTGCCTGTAATCCCAGTACTTTGGGAGGCCTAGGTGAGAGGATCGCTTGAGCTCAGGAGTTTGAGACCAGCCTGGACAACATAGCAAAACCCATCTCTAAAAAAAGAGAAAGTGCTCTTTTACCCTTCCTGATATCTAAAATTTTGGCTTGGCACTGATGCCCCAGTGTCTGTCTTGAAACATGATGTGATTTTGAGAATGAAACGTGGGGAGGACAGTGAAGCAAAAAAGAACCACTAAGGTTCCTGATGGGTGGCTCAGGGAAGCTTCCATTCCACCAAGGTGGAAACTTGGGTCACGTAAAAGAAATTCCGCAGTACATTAAGCCACTATGTTTACCATCTAATCCAGTTTCTCACTTTCTCATACAGAACTCACTTTGGGGAGTGCCTGTATTTAAATGGTGAGTAAAGAACTTAGAAAAGGAAACAAATAACTGCTGGTAAGAATGGGAAAGAGAGATTCAAGAAAATGCAGCATTACAAAAATTAAAGGAAGAGAAAGTTTGAATGAAGATTTGAAGGCACTGGTATCAGACTCAGGATGAGGTCTCAAAAGATGTTATTGTATTTCTCACTACTAGCAAAATGCTACTGCAGCTTGAGAAACAAGAAAATTGCAAGTTGATAAAACACAGGAAATAAAGGTTCTCTCTTGATATCTTAGAGAGAATGAAAGAAAAGTAGTAAAGGAGCAAACTTTGCTAAGATTAAAGACTATATTGCAGCCAAAGGAAAAAGCTCAAGAAATGAAAGAGGCAGAAAGAGGAATGAAGCTTAGAAAGGGATATATACAAAAGAGTCTGGAAGAACAAAACCATAGACACAGATGCACAGCTATTGGACAAGGCTTAGAATTATCATTTTAATAAAGGAATCTTCTCCTTTGAATGAACTGGGTTTTTTAAATAATTATATTTCCCTGACAATATTTTTCAAATGTAAGTGCTGACAACAGTAATTTTATTTCTACCTGGTAAATTAAGTACCATCTTCAAATACTTGCATTAAATTTTAAATAAGCATAACAACACTCAGTATTTAATATTGAACAGGGAGAAATTTTACAACAACAAAAATCTTCATATGGAAATGTTGTTGGGGAAACTACATAATTAGCTTAAATGGGCCTTCTAGTTTTTTAAAGTTGTAATTGACAAAGAATAGACTGAGAGTAAACTAATATAGCAGAAGCATATTAAGGAAATCAAATGCTCTTCAGAGCTTATCATTTACCGCTAAATTTCAGTCTCCACTTTGTGCCACAACTGAAGTTTTTAACAATACATTTTTATTTGATCTAATTACATTTTATTTTACAAAAATTATAAAGGTGATAATGCTAAACTTAGGCATTGCTATAAATGCAGACTTTACAAACTCCTCAATACTATTTCATTTCGGGAGTTTATTGTTTCTGTTTTCCTTCCTATAAAAATCAATAAGATGAATTATATGAATGTATTAATTTATTGTACCTACTCCCAAAATATGTATATCTATTATGTATCCATAAAAAATAAAGTTTTTAAAGCAATAAGAAATATGTACTTCACTTTAGAAAACACTTTGATTACTAATCCTAAATATTCTAAACAGGAGGACATTTCCCATTTCCTATGTTCTAATTCAACGCTGACCTCAAAGTGGTCTATTAATAATTTTATTCCAAGGGGAAAAAACAGGGAATAAAAAACTACAGACATAAAGAAATTAATTTTTTGCTCACTTTTTTGCCACATATAAACAGTTGTTTCCAAAGCAGAACACTTCACGGGGGTTAGGGAGAGAGAATATGTGGTGCCTCAGTGTTTCACCGTGGGTTTAGGAGTCAGAAAGATCTACATTCAAATTCTGACTCTACTGATCACTGTGTGACCTTGGACTAGTAATAAAACCTATCTAAATTGCTTTTTCCTCCATTTATGAATTAAAAAAAAAAAAACTATCCCCTACTTTTTAAAGTTACTGTGAAGATTCCATTAGCTCACGTGTCAGCCATACCTTATGACAAATAAATCAAATGATTTAAAATTATAATTAAATGATAAATGAAAACTTTTATTTTATTTGCTTCTCCCTCAGAAAATGCATTTTGGCCAATATCTGAGAATGTTTTATTTATTTTAATAGCAACTCCTTTTTCTTATTTTTAGGTTCTTAAAATTCTCCAAGGGCATAGCAATGGAGAACATGACATTTTACAATTCGAAAACTGCTATGCTTCCTTTTTTTTTTTTGGAATTATGTTTCTGAAAAAGTTAGTTCTGTGAGACAGCAAACAGAACAATACATATATTCAAGAATTTCTTGGCACTGGACCACTCCTACCCTGGTTAATTTTTTTTTAGGTTAGTTGTTTTTAAGAGCTGCTCAAAAACTAATCACCTATTTATTTCTTTAGGAAAGAAAATGTGAAAATTTGGTGATAGATAACCATGTGGTTGATTAAAATGGAATTATTTCTATTCACTATAGCCAAAGGGCGGAAACAACCCAAGAGTCCAGCAACAGATGAATGGAAAAAGAAAATGTAGTACACACATGCAGTGGAATGTTATTTAGTCATACAAGGAAATGAAGCTCTGATACATGTTGCAATATGGCTGGCCCTTGACAACATTATGCTAAGTGAAATAAGCAAGACATAGACAATTACAATCATTGTCACTTAACAATGGGGATACATTCTAACAAATAGGTCTTTAGGCAATTTCATCATTGTTCAAGCATCAGAGTGTATTTACACAAACCTAAATGGTGTAGCCTACTACATGCCATGTTATAGCCTATTGCTCCTAGGCTACAAACCTGTACAGCATGTGACTGAACTGAATACTGTAGGCAATTACAACACATTTGTATTTGTGTATTTAAACATATCTAAACAGACACAGTACGATAAAATATGGTATTATAATCTTATGGGACTGTCATGATATATGCAGTCAGTCACTGCCTGAAATGTTGTTATGTGGTTCATGACTGTATTGCATTATTTCACTTATATGAAATAAGTGGAATAGGCAAATTCATGGAGACAGAAAGTAGATTAGAGGTTACCATATTTAGCTGGTATGGTTACAGTTTGGGGTGATGAAAAAGTTTTACAATGGTAGTTGCACAACTTTGTAAATGCACGAAATGTTCCTAAACTGTATACCTTAAAATGGTTAAAATAGCCAATTTTATGTTATATATATTTTAACTCAACAAAAATTTTTAATAGAATTATTTCATTATGAAAATGAATTATAAATTTTCATTTAAAACTTGCAGATCATCAAATCTGGGATAAGACCCACCTTCTTAAAATATAAACTAGAAGACATGAAATCCACACTCAAGCTATATAACCAGTTCTTCCTGTTTTACTTTGAGGCTTCCCATAATCACAGTCAAAATCATAATTGAATTTTTCTTCAAACTTGAAAAGTAGTGTTTTAATCCAATTTTGAGTCCTGAAAAATTAGATAAATAAAAGCACTTGTTTAATAGTGTTGGAGAAATTGACTAGGGAAAGAATTAGTTCAACTAGAATTGATACAATATATTAAAATACATTTTAGATGGATTAAACAGTTAAATATAAAAACAAAGTTATGAAAAATTGTGCAAACATATGACTGAATTTTTTTGAGGGGGTAGGAATGTATAAATCTCAAAAGAGCAGAAGGAGAGGGGTGGGGCAAAACGTCCAAAAAGAAGGGTCCACCAATGCCCCCTGTCCCATGTAGGAGCACCAAATGTAACAACTATCTACACAAAAAGAGCACCTTCATAAGAACCGAAAACCAGGTGAGCACTCAAAGTACCTGGATTTTGACTTCATATTGCTGAAAGAGTCACTAAAGATGATAGAAAAGATAGTTTCAAATTTCCAACACCATGCCTCCCCCATCCCCAACAACCACGTGGTACAGAGAGAGAATCCATGGTATGAGAAAGGGAGAGCACAGAGATTGTGAGACTTTTCATTTAACTCAGTAATGCCCAGTCACAGCAGAAAGCAAAACTGGGCTGAGCTGAGCTGACACAAGCCCACAGAGGGAGTATTTAGACAAGCCTTAGCCAGGAATCGCCCATCTCAGCAGCCCATTTCAGTGGTCACAACTTGAGTTCTGGCAAGCCATGCCACTGTGGGCTAACATGCCGTGTGGGTCCCCACTAAACATGAAAGGCAGTTCAGGCCACAAGGACTGCAAGTCTTAGGCAAGTTCTAGTGCCGAGCTAGGCTCAGGGCCAGTGGCCTTTGGGGGCATGCAACCTACTGAGACACAAGCCAGGGCAGCTAAGGGAGTGCTTGAACCACCCCTCCCCCAGCCCCGCAGGTCCAAAAGAGATCCCTTCCTACTTCTAGAGGAGAGAAGCAGGAAGAGGGAGTAATAGTAAAGAGGACTTTGCCTTGAATCTTGGATACCAGCTTAGTCACAGTATGGTAGGGCACCAGTCAGAGTCATGTGGCCCCCATTCCAGGCCCTGGCTCCCAGAAGTTACTTCTAAACATCCTCCAAGCCAGAGGGAACCTACTGCCTTGAAAGGAAGCACACAGTTTGGGCAGGACATATCACCTACTGACTAACCAGCCCTTGGGTCCTAAATAACCAGCAGAGACACACGGGCATTATACCATGGGCCTTGGGTGACAATCTGAGACATCTAGCTTCAGGTGAAACCCGGCATAATTGACTTTCCATCCTGTTTGCCAAGTAAGAAAAAAAGAAAGAAACCCAGCATATTTCCAGCTGTGGCAGCTATGGTGAGAGACTCATCCTGCTTGAGAAAAGGAGAGGGAAAAGTAAAGAAAACACTGTCTTGCCCCTCAGATAGCAGCACAGCCACAGGGGGATAAAACACCAGGCAGGCTCTTGGGGTTCCAGATTCTAGGACTTGGCTCTTGGACAACATTTCTAGACATACCTTGGGCCAGACAGGCGCCTACTACCCTGAAGGGTGAATCCCACGTCTGGCAGCATTCACCACAAGCTGACTGAAGAGACCTTGAGCCTTATGTGAATATGGGCAGTACCCTGGCAGTACGCCCCATGGGTCTGTAGTGATGGTGGCAATGGGGTGAGGCTCCTGTGCCTGTGCAAAGTGAAGACAAGAGCAGGAAGGAGTGTCTGAGTAGGAAGGAGTGTCTTGTGATTTGAGTGCCAGCACAGCCGCAGGACAATGTAATACCACAGAGGCTTCTAAGATATTTAAACAGTCCCTAGTGCCTGGATAGCATCTCTGGACCTGCCTGGAGGCTGGGGAAACACACTGCCCTGAAGGGAAGGACACAAGCCTGGCTGGCTTTGCTATCTGCTGGTTGTAGAGCCCTAGGGCCTTGAGCAAACATGGACATTAGCCTGATAGTGGCTACAGAGGGCCTTAGGCATGACCCAGTGATGTGGGGACTTCAGGTCTGACCAAGCATAGTCTCAGTGGTGGTGGTCTCATGGGTGCTTCTGTCACCCTATTCCCAGCTCCAGGTGGCTCAGCACAGAGAGAGAGAGACAGAGAGCCTGTTTGGGAAAAAGTAAGGGAAGAGGACAGAATCTCTGCCTGGTAATCTAGAGAATTTTTTTGGATCTTATCTAAGACCACAAAGGTGGTAGCTCTATGAGTCTGAAAGAACTACAGTGTTACTGGGCTTGGGGTGACACCTAATGCAGATACAGCTTCGATCACAGTGCCCAAGTCATTTTGAATACTTGGAAAGCCTTCCCAAGAGAGATGGGAAAAAACAAGGCCAGACCATGAAGACTGGAATAAGAACTTAACTATTCAATGCACAAAAACAGACAAACATCCACAGCATCCAAAAAATCCAGGAAACTTGATCTCACCAAATGAACTAAACAAGGCACCAGGGACCAATCCTGGAAAAACAGAAATAGGTGACTTTCAGACAGACAATTCAAAATAGCTGAGGAAATGCAAAGAAATTCAAGATAACACTGAGAAGGAATTAAGAACTCTATCAGATAAATTTTAAAAATAATTAAAAAGAATCAAGCAGAATTTCTGGAGTTGAAAAATGTAACTGACATGCTGACTGAAGAATGTATCAGAGTATCTTAATAGCAGAATTGATCAAACAGAAGAATAATTCTTGAGCTTGAAGACGGGCTATTTAAAAATACACAGACAGAGGAGGCAATAAAGGAATTTTTTAAAAATGAAGAATGCCTACATGTTCTAGAAAATACCCTCAAAGGGGCAAATATAGGAGTTACTGGTCTTAAAGAGAGGATAGACATAGAGATAGGGATAGAAAATTTATTCAAAAGGATACTAACAGAGAAGTTCCCAAACCTAGAGAAAGAAATCAATATCCAAGTACAGAAAAGGTATAGAACTCCAAGCAGATTTAACCCAAGAAGACTACCTTAAGATATTTAATAATCAAACTCCAAAAGGTCAAGGATAAAGAAAGGATTTTAAATACAGCAAGAGAAAAGAAACAACACCAATATTTCTGGCAGCAGACTTTTCAGTGGAAACCTTACAGGCCAGGAGAGAGGGTCACTTTTAATGACGTATTTAAAGTGCTCATGGAAAAAAGTTGTTTACCCTAGAACAGTATATCCAGCAAAAATATCCTTCAAATATGAAGGAGAAATAAATACTTTCCCAGGTAGCAAAAGCTGAGGGATTTGATCAACACTAGACCTTCCCTACAAGAACTGCTAAAAGCAGTTCTTCAATCCAAAAGAAAAGGATGTTGATAAGCAATAAAATATCATCTGATGGTACAAAACTTACTGGTAATAGGAAGTACACATAATATTATAACACTGTAACTCTGGTGTGTACTTAAGTGAAAAGACTATAAGATGAACCAATTCAAAGTAATAACTACAACAACTTGTCAAGGCATAGACAGTACAATCATAAAAATGACAAAAAGTTAAAAAATTGGGAGGACAAAGTTAAGGTGTAGAATTTTTATTAGTTTTCTTTCTGCTTATTTATGCAAACAGCGTTATCAGATTAAAAATTGAGTTATAAGATAGTATTTGCAAGCCTCATAACCTCAAATCAAAAAATATACAATAGACATACAAAATTAAAAAGCAAGAAATTAAAGCATACCATCAGAAAATCACCTTCATAAAAGGAAGGCGGGAAGGAAAGAAAGAATAAAGAGAAGACCACAAAAGAGCCAGAAAACAAGTAACAAAATAGCAGTAATAAGTCATTATTTATTAATAATAACATTGAATGTAAATGTACTAAACTCTCCAATCAAAAGACAGAGTTACTGAATGGATAAAAAATAAGACCCAATGATCTGTTGCCTACAAGACACACACTTCACCTACAAAGACACATAGACTGAAAATAAACGGGAAAAAAAGATATTTAATGCTAATGTAAACCAAAAGAAAGCAGAAGCAGCTATACTTAGACAAAATCGATTTCAAGGCAAAAATAATATGTGACAAAGAAGGTGACTATGTAATAATAAAGAAGTCAATTCAGCAAGAATATATATAACATATATATATATAAAAGAATATATAACAATATACACACACACACACACACACACACACACACACACACACACACACACACCTCATGCTGGAGCACCCAGATGTATAAAGCAAATATTATTACGGCAAAAGAAAGAGATAGATTCCAATACAATAATAGCTGAAGACTTCGACTTTCAGCATTGCACAGATCATCCAGACAGAAAATCAGCAAAGAAACACTGGATTTAAAGCAAACTATAGTCCATATGGATCTAATACAGATTTACAGAACATTTCATCGAACAGCTGTAGAATACACATTATTCACCTTAGTACATGGATCATTCTCAAGCATAGACCATGTGTTAGGCCACAAAACAAGTCTTAAAACTTTCAAGAAAATAAAATTATATCAAGCATCTTCTCTGACCACGATGGAACAAAACTAGAAATTAATAAAAGAGGAATTTTGGGAACTACACAAAAACATAGAAATTGAACAACGTGCTCTTGAATGGCCAGTGGGTCAAAGAAGGCATTTAAAAGGAAATTGAAAAATTCATTGAAACAAATGATAATGGAAACACAACAACCCAAAAACCTATGCAATACAGTGAAAGCAGTATTAACAGGGAAGTTTATAGCTATACATGTCTAAATAAAAAAAAAAAACTCAAACAGTCTAACAATGCATTTTAAAGAGCTAGAAAAGTAAGAGCAAACCAAACTTCAAATTATGAGAAGAAATAAAATAATAAAAATCAGAGCAGAAATAAATGAAATGGAAATTTTAAAAACAATACAAAAGATCAATGAAACAAAAAGTTGTTTTTTGAATATATAAACAAATTGACAAACCATTAGTGAGACCAACTAATAAAAAAAGAGAGAAGACCTAAATAGATAAAATCAGAGATGAAAAAGGAGACATTACAACTCATACTACAGAAACTCAAAGGATCTCTAGTGGCTACTATAAGAAACCAGATGCCAATAAATTGGAAAATCTAGATGAAATGGTTAAATTCCTAGTCACATACAGTCTGCCAAGACTGATCCACAAAAAAATCCAAAACTTGAACAGACCAATACCAAGTAATGAGATCAAAGCTGTAATAAAAATTCTCCCTTCCTCCTTTTTAGAGATCTGAAAACAACAAAAAGTCTCCCAGCAAAGAAAGAATAAACAAGATTTAGTATTTGCTAGCAAAATAGGGTGACTGTAGTAAAAAATAATTTAGTTGTACATTTTAAAATAATAAAAAAGAGTATAACTGAATTATTTGTAACACAAAGGATAAACCCTTGATGTGACGCATACCCCATTTACCCTGATGTAATTATTATGCATTGCACACCTGTATCAAAATATCTCATGTATATAAATATATATACCCATAAATATATAAACTTACTATGTACCCACAAAAATTAAAAATAAATAAATAAAAGGGCAGATGAAACCACACAAGAAAACATGGTTAACTTTCACCCCTCTACTCCCATGCACACATGGATGTTTACTATTATTTTAAGACTTCAAAAAGCATTGGAAACAAAATCAACTAGGGAAAATATTTATAAGAAACATTTCAAACAATGTTCTGGTATTCTTAAATACAAAGAGCTTTAGAGGATCAATAAGAGGAATGTAAAACTCTAATAAGGAAATGGCCAAAGGATAGGAACAGATAATTCATGAAGAAATATAATTGGTACATAGAAGCAAAAATATCCAATCTAATTAATAATAAAAGAAATTTTAAAATAAATAGTTATCATTTTGATTAAAATACCAATAGACTTTAAAAACTAGACAAGCTGATTATAAAGTTTATAAAGAAAAATAGGGCTGAGCACTGTAGGTCATACCTGTAATCCCAACACTTTGGGAGGCTGAGATGGGCAGATGACTTGAGATCAGGAGTTCGAGACCAGCCTGGCCAACATGGTAAAATCCTGTCTCTACTAAAAATACAAAAAATAATTAACTGGGTGTGGTGGTACACGCCTGTAATCCCAGCTACTCAGGAGGCTGAGGCTGGAGAATTGCTTGAACCCAGGAGGTGGAGGTTGCAGTGAGCTAAGATCATGCCACTGCACTCCAGCCTGGGCGATAGAGCAAAGACTCTGTCTCAAACAAACAAACAAACAAACAACCCAGAAAGGAAAAAAAAGAAAGAAAGAAAAATAAACATGTAATAATTAGCAAAATTCTGAAAAAGAAGAGTAATGGCACATGGCATGGATGTGGGGGAAGTCCTCCAATAATTAGGTTCTAGGCAATAAACAGTCAAATATTTACATAGAAAGTCAAGAAATGGACCTAATACAACGGGGGGAGTTTAGAATGTGGTAATGACACCATTTCATATAAGCAGGGTGTCTTAGTCCACTTGTGCTCCTATTTATAGTAGAATCCTTGAGATTGGGTAATTTATAACAATAATATGTTGACTCCCAATTCTGGAGCCTGGGAAGTATGAAATCAAGGTGCCTACAGGTTCAGTTTCTGGTGATGCCATTGACTTCTTCCAAGAAAGAAAGAAAACATCTTCCACCTTACACTTCATCCTCCAGAAGGGAAAAAGGCTATATTCTCACACTGCAGAAGGTAGAAGGGCCAAGAGAAAGAGCCTACTTCCAAAAGCTCTTTTATTAAAGCATTAAACCTACCCATGAGAGTGGAGCCCTGATGGCCTAATCACCTACTAAGACCCCAACCCCAATCCGGCCACATTGACAATTACATTTTAACTTGAATTTTAGAGTGGACAAACATTCCCCAAAAGTAGCATGGGGAAGAGATAGATTAATAAAAAATTGTATTAGCAACTGGTAGTTACCTGGAAAAAAATCTGAAATGGCTCCTGACTTCACAATTTATACCAAAATAAGATCTAAAGGATTAAGCATCTAAATGGGAAAAATTAAAAAATAAAATTGCTAGAAGAAAACACTAGCAACTGGTTTTGGTGATTTTTTTTTTTTTTTTTTTTTTTTTTTTTTTCAGAATCCAGGACCTGGAACAATGGTGTGGCAGACTGAATTTTTAAAAGATCATCAAAACAATAGCAACTGTCCCACGCACTTTCCCTACAATCTGACTTTGAAATTCCTCTCACTGAGTAGTAGGCTTTGTGCCCCTTCACCTTGAAAACAGATTATTGTGACTGCTTTGACCAACAGAGTACATCAGAAGTGACTTCTCAGGCTAAATCATAAAATAACCTCTATTTATACCTGGCTGTCTTAGAATGCTCACTCTTGGAACCCAAGACACCATGCTGTGAGGAAGCCCAAGGAGGCTCACATGGAGAAGAACCAAAGCACCCAGCTCACAGCCCTGTCTGAGCACCCAGACAATAGCCAGCCCCAACTTGATAGCCATGTGAGTAAGCCACCTTGAAAGTGGATCATTCAGCCCCCATTTAAGTCACCTCAGTGATGCTAAGTGGAGCAGAGAAGAGCCATCCCTGTTGAACTTGACCAAATGATTGTTTTTCTAGCCACTTAGATTTAGGGTGGTCTGTTAAACAGCAATAGATAACTAAAATAAATGAATTTTTACCTTCACTGCTAGGAACTGGGTCACTCTCTTGTTTCTTAGGCAAAGAAATGTTAATGTATTTAAGGAAACTTATACCTATTTTATTTTTTTAGAAACAAATATATTTTAGGAAGTATATTGTACACTGATATCAAAATAAAGCAAAGCAATAAGACACATAAAATGATAATCTGCAAATTTCCTGAAAATTGCTTTTTATCAGATCCATAAAAACTGCATTCAAATAATCACAATTCAAGACCTCTGTATATTAAGTGCAAAAAGCACCATGTGAAAAAAAAGTAGAGAAAATGAAACAATATTTGATAAAGAAACAGTAGAAAGACACAAACTAAGTGATTACTTATTGGGAACTGGTAAGGAATGAGCTGACAGGAATAGAATTGAGTGGAATACTTTGCAATATACACCTTTTAATATTGTTTTGATTTTTGAACCATGCAAATGTATTATCTATTCTAAGAAATAAATTGTAAAAGCAACACAAATAAATACATTTTAAAATGGTATATGAAGAGAGCTTTGTATTTCAAAAGTCAATATCAAGATAAATATAATGATTCTGTTCAATTTGGCTTTTCATTTACTGGGAACATAAACTGCATATAACTGTAATTGTTGCATAAGTAGTTATACCCTTGGCATCTTTGCTATTATATTTACAGAGGGAAAATTATTGGAATAATAAAAACTAAACAATTTCTTATTTTAAACATAAAACAGAATTTCATAAATCAAGTCACAAAAGCAGTTTTGTCTATGCTCGATGCTGCCACATGTAATTAAAATAAACCTAATAGTTAAGAATTTGATCTTTGGAACATTTAAAATCCTCTTAGCTATTTTGAAATACAAAAGACATTATTATTAACTGTAATCACCATGCTGTGCAATAGTACACCAGGATATATTCCTCTGGTCTAACTGAAATTTTGTACCATTTGACCAATGCCTCCCCTTTCCCTGCCTACCCCACCCGGCTCTGGTAACCACCATTCTACTCTCTACTTCTATGAGTCCAACTTTTTTAGATGAGATGGGATAATATTTTAAAATATTATGTGAAACTAAAATCTAAGTGACTGTGTTAAAGCATTGTACTAGAGGTGATCTATATGTGAGAGGTGGAAGAGAAGCAGCAAGGAATGTGAAGGTATGTGATATGGTTTGACTGTGCCCACCCAAATCTCATCTTGAAGTGTAGTTCCCATAATCCCCATGTGTCATGGGAGGGACGTGGTGGCAGGTAATTGAATCATGGGGACAGTTACCCCCATGCTGCTGTTCTTGTGAGAGTGAGTTCTCACAAAATCTGATGGTTTTATAAGGAAGTTCTTACTTTGCTCGGTTCTCATTCTCTCTCCTGCTGCCTTGTGAAGGATGTGTTTGCTTCCCCTTCTGCCATGATTGTAAGTTTCCTGAGGCCTCCCCAGCCATGCTAAACTGTAAGTCAATTAAGCCTCTTTCCTTTATAAACTATCCAGTCTCAGGTCTTGGCCATCTCTTCATACCAGCATGAGAACAAACTAATAACAGTTTGCTAAAGCTATTTTCTTGGGGGAATGCAGGGGAGACAGATGCAATACTGTTGTGGTGGCTTTGTATTGTGTCTGCTTAGCTGAGGTGGAACTATGGTTCCCAGAATTCCCTTCCCTGTCTAGTTTCCATTTAGAGCTGGTGTTATACATCAATGCCAACAAAGGCCAGAACTTGACTGGCCTTTGCTCTTGGTTCCTGGGAGAGAACCTTTATATTTTTGGAATTTCCCAAGTGATAGGAGTGTCTTTATTATTCCTGGCAAGCCCTGATCATTTATGCTACAAAGGTGACCCTTACAGAGTCCTTAGATATTTCAAGATGAGGCCTGGCCATGCTAGAAAAGTCAACCATATGATTATAGGGTTGGGGCTTTATGCCATGTGATATCAATCTGATATAGATTAGGATTGGAAGGGACTAGAGATTAAGTTCAATCACATCGCCAAGGATTAAATGATGACTATGTAATGAAACTCCAGTAAAAACTCTGGCTAGTAAAGCTTGGATAATGCTCCTGGCTGGTAATACACAGTGATGGGGAGTGAACACAGAAGCTTCACCTTCAGGAACCTCCTGGGTCTCAGTCCATGCATCTCCCCTTTTGGCTAGTTTTTATGTGTTTTCTTTTGCGATAATAAATCTATAATGTTAAATATAGCTTTTTCCAAAGTTCTGTGAGTCTTTCTAGCAAGAAGGTGGTGGAAACCCTTGAATTTGTAGCCAATTGAAGTGTGGGTGGCCTGGGAATCCCTGCGCATGTGGCTGATGTCTGAATTGAAGGCAGTCTCAAAGAAGACTGAGCCCTTAGGCTGAGGAATTTGGCCTAACTCCAAGCAGTTAGTGTCAGAATTGCAATGGAGTTGACCACGAGAGAAATTTGCTTGAGATTTGGAAGTCATAGGGAAGTAGCAGGCATAATTTTTACCCTCTGGAAGATCAATGCAGAGTGCCAGGCACTGTGGTACCTCATGCACATTGTTGCTGATCACCTGGCTCACCTTGTTGGCATATGACAGCACCCAGCCTGCAGCTCCTCTAGCTGCTGCCACATCTCCTCAAACTTCTCTGTGTTCTGGGCCAAAGATATGTGCAGCTCTAGAGCTAAGGGTGCCAGCTACTCCTGCAGGCCTCAGGCCATCCAAGTCACCTAAGGTGGAGTAATGAGAGACAGAAGCAAGCTCCATTTTTTTTCTAGAAGTTTTTGGTTGGTTCCTGCTCTTGCTCTTATTCACCTTTCCTTCCCAACTGCTGGTCTGGCTGACCCATGGTGACTTCAGCCCCAGCACCACACGCAGGCCAGCAGATTGCTCCACCAGCCATCCCAATTGCATAATGTTGAATCCCAAAAATCAGACTCTTATTCCAGATAACTCTTTGTTCTGCTTCTCTGATTTTTACCTTGACTGATACAACTGTTTCAGTCTATCTATTGATAGAAAATATGTTTGTGATTATTGGGAATTTAAGAGGAAACACCATGGGAATAGAAATAGTATGATACTAGAGTTTTCAACCCTAACAGATATCAGTCTTTAAAAAAAAATACTGATCCCACTCTCTTCCTCTGAGATTTTGGGGTAAAGTTTAGGCACTATTTTTTTTTTTTTTTTTTTTGAAAGATGGTTACCGTTTGCACTCAAGAGCTATGAAATGCTTCGGGAGAGGAAAGAAAAAGAACAAAGAAAAGTGATCAATATCACAAACATACACATACAAGAAAGCATAGCAAGAATGCATCAGAACATAAGAGACTCTCCTGAATTCAAATGGCAGAGAAGTACTAAAAGTTAACCAATAGACAAAGACATATTAGGCAAATATTAATTAAAATAAAGACATGATGATAGTAATATGAAACAAAATAGAATTAAAAGTTAAAAGAATGAAAATGGACGAAGGATATTTTATTAATAAAGTTTATAGTACATGATGAAGAAATGTTTTCTTTCTTTTTGCATCTAGCATAACTTGGAGTTATAGAAGGCAAAAACTGACAAGACATACTCAGAGAAAAATGAAAAAGTAAAATCACCTCTCTCAGAACTAAGAGATCAAGAAGAGAAAAAATATAAAGGATTTGAAAAATATAATTAGCAAGCCTCATCTATCATGTTAGAAGCTCTTTTAATGCCACATTCCTGATTCATTGGATTAACTGATGTTCTCTATTCTTTCTTTAACAAATGTCAATGCCCTTGACATGCAAAGGCTAGAGGAGTAAGCCACTTTCATAATTCACCCCTTTTTTCTCCCCAATCAAGTTATTCCAGATCTTCTGTCAGATCCTATTGTTATTTTTAATATTATGTAAACTAATAGAATATTAATGTAAAAAAATTAGTTCTTCCTAGAAAATTAGTTGAATATTTTGTAAAGATTCAATACAGATGGATCACTATGAAATTTGCTATCAGATAAGTATGCATAAGACAATTATAAAATGATTTGAGTGAGAAACCTGGAAAATTTGAATACTCCACCAGTTTCTATACATTTGCCTTGTACCATAAAGAAATACAAATTAGAAATCACAGGCAACGCAGTCTGGTAGTGCAGTCCAAGAAAGTGGACTGAACTTCAATGGGTATGCTCAAGAATTTTTTTTTTTTTTTGTGAGACAGTCTTGCTGTCACCCAGGCTAGCTAGAGTGCAATGGCGTTATCTCAGCTCACTGCAATGTCCACCTCCCAGGTTCAAGTGATTCTCCCTACTTCAGCCTCCTGAGTAGCCAGGATTACAGGTGCCTGCCACCATGCCCAGCTAATTTTTGTATTTTTAGTAGAGACAAGGGTTTGCTATGTTGGCTAGGCTGCTCTCAAACTCTTGATCTGCCCACCTCGGCCTCCCAAAGTACTGGGATTACAGGCATGAGCCACCACGCCCAGCCTCAAGATTTTCTTAAAAAGACTTAAAAAAGGTCCTGGCCCTGCATCAAAAGACTGACAACTGAATGTTTATTTTTGTGTACTAAACTAAAATAAAATGCACAGAAATTTTTTATTTTTTAAATGATCCCTCAGTCTAACTTTTGGGTTTACAAATCTTATCAGGTAAGAGAGCATTTTGTAAAGATAAAATTTTGACACAGAGAAAACAAATCTTATTCAAACATCCATGAAACCATTATAAAAGCTGGGAAAAGAAATCATCAAGCAAATACCATGCAACTAATGCAATACCATGCTGGAGTCACACAGCGTATGACAGACTCAGCCAGAGAGGTTGGATGTGGGCCTAGACTCTCTTGGCATCTTCTGGAGAGGTGTGCTTGAGCCACGGTTCAGCCCAGCTAACTCACTGCCAGGCAATCTAGAAGAATCCTGTTACCAACCAGGTGGCAATCTGGTTTGTCTCTTTACGGGTTTTTATCCCATAGGTTACATTCTCTGTCTACAAAGCCACGGAATTAGAAATCACAACAGAAGAATGGAGGAAAAAAAGTCATTTAGAAATAAAGACTCTTCTCAATATCTAAAGTTAAAAGAGAAAAATCAAAACTAAAAATACAGACTATTGGCTGGGCGTGGTGGCTCATGCCTGTACTCCTAGCGCTTTGAGAGGCCGAGGTGGGTGGATCATGAGGTCAGGAGCTCAAGACCAGCCTGACCAACATGTTGAATCCCCATCTCTACTAAAAATACAAAAAATTAGCTGTGCATGGCAGTGCACACCTATAATCCCAACTACTCAGGAGGCTGAGGCAAGAGAATCACTTGAACCCAGGAGGCAGAGGTTGCAGTGAGCTGAGATCACACCACTGCACTCTAGTCTGGGCGACAGAGCAAGACTCCATCTCAAAAAGAAAGAAAAAATACAGACTATTAAAAATGAAGAAGAGTGAGGGTATTACAAATCAAAATCCATGGGTTAACTTCAACTTCTGGCCAAGATGGAGTAACAGGGATTAGATTTGTCCTCCTGCCTGAAACAAACAACACAAAGGCAACAGACATCAGGAACAAAGGACAGCGATCCCAGAGAACAGAAAACAAATGAAGCATGATTGCCTTGCTTGCTACCTTGAGGGAATGTTCAGGCTGCAGTGTGTGGGGATGGGGGACAGGGCAGGCAGATCCTGGCAAACTCACTGAGCTCAGGAGACATGGCTGAGAGTCCAGGGAAACAAAGGCATTTGGGATGGCTGGTACACAGCACTGAAAAGCAGCAAGTTGCACAGCGAGAGAAGTCCTAGAGACCTGCAGGTTTTCTCCAGTATTCGTGAGAGAGCTGATCAGTATACAGGTTTGAAGAAACTACCTAAAGACAGAGAAAGGATTTCCCAAAAGAATTAGAGGGAATATTTCTTAGCCTTCACATGTGACCAGAATCAGTGTCTGTTCCCACTAGCCAGAATGGGTTATTTCATAACTCATGAGGCATCTACCTATTATTCAAAAGTCTTGCCTCACTAATGGGGTGAATTAACCCAAAACTAAGTACTCATGAAATGCCACCTAACAAACCTGAAAAGCAAGTCCTGAAAAGACTTTCTTGGAAGTAGTGCATAGATTGAGCAGTGAGGGACAGTTACTATGAGGACTAAAGCTGTGATGTCATCACAGGAGACTGAAGTAGCAGATGCCAAATAGGGGTCATATTAGGCTGAGAATTTTGTACTTAAGTCAGAGGCCACTGAAGCTTTAATTCAGGCGAGTGACAGATTTACATCTTCAATTTTTAAGAGTGTGGAATGAATTTGAGGAAAGTACAGGAAGCATGAAAACATTACAGTGCTGCTGGAATAATCCTGTAGAGAAAATTGCCTACTCTAAGATGGTAGCAGTGGGTACGGGGAAAGTGGGCACACACAACAAAATTATAAAGTGGGATAAAAATTTTATTTTAGATGGGGAAAGGTAGAAAATACTAGGCTAAGTATTAAGGAATTTCTTTACTGTAGTACTTGTCAGAAATTTTATGGTGCTGTTTTTGACTAAGAGAAAGTCACACAATAATACACAATGGCTTCCAAACATTTGATTTTTTTTTTTTTTGCATAACACCTTATGAGACTAGCATCCCATGGGAAACACTCTGAGAGAAACTGCTCTCTCACAAGAATAATCTCTTCTTCCTTTCTGTTGTTGTAGCTCTCCCAAAGCTGGAGCTGGAGCATCCCAAATCCGAAATCTGAAATGCTCCAAAATATGAAACTTTTTTGGAGTACCAACACAGATGTGACACTCAAGGGAAATGCTCATTGGAACACTCTGTATTTCCAGACTTGGGATGCTCAACCAGCAAGCATAATGCAAACATTCCAGAACCCAAAACACTTCCCAAGCATTTTGGATAAGGGATATTCGACCCGTACTTATGAGTTGTCTCACCAATTGTATTCAATTTTTTGAGGCTGTCTTGCACTGTCTTTTTACATGTATTTAGTTTGCTCACTTTCAGCTCACGGACCGTGAAGTGAAAAAGAAGATTCACCCGAACTTCACAAGCTTCCCCCAAAAAGTCATTGAAAAAGATTATTCTGAGTCAGGGTCACCTGTTAACCAGCATGAAAGGATCTGACCACAGGTAAAGTTGTAATAAAGCAGTATTAGGCGGGGCACAATAGTTCATGCCTGTAATCCCAGCACTTAGGCTAGGCGGGTGGATCACTTGAAGTCAGGAGTTCAAGACTAGACTGGCCAACATGGTGAAACCCCATCTCTACTAAAAACACAAAAATTAGCCGAGCATGGTGGTGCATGCCTGTAATCCCAGCTACTTGGGAGGCTGAGGCAGGAGAATCGCTTGAACCCAGGAAGTGGAGGTTGCAGTGAGCTGAGATCCAGCCATTGCACTCCAGCCTGGGTGTTGCAGCAAGACTCTGTCTCAAAAAACAATCAAACAACAAAAAAGCAGTATTCATCTTTGTTAAGTATCTACAAACCTACTGAATAAGTTTTCATATAGATAAGACACCCAATAATAATAATCTCATTGGAAACAAATTCTACTGTGAAATGCTTAAGCAAATAAATTTTTCATAATTCTTTGCTGAGTAGTTGAATAACTCAATTTACTTAGACACAGAAACACTGAGTTCATTTTTAAACAGGAAATCTAAGTGTACATAAAACTCCTAGAGACCACTGAAGGTAACTAAAGTACTCCAAACTATAATCCAGGGGTCACTGAAAATCTGATTCTGAAACATCATGCTCTATATGTACAAAAGATGTATTTTAAGATGCTCAAAATTAAAGAACTGACATTCTAAACAGCAAGCAATCAGTGAATAAAAGTATATTGGTAATTTTTTGTATACAATGTCTCTGAAGTCAGTGACATCAAAAAAAAAAAAAACACACACCCTTCCTTTTATATTTTTTTTAGTATATTAAAAAGTGACAGTACAAATGCTGTGGTATTAAAAAGGATCCTTATTTTTCAACAAATGAACTTTTGTAAACAATTCTGTAAAGGAAAACAGTATCTTTAAAAGTTTTGTTAAACAAGATTTTAAAATTTTAAAATTAGAAAATGTTAAGATTAGATTCTCTCAAAGGTTCAAACAAAAAAGCTACCTGTACAATCTCCATTAAATGTGTCTTTGTATACATCCTGGGCACTTTGAAAATGTTACAATTTTTAATGTTTGACCAACAGAGGCAGTACTTAAAGGCTTCATGAATCTTTTTCCAAAGGAGTATGCTTTCAGTAAAACATTTTACCATTTTATCTAACTATGCACTGACATTTTTGTTCTTCCTGAAAAGGGGATTTATGCTAACTCTGTATTTTTAGTGTAAAAACATACATGTAGAGATATTTCAACTTCCTGAGTGACTTATTATACCTCGAATGTGATTTAATGAACAATTACTAAAATTTTAGAATGAAACAGTATGTGTAGATCTATACTTGTATGTTCAACTAGGGTAAAGCTCAAGAGCATGTCACAGAATTTATATCTAAATTATCTAAGAAGTTAAGCAATGACTTTATCCCCAAACTTAACCAATAGCCTTCTCAAATAGAATGTTAGTAAAATGAATCACTGAAAAGTTGTATTTTTGAATTTATTAACAAAATACTGGTAGCCATTTTAGACTGTCAACTTGGATGTTTTCTATTATGTACGCCAAAATCTGATTCACTAGCCAGAAATTTCTTGCAATATAAAAAGACAATGAATAATTAAAATATCTGCTTTAGCATACAACTTTGTCCCCTCCTAAAGTGTCTAAAATGATTAGGAATTGTAGCACTTTTTTTTTTTTTTTTGCATAAAACCCTTTCCTCTTCATAAAACCCTGAGGTGAAAGGTTATTACTGTAATAAAACCACAATTCATTTTGTATGAAATTGTAGCTTTAAAAAATGTATAAAGAAATGTGACAACTTGTAAAGCTGCTCTGTACAGTTTTTCAACAAACTATTTCCTTATCAACTTAGTCAAAGGGCCTAAAATGACCCTATAAAAACAATGTCCTTTTAACACGTGTTAGTGTCGAGATGAGCGCCATTTTCCATCTCTACTACTGTCTCTTCTGTTATCATAGTCATGGCTCCAGCCATCATGATTCCTATCTTCATAGAAGAAATCATCTCTGCTTCCCCTGTAATGATGGTCAGACCCATGATCAGTGTAACGCTGTTCCCGGCTATAATGTCTATCTGTTAGGTAGGGATGAGAATTCATTCTGACTTTACGCTGTGAGGATGGGGTGTCTTGGCGCCACTGGGAGCTTGAAGACTGGTTAAAACTATGACTGTGTGATGGTGAAAATCCTGATTGATCCAGAGGTGGAGAAGCAAATTTTCCACCATATGACATTTGTCTCAAAGCACTGTTCATCTGAGGGGAGAGGAAAAGCGGAAATATTAATACTTCTAGATAGCAAAGCCAATATGTATTTGGTCAGTTATAGATAATGAAAGAAAATAAAATCACTGTTGCCTAGCGTATATTAAACACGACTAAAACTAAAGTAGTACAATAGCTTCATTAATTCCAATGTATACCTACATGATATATATACATAAATACTACTCTTTGTCCTCAAGAATGCAACTTACAGAATAAGTCACACAAAATGATTATGATGCAAAATCACTGTGTAAAACACATATAAAGAATCAGGAGGTCAGTATCATTAGGAAAGGTTTCACGAATGTGGCATATGATCTGGGTATTAAAACAATGGATGGAATATTTTAAGAAAATATTTTAAAGGGGAGATATTCCAAGAAAAGGCAATTGCACAAACAATAATAACAGGGAAACACAGAACAGGTTCACAAAATACCAGGTAATTCTGGCTGAGACAGCTTACAGATCTTAGTAAGTAGTAAACAATTAAAGGTAAGACTACAGGGTTTACTGGAACCAGACAATAAGAATCCCTAATTAATTGGGCTGCAGAAATGTGACTTTATCTTACAAACAATGGAAAGTCAATGTGCAGAGAAGATAAGCAAAACAGAACTGTAATATTAATTCTGAAATAGTGTGCAAGATGAACTAGTGTGCGGAAAATGAAGGTATCATTGACTAGACCAGTGGTTCCCAAATTCTGCCTGTGGATAAATATTACCATATGATCATTTTTAATAGTCTACAGTAAAATTAGAAAAATAGGCAATATGTGCCTAAAAGTTAACATGCTTCATACTGGTCTCTCAAATTTATTTTCACTTCTATATTTCATTTTGCAAACCTATGAAATACAAAAGCCTGGGGACTATAAGCCAAGATCACAATTTAGGCACCAAACAGTTACCAATAGCTTCCTATTTGAATAAGTGATGACAAAGATGAAACAGTAAAAGATAGCCAAGGTTTTAGGCCTAGTCTCACAATGATATTACACCACCAAAAAAAAGGTTAAGTTCAAAAAGGAACTGGTCTAGAGACCCAAGTTTATGAAGAGTCGCTCAGGATAAGGTGCAAGATCATCAGACAATGAGTAAATGATGGTTGAAAAGAAAAACAAATACAAAAGCAGTTTTACTTCTATTTCTTCAGTCTTTCAAGTTTATATTTCAGCCCAGTGAAAACTAAAATGAGTGCTCAATCTAAAAAGATCATGCTAGTCTAACAAAAATTTGGGAAAAGGGTATCTAAAAAGTCCATTTACGCCTTGAGGACTAAAGGAATAAAACCGCCAACTTAACAAAGTTAATTAAAAACCAGTTACTTGATACAACAGGAACATTTTAACAAAGCATGGTTTGTTTTTGGCAATTCAAGTTGAAAAACAGTCAACCTACCACTGCTTGTCTCTGAAAATTTTCTGGAGAAGAGAAAGATCTCTGAATTATCTGTGCTGATGGAGTCATGTTATCCACAGTTCTTTCGTACCTGCTAAAAGTAAAACCAATATATAACCATTCAATAATTATTTACTAAATGACAACCACAAGCAAAACACATTTCTCAAAGGTCAGAATGAACAAGACAGACAAGGTATCTGCTCCCATGCAGCTAGAATAAGAATACAGACAAGATATTTTCTCATGATTTTAAGTGATAAAATATATGATTAAAGATCAAGTAGAAGTGAAACAGATAGGAGGTTCCCCTACCTTTTACCTGGCAAGGGACTGTCTTTCTAAAAAGGTGACAATTGTGGTAAAAACTGAACACCAAGGTTACCTGGAGGCAAAACCTTCCCAGCTGAAAGGACTAGCACAGGGGTGAGCAACTATAGCCGGTAGGCCAAACTGCCAAATTCAGTTTTCCCTAAACAAAGTGTTATTGGAACATAGCCACACCTTGGTTTTGTATTATCTATGACTACTTTAGTGCTACAATGGCAGAGACAGAAACAGTATCTCCTGCAAAGTCTAAAATATAAACTATGGGTCAGGTGCGGTGGCTCACGCCTGTAATTCCAGCGCTTTGGAAGGTTGCGGCGGGTGGATTACCTGAGATCAGGAGTTTGAGACCAGCCTGACCAACATGGAAAGACCCCATCTCTACTAAAAATAGAAAAATTAGCTGAGTGTGGTGGTGCATGCCTGTAATCCCAGCTACTCAGGAGGCTGAGGCAGGAGAATCACTTGAACCTGGGAGGCGGAGGTTGCAGTAAGCCGAGATCACACCATTGCACTCCAGCCTGGGCAACAAGAGTGAAACTCCATCTCAAAAAAATGAATAAATAAAAAATAAAACATTAACTATATAGCCCTTTCTATAAATAATTTGTCAGTCCCTGAGCTAATGCAAAGACCTAGATTGAAAACTAAAATGAAAAGAATTTGATCAACTAGATATGCGGAATGAGGAAAACAGAAGAAATAAAGGATCAGATCTAGACTTTTGGCTGGAGCAATTAGGTAGACATTTCCTGAGACAGAAAAGAAAGGTTTTCAGAGGTAAGACGTTAAGAGTCCTACAACATGCATAGGATATTACTTTTGAGGATTTACGCCTTATTCCTTACTTCCTATAGGAGTAACTTGCTCTACAGAAAAACTCACTTTAATAATGTTTTAAATTATTTTAAAATGTCATTAGAATCAAATAACCAACTGGCTGGTCTTACAGTTTGAATCTTTTAATTTTCAGTTTTCTCTAATCAGGTTATATTATCTGTATGCTAAAGGGGGGGAGTACAATTTATATTATAAAAATTACAAACTCTCTAGCCTTTGATTAAAACCAAAGTATTTACTTGTACATTTTTCGCAAAGAAACTCTTTAAAGAAAGAGAGTGTCTCGCTATGTTGCCTAGGCTGGTCCCAAACTCAATGCCTCAAGTGGTCCTCCCACCACAGCCTTCCAAGTAGCTGGGACTACAGGCATGGGTCACTGCACCTGGTTTTTTTTACCCTGCAAGAAATTGGGCAGGAAACTTTTTATTTTCCTCCACCTAGGATGCCTTTGAAGATTTCATTAAAGTGGCTGGAAGTGCTTTAAATTCCAACTTTACCAAGAAATGTTTGAACACTGTTAGTTAACTTCAGCTGGCAAGAAGGAATACCAGGAAGATACCCTGTTTGCACTATTGCTTGCTTACAATTCCACCTTCCAGTATCTCTTCATATCCATCCACTTCTCTCTAGCTCATGGCACCACCTTAATCTAAACTATCAACCTCACCCATCAATAGCTTCCTTGCTACACTGCTACCACTATCAATACCCTGCTACCAAATCCTCACTGCTGTATTTTCACACTTGTGCCCTCCAGTCCATTCTCCCATTGCAACCAAACACCTCTTAAAATATAAACTTGTTCCTATCAGTATTCTACCTAAAACATTTCATTGCCTTCCTACTCTATTTTAGGGTAAAACCTCAAAATCCTGCTAAATAGTTTACAAGACCCTCTCCAGCCTATCTACCAATATCCCCTACTGCTCTCCATTTTCATTCCTTATGATCTAGGTACACTGGCTTCTTTCAGTTCCACATTCCTCTATATCATCTCCTTCTCTGAAAATTTTCTCACTGCCCTTTCTACTCTTTTTTTAGAGAGCTTATTACAGTAATAGAACAGAGAGTCGCAAAAATATATATAATACGTGTCTTCATTTAGACTTAAAGCTCCTCCCCAGAGTGGTTAGGCTTAATTACACTATACTGCCTGGGTTTGAATCCCAGCCCACTGAACTTGAGCAAGTTAACCTCCACTCTTCATTTCCCTCCATATATAAGGTAGAGATAAAAATAATCCCTACCCTCATAAAACTGCTGTGAGGAATAAATGAAATCATATATGTAAAAGATTTGGTGAAGAACCTGACATATGGCAAGTATTTATTAAATCTTTCTTAAATGACTCTTAAATAGCTCTATGGATATACCAGGAAAAAACTGTCAGGCCGGGCGCGGCAGCTCATGCCTGTAATCCTAGCACTTTGGGAGGCCAAGGTGGGTGGATCAATTGAGGTCAGGAGTTCAACACCAGCCTGGCCATCATGGAAAAACCCCATCTTTAAAAAAAAAACAAAAAAAACTGTCCCTGGTAAAATATTAACCTTCCCAAAGCAAATAAAATTATTTAAGTAAATATGATACCTTTTAATACTCAGTACCTGAAGGGATTTTCCAAATCATTTAATTCAACTTCTTTTCCTTACACATGGGAAGATGGGACTAACGAAAGGAGACTAGCTCAAGATTACACAACCGATAGAGGCAGACCTTGAATCCAATTCTAGGAATTCGTAGTTCAGTAGTCTGCTGACTAATTAGTATTTTTCAACTGTAAGTAACAACCAATTAATGATTGCAAAATAAATAGAAAATTTTTAAAAATGAAGTAAAATAGAAAATAGAAATGCAAGTAGTGGGGGTAAATAATGTTTTCAGAAATTTTGTTTCAAGTGTATACATATACTGTACACATATGTGGGCATGGTTATGTTGCTACAAATGAACGTATACTTATACATAAGTACCTATTTTAAGGGAACTATATACAATGTGTTTGTCTATAGCCCCCTTAGAATAGATATATAACAATAACCCCAAAAGGCAGAAGAATAAAGACATAGGACCATAAAAAAGGAAACTATTTACTCATGTGTTTTGAGGCTATTCCCTGTAAGAATTCCTGATAAATGATCTTAACAATAAGTGAGAAATATTACCTGCTAGGAGATGCGGAGGTAGGGCTTGAATTTCCGACATGATGCTGGGGATATGACAAACTGACATCTTGCGATGCATGACTACTTCCTAAAATGAAATAATTTGAAAAATTATTTTTGACAGAAAATTTAACTTGAAATTTTGTCTTCACACTTGAAATTACTCCAAAAAGGTAAACACAATCTAAAAGAGAAAAATCTCAAACTGCTAGCCAGGCACGTTGGTTCATGCCTGTAATCCCAGCACTTTGAGAGGTCAAGGGGATCACAAGGTCAGGAGTCATGAGGATCACGAGGTCAGGAGTCATGAGAATCATGAGGTCAGAAGTCATGAGAGTCACGAAGTCAGGAGTTCAAGACCAGCCTGACCAACATGGTGAAACCCCATGTCTATTAAAAATACGAAAATTAGACGGGCGTGGTGGCACGCACCTGTAATTCTAGCTGCTCAGGAGGCTGAGGCAGGAGAATCGCTTGAACCTGGGAGGCGGAGGTTGCAGTGAGCTGAGATCACACTACTGCACTCCAGCCTGGGCAACAGAGCAAGACTGTTTGAGACTCTGTCTCAAAAAACAAACAAACAAAAAGTCTCAAACTGCTGTAGACTGCTTTACAGTTTCATCAGAGTGAACATTATAAGTGTATAATATCGGGTAAGCAAAACAAAGCATTCCATAAATATCCAATCTGACCATATTTTTCTAATCACCACCCTAAATTGTAAGACTGGATACATGGAAAGTTTCATCCTCACATGATCAAGAATCAAAACATATAAAAGTAATTACAAAGCAGCCAGAAGTATTTTCAGAAAATAAACCTAGCTCTTTTCAGAGCTCTCAAGCCCAACTCTCTTAGTGATACAGTTTATGTTCTTTTCACTAACTCAAAATGAAATTTTAAGCTCAGTTTTAAAATTATAATTTCAAAATCTGTCAATGTTACCTGTTTTCAGGGATATATAAAGTTTGCTATTCACAATGCTTAAGAAAGCAGTTTCATCTACAAATAAGAGGTTCTTTAAAATTAATAATAAATTTAAAAACAGCAGGAAACAATGCCCCCCTAACCTCATTGGACAGTTACCTGATCTAAATTGAATTTTGATAGGCCTTCCATAAAGTTTGATTCCATTAAGTAGATTCATTGCATAAGGAACAGATACTTCATGTTTGAAATTCACAAATGCAAACTGCTTTGGTTTACCATCCTTATCTTTTGGAATTTTCACCTTTATTACTGGCCCAGCCTACAAACAAAAAGGCATTTAGAATGTAAATAAAGACACTCACCGAAAATACTCGAATTTTACAAATAAGAGATGACAAAGTTTAAAAACAACAGAAATGTAATCAGAAACTTCCTTTAAAACTGATGCACCGATTTCCATTTTGGCTACAGTAAACATCCTAGTTATGATTGAACATTAGATTTATTTATTTGGGGAAGGGGGCCTATAAGGAACTGGAAACACCATCACTTTTGCAAATCACAGTAATGTATGGCTTCTTAACATAGTGACCAATCAGCATTATTTTGCCACTCTGTGAAAATGAACATTTATCAAGAACAAGAGAATGATTTTCTTGGACTAAAAACTGACTTTTGTATTGATTAATCAAACAGTATCACTTATTATGGGACAGGGCTAGGGGGAATGGGATACTCAGAATCTACCACACATTTTAATACAGCAACACTAAAATGCTGTTTTTCTATGGAGTACTTAACGATTTTATTTTATGTATTTTAACAATGCTGTAAGTTTATAAGCAAACTTTAAGGGAACACAGACACAAATAAATTAAAATATTACGTTCCCAGTCAGATAAACCAAAGGCAAATCATCCTAAGAGGACGATGAGAACAGGAGGAATAAGAAAAAGCACTGCTCAACGAAGACCCTACACACGCACTATGTGCCTAAGGACCCCCGGATCTCTACCACGGGAAGCTTGACCGAGGATCCCTCCACCACCTTTAGTCGTCACTTTTGGCCTAAACGAAGCAAGATCTTCCAGGAAAGCGACACCCAGCGAGCGTTTCCCAACTCAGACGCGCCCTTCACCCCCAAACAGCCACCCATCCGGTCCCCAGAAGGCCGAGCTCGCGCGAAGAAAACGGGGTGGCCGCTGGGCCGGGCCCTAGGCCAGACGGAAAACGAAAGGCAAAAGGACCGATCCCAGACGCTTACCTGGTGGAAAAGCTCGAAAAGGAGCTCCTCGGTGACTTTCGTTTCAAGGTTGCCCACAAAGAGCGTGCGATCCGCTTCCGCCGCCGCCGCCCCCATATCAACGTCGCCCCCTCCCTAACCTGGCCAAAGGGTCGAGGCCAACGCACTCACTGCGCAATCTCGGAAGCCCCACGTCCTCACGCTCCCCTGCGTCACCGTCGTAAACGCCCGTTGCGTTTGCACTCTAGGCGTCGACGTGCGCGGACGGACTGCGCATGCTCGCGAGGGTGGTGCTCATTAAAGGCAAGGCGGCTTCTTGCTCTTCCGCCGGCCCAGTTATGGCTTCCGGTGTCGTTAGTCGCGGGTTCCGAGACAGGCTGGACTGATCTAGGGAGTCGCGAAGGGCCTGCCTAGACCAAGAGGCGTAACGCCAATACTGCGGGCAGTGTTTGAAGATGGCCCTAAACAGTGTGTCCCTGTCCGCCGGTGATCAGAGAAGCAGGGTGGCCTACCGCTTTTCCCACGGCGACCTCAGCCCGCCGGCGTTACCATTGGCGATGGTCTCTGGAGACGGCTTCCTTGTTTCCAGGACCGAGGCAGTTCATCTAGAACCTCGGCAGGCTGTGCGACCAAGCGTTCGGGCCGAGAGCCGTCGAGTGAATGATGGAGGCCGGGGCCGGAGCTGGAGCCGGAGCCGGAGCCGGAGCCGCCTCGCCCGATTCTCACCCTACCCATTACCTGGCGTTAAATCCGATCTCTTAAGAAGTGTGCTGCAACAGCGTTTGATTGCATTAGGCGGTGTCATCGCAGCTCGACTTTCAGTTTAAACGAACTCCTTTCTTCTGGCCCTCAATTAGCTTGTAAACACGCCTCTTTAAAATCCTTTGTTGGTGTAGCAGCAATCTTGTTGTCTTATTTTTAGATGGATTTATTTTCATTTAATATAATACGTGGGAGTTATATGAATATATCTTAGCACTAACGGAAGTATAACAGTTGATTGATTCAGGTGGTTTTATGCAGCCAGAATGATTGGATCAGGGAAGGAGGGGCGGAAGGGATTTTCTTTTTTCTTTTTTTTTTTTTTTTTTTTTCAAGACGGGGTTTCACCACGTTGGTTAGGCTGGTCTCAAACTTCAAACCTCAGGTGATCCGCCCGCCTCAGCCTCCCAAAGTGCTGGGATTACAGGCGTGAGCCACTGCACCCAGCGGGATTTTCTTAAGTCGTCTCAAAGCTGAGCTAATAGGACCACCCTTCCCAGCGATCAACAATCCTTTCATTCAGCTTTTGTTCACAACTTTCCAACAAGGAATCCCAAAATTCCAGCTTCCTGTCTACCTAACTCAGACACTTTACTTTTACTTCTGTTGGCGAAAAAAAAATGCTCCTTTTTATTACACTGACTTATCCTTCCATCTTTTTCTCAGCATTTACCGTCTTCCATCTCTCCCTTCACTTTTTTTTTCGGATATGTCTACAAACTCCAATCTCAGTCACACTAAAAATAAGAACAAAACCTAAACCTTACTGTTCTTTCAAATTATTAAATTAATTTACATTTCTTTCTTTGGCAAAGGTTCCAAATAAATTTTTCCTTGGTATTTGTAATTTTACTATTTGCATTCAATCCCAGCGTCTTAATCTGAATCTGCTGTCCCAAAATACGCTGGTGAAAACATTAGTTGTACAGTCTCCTATCAGAAAGCTGTTCATCTGCTCACTGTATTGCCCTCCTTGAAATTTGTGTTTACTCTTCAACTAACAATATTTCGGGATCCCTGGAGTAAACACTGTGTATGAACTTTACACAGTCTGGCCATCAAAAAAGAGCACAGTATATTCTAGAGGGGAGGCTACTAAATGAATAGGAATCACCACACTGGGCTGTTTATTAGGCACAGCAGTAAACCTAACTACTGGTTCCAGTGGCTTTCCATAATACTGCACTATCCTGGTTCTTCTTTTACCTGACTGATCACTTCTTGTTTGCTGATGTTTTATGTTCTCTTAATCATACATTTCCCAGTGTTTAAAGGGTTGTATTGAGAAAGTTAATGGGTTTTGTAAGCGCCTGCTCTTTATATAAGCTGTTAGACTAGCTTTTTCCCCTCAGACTCTTGTTTAGACTTCCTTAAAATAATTATGTTCAGATAAAGCAGTCTCCCGATACACCACGTAGTATTGAATTGTTAAAACTACATTTTAAGAAGAATGTTGATTAAACAAGGTAGCTTCCATAAGAGGCTGAGAATTAATATATTGAGAATTCTAGAAACAAGATCATAGGAAGAATGCAAGAATAGTAATAGCTACCTTTTATTGGGTGGTATGTGCAAGTCAATGTGCTAGGACTTTTTATTGTTTATAGAGAGATTTATTGAGAACTTACTCTTACTTGCTACTGCCTGCAGTAGACACTTAGAATAAAGTGGTAAGCATGATAAAGTCTCTGTTCCTAAGGAGCTTTATACGTTATTTGATTCTCACAGCACCCCACAAGAGGGGTATTTTACTTTCGTTTTGTTGCTGAAAAACAGCCTGAAGGGGATAAAATAAACTTTCCAAGGTCATACAGCTACTAAATGATAGAGCCCTGCAGCCTTTCAAATGAGGTGCCTCATCTGAATGCAAAAAAGTGACTTGAGTAACTATTTTCTCTATTTTCCCAAGGGTAATATGTAACTAATATTTCAAATAACTAAAAAGAAGTTAGTTTGTAACATACAATTGATGCCTTAACCTGGGCTTTACAAAAACTCATGGTTGAAAAGGGAATTCCAAACGATAACCAGAGTTTCAGACTGGGGAAGAAAAAATTAAAGCTGAAAATAAAGACTTTCTTAAAACTTAGAGATGACTAGTAGTGGCCGGGCGCGATGGCTCACACCTGTAATCCTAGCACTTTGGGAGGCTGAGGTGGGTGGATCACGAGGTCAGGAGTTCAACTATCCTGGCCGGCATGGTGAAACCCCATCTCTACTAAAAATACAAAAATTAGCCAGGTCTGGTGGTGTGTGCGTGTAATCCCAGCTACTGAGGAAGCCGAGGCAGGAGAATTGCTTGAACCCAGGAGGTGGAGGTTGCAGTGACCTGAGTCATGCCAGGGCACTCCAGCCTAGGTGACAGAGCAGGACTGTCTCAGAAAAAAAGAAAGGGCGGGGGAGATGCCTAGTAGTGGAAAATACCACCTCAAAAGGTAACGAATTAGCTGCCAGAAAGTTCAGATAGAGGCATCCTATGAAGGATTTTGTCAAAGGAATTCTCATAGTGTGAAATACAACTAGATGACTTCTTTTTTTCCCCATTTAGTATATAATCCTATGCTTTAAAAAATTAATGTGGTTAAAATTGGAAATGGGAAATTGGGGCATGAGAAGAGAAAAATTAGGTATGACACATCGGGTGACCATATCAGCAAATTGAGGCACTTGGGAGTGGAAGAGAGTGCTATCAATTATGCTGAGGTGACAGGCAGAGCAGTTGCCTCATATAATTATCACCTACAAAATGATTCAGCATTAAATATGCCTTGGAAGCGTATTTTTTAGCCTGTGAGGGAAAAGAAGATGAGATTTGTCAAATGAAGGAACAAAAGTCACAAAAGTGCATTAAAACAAGGGAGGGCCAAGTGGAAGTGAGTTCATTTCTGTTTGTTCTGGAATGGGGTAATCAAGAATAGGGCTTTGGTTGAATAATAATGTATGTTCAGTAGAAAAGAAAATGGTGTGGTTTATGTTTTGTTTGGGAGGGGAGAACCCTGTTTACATTAAAGTGCTCCATTATTTTAAATCTGAGTCAATGGATATCTAAATTCTCGTTCTTAACCTCTGCAGTAGCATTCAAGTTACAATGTGACCCTTGAGTCACAAAGACTATATTGTAGAAGCACGAACCAACCTAAACCTCTTTTTAATTAAATTATCTAAAGCAGAGACAATTAAGTTTCCCAAGAGCAGACCATATTATTAAGCATCCATATATTAGTGCACAAAATGAATTTTTATATAATATCAATGATTAAACATAGCGTGTTGTCATTCTAAAAGAGATGAGTTTTAAGAGTAGTCCCAAACAATTACACTTCTGTAAGTTTTTAAAAAGCCATTGTAACTTTCAGTTTGTTTGTATTGCCCCTTCTTCTATCACACTAAGCAACTGGCTAGCATATGTTGAAGTGGGGTCCTAATAAGATATTTATTTCCTCTATTCATCAGCACTAAAACTCCTAAAAAGCAGTTTTAAGAACTCTGAAAAGAAGAATTGTGTGATTTTTTTTGTTTGTTTTAATATCCATTTGGGAGATAGAAAAAAAGAGACCAATGAGATTGCTTCCCTCAGTAGCCAGACCTGGTGATAAAGGTAACTTTAAGAGGGCTGACAGAAGGTAGAAAAGAAAAAGAAAGGAGGACGAAAAGTCCAACTGGAAGAAAAGAATATGGTTCAGCTGTCTTTCCGGCAGAATTAATGTAGGTCTTTTATTCCCTTGGTAAGTTTATCCAGATCCCACTAAGGTGCAGCTTTTATTTTCTTAATTTCTATGAAGAGTGTACCAATTTTTCTAGTCAACAAAATGTGTTTGAATACTATGACTCCATACCACCTGTGTCCTGTCCTTGCTGCCTATTTCCATTCAATTGCAAAGTCCTGCCTAATTGAAATTCACAATGTATTTATGTTAGCTTTTGGTAATCACTCTTATCACCTGGACTATATTTACCTGAACATATCGCCTGTTTTCTTTGCCTCTGTCTCTCTACTTCATCCTTAATGTATGTAGCCTCCAAATGAATATTCCTAAAGCACATAAGCACATATTCCTGATTATATAACTAATACTTCATTGTTTCCCAAAGTATAGTCTACAAAACTTCTATTAGAAATACAAGCCACCTCTTTGAAAAAAGGACATGAGACCAATGAATTTGACAAGCACATGCTTTATTGCCTTCTTAGAGAGCCATAATGTGTAAGGGCATGTGAAAGGTTCAGAAAAAGAAATCTGTTTGGCGTTGTTTCAAATAGTGTTTCACAAATGTATTTGTCCATAAGTTTAAAATATTTGCATACTACTGCCTTCCTGAGGAGCCTGTCTTCTACAGAAACATAATTAGAAATGCTGTACTTAAAAAGCTCTGTTGGGTCCCTACTGGATCCAATTTTTCAGATATTAGGAATGGATTTTTATGTAGTGTGGCAGATTTTGGTAAGCTTCCAGAATTTTAGGAGTGGGGCAGGGTGGGTTGGGCCTGTAGTCCCAGCTACTTGGGTGGCTGAGATGGGAGAATCCCTTGAGCCCAGGAGTTGGAGGAAATGTAGTGAACTATAATCACACCACTGCACTCCAGCCTGGCCCACAGAGGGAGACTCCCTCTAAACAAACAAACAACATCATCCAAACGTCATCCATTAGGCAGATAGGCTGGTTTTCTCACTCCTGGTTTGATAAGGTTCAACCCTGTCTTTACTGCACGTGATGACCCATACCTATCAATGTCTTTGGCAAGTGGGTGGGAGAAGGGATTACCTAGACACTGAGGATCAAAATTGACATTGTTATTGATGACAGACATTAGGAACATCCCCTGATGAATACAGGGGGGTGCAAGTGTTATCTTAACAATGATAATAATGTATTTTCTTTTTAAAGTAACAGTTTACTTGGCTCCTTATTTCACCAGAATATCTGAAGGCTGCCCTACTTCAAAATGCACTGCTAAATCAGAGGAAGAAAATATTGCTTTCAACTTCCCAAAGACCTGAGAGTCACCGAAGCAGTGTAACTCCAATACATTGCACACTTCAAAAACGGACATTTAAGGCTTTCCATAATCTGACCAGGCTGCATTGCCAGCCTTTTCTCCTTAATTCCCCCAGGTGGTTGCTGCTCTTCTCTGCATCTGTGCCTATGCCTATTCTAGTCTCCTTAATTAAATTGCTTGTTCCTTCTCATTTTTTGTCAAACTTTTATCCATCTAGATTAGTAATGGCTCTTTTCATTCAAAGAACACACTTATTTTAATCAGGTTAAGCAAAAAATGGACTATATTGACTGACAGAGCTGGGAAGGCAGAGGGCACCTCCTCTCTCATTCTGTTCAAGTATTTGCGTGGGACTTCACAGATAACACCAGGGATAGAGGTGTAATCTATGTCTTATCTCTCCTCTGTAGAAGCTCCTGAGGGTAGACAACATGTCTAAATTTAGTCAGCGCCCAAAGAGTAAATACTTAATGAATGCCTGTTGAATGACTGAATAACCTTCGCAGACAGGCTAACTCTCCTTGGAATCAAAATCCAAGAATAGAACATGTCAGGAAGGCAAGGGCATAAATTGTAGTCTCTTTGGTCTAAAATTATCTAATTTCCTGGGCAAATAAGACTAACATGGTAAGATAAATATTTCTTAAAGGGTAACGTCAATTTGAAATCAACCTGTCTCTAGGAATACAACCTAAAGTTAGATCCTAATCCAAGATGTGGACAAATATTTATGAATATAAATATGAATATAAATATGAATATAAATATTTAATGCATTTATCATTTTTCTGTTTATAATTTTAAAAACCAATGGAAACCTATGTCCAAAATAGATGATGGATTTAAAAAACTATACTATCAACTATGCTATATTCTAGTTTGCTGCTAACCACTTTCACAAGGATTCTTTTATTTAATCCTGACAATCATGTTATCACAAGGATTGGCAAACATTTTCTGAAGACCTAAGTAGTAAATATTTTAGACTTTGTGGTCCAAGAGGCAAAATCAAACCTCTTATGTAAATACTTATATAACAAGAGAGAAAGCAAACTTTCACAAAATTTGTCCTAATGAAATTCAAAGTATAATACTAATTAAATACGATTTTTTTGTAGTGCTAATGCTTTCAAGGAAAAGATGGAAGTCTTTTTGGAGGGATACCATTTCACTTAACACAAAGTTAAGTGTTCTTTATCATCAAAATCAATAGCAGATGCACATCTATAAATGCTGATTTTAAATGAGATTTTATGTATTTCATCTTCAAAATGTCTTTTCATACAGTTAGGTACTGACAAATACTGATATGAATCCACAGGCGTATGATTTTAATTGAACATATTCATCGTTGGGAAGGCATTTATACAATTCTATTACATTTTTCTCTTGATATTTGCCTTTTAGCCTGTCCTTACATTGCAGATTAATTGCTACCAATTGAACTAGAAGCTCCTTAATTGCACAGTTAAAGGGACTTTGAATTGTGAACATTTTCTTTGCACTTACGTCCAGGTCCAAAAGACACTGTTAGACCTCTACTTTGAGCTTGTAAAATTTATCTACTGCAAATGTGCGTGGGTATGGAGATCTTGCTTCATGTTTTAACTTTTAACATATAGGAAGGCATAAAGCAGTTTGAGATGCTGGTGTTCAGACAACATTAGTTATTGTTGAAATGACTTTAGCACCATATAAGTGTGGCATGTAAGAGCTGTTTGCCTTATAATTTTAGGTTTGAGAAACATAAGTCTGCAGCAAAAGCTAATTTCTGAAGCCGTTCACAGTTCAATAACAGTGGTTAAAGGTAGTTCTTCCAAGCATTTCTAAATGTACCAACCATCCTTAGCTGGAGGGCTGTACAAAACTAGCAGAGGGCTAGATGTAGCCTTCAGGCCTTAGTTGCAGAGAATTTTAATAACTGCCTAAGGGCACAAAACTATTTAGTGGTGGAGGGAGTATTCACTTGTTGAGTATGTAATACCATTTATCATGCTAGAGTGGCCAGTGGGCAGATCTGGCATGAGATTTTCTGTGGCTAACAGTTTTTTTTTTCTTAAAAAGATGCATTTTTTTTTTTTTTTTTTGAGACAGGGTCTTGCTCTGTTGCCCAGGCTGGAGTGCAGTGGCGTAATCATGGCTCACTGCAGCCTTGACCTTTTGGTCTCATGTAATTCTGCCACCTCAGCTTCCCCAGTAGCTGGGACTATACAGGCACAAACCACCATACCCAGTTAATTTTGTTGTTGTTGTTGTTTTGAGACGGAATCTTACTCTGTCACCCAGACTGGAATGCAGTGGCATGATCTCGGCTCACTGCAACCTCCACCTGAGGGTTCAAGACATTTTCCTGCCTCAGCCTTCTCAGTAGCTGGGATTATAGGTGTCCACCACAGCACCTAACTAAATTTGTATTTTTGTAGAGACGGGATTTCAAATGTTGGCCAGACTGGTCTTGAACTCCTAACCTCCAGTGATCCACTCACCTCGGCCTTCCAAAGTGTTGGGATTACAAGCATAAATCACAGCTCCTGGCCCCTAGCTAATTTTTTTTGTAGAGACAGGGTTTTGCCATTTTGCCCAGGCCTGTCTTGAATTCCTGGGCTCAAGTGATCTGCCAGTCTCGGCCTCCCAAACTGTTGAGATTACAGGCATGAGCCACCATGCCTGGCCACAATATTTATATGTACAAAACAGTATAAGTAAAATGCACCAATACCTATATACCTACCATTCAAGTAAAATATTGCTCCACACTTTAAATCTCTTACTTTCTCCCGCCAAACATAATCGTTGCCCTGAATTTGGTGTTTTGCATTCCTGTGCTTTATTTTTTTAAACGGCTTTAACTGCATGTGTATCCCTGATGTATCCCTAAGTGTAATATCTAATTGTTTTACATGTTTTAAAACAATATAATGATATTATATTGCACATATTCTTTTGTGACTTGCTTATTTTCCCCACTGAATTTTATCAGCGTATGTTTAGAAATAAAACTAAATTTGAATGCCTTTTGCTAGGACATGCATTTTCGGTTACCACCACCCCCTGCCATGTTATACTCATCAATTTTGTATATTTTAGTTACTACCTGGCCCCTGAAGCCATTTGAGATGGTGTTCAATGTATAGCCATTCAAATACTTTTGAAATTGTATTAATATGAACCTATTTGTGATATAATTAATTTATATTATATAAGACGAAAATTGGATATGAAATTATATGTATTATGTGATTTTACCTATATGAATCAAATTTGCATTAAAAAACTAGAATTGCCAAAATGTTATGGCATTTTGTGTGACATGTACTTTGCTCATTATATTTTTCTGAATGTATAATTGTAAATTTTAATCAGAAAACATATTTGTTTTATTTTTACTTTTTGTAGAGATGGGATTTTTCTATGTTGCCCAGGCTGGTCTTGAACTCCTGACCACAAGTAATCCTCAAATCTCAGCCTCACAAAGTCCTAGTGTTACAGGTGTGAGCTCCCATGCCCAGCCAGAATTTTTTTTTTTTTTTTTTGAGACGGAGTCTTACTCTTGTACCCCACGCTAGAGTGCAGTGGTGGGATCTCAGCTCACTGAAACCTCCGTCTCCTGGGTTCAAGTGATTCACCTGCTTCAACCTCCCTAGTAGCTAGGATTACAGGTGCCCACCACCACACAGGCTAATTTTTTGTATTTTTAGTAGAGACGGGGTTTCACCATGTTGACCAGGCTGGTCTCGAACTCCTGACCTCACGTGATCCACCTGCCTCGTCCTCCCAAAGTGCTGGGATTACAGGCTTAAGCCATGGAACTCGCCCAGAAAATACTTTTAAAACTTTAAATTATCTGTAAAATATTTAAATAAAGCTATTACTATTTCTCTTCATTTCTCTTTTATTTATTTATTTATTTTAAATATTTTGTAGAGATGGGGGTCTTCCTATGTTAACCAGCTGGTCTCCAACTCCTGACCTCAAGCAATTCTCAGGTCTTGGCCCCCCAAAGCACTGGGATTACAGGCATGAGCTACAGCTCCCAGCCTCTTTCTTTCCTTCTTTCTTTTTGTTTCTTAAGACAGAGTATCACTCTGTTGCCCAGGCTGGAGTGCAGTGGTGCAATCTTGGTTCATTGCAACCTCCACCTCCTGGATTCAAGTAATTCTCCTGCCTCAGCTTCCTGAGTAGCTGACATTTAGGTGTGAGCCATCATGCCCGGCTAATTTTTGTATTTTTAGTGGAGATAGGGTTTCACCATGTTGGCCAGGCTAGTCTCCAACTCCTGACCTCAAGTGATTCACATTTCACCATGTTGGCCGGGATGGTCTCAATCTCCTGACTTCGTCACTGCCCGCCTCAGCCTCGTAAAGTGCTGGGATTACAGGCATGAGTCACCGAGCCCAGCTGGGAAGTGCTTTTGGCCCTGGCCAACATGGTGAAACCCCGTCTCTACTAAAAATACAAAAATTAGCTGGACATAGTGGCGGGCCCCTATAATCTCAGCTACTCAGGAGGCTGAGGCAGGAGAATCGCTTCATCCCAGGAACCAGAGGTTGCAGTTGGATGAGATTGCGCCATTGCACTCCAGTCTGGGCAACAGGAGAGAAACCCCATCCCAAAAACAAACAAACAAAAAAACAAAGATTGTTCATATTGATACAATAATGGGTTACATTATAGTCCCTGGACTCAATGAATATGTTGAGCAACAAGTAGTCTCTATTAACTGGAGAAGGTGGCATTCTTTAGTTTAACACGTGTTTATTTACATACATAAAATACATATATATAAAACTTAATTTAACATGTGCAGATGACGTTTTTTTGTTTGTTTAATTCTGGAAGCTCTTTTCCATGATTGTTTTAAATTGTTTTAAAATGTATTTGTAAAATTAAGTTATGTGTGTGAGTGTGTATATAATATGATTTGGGGTGTCATCATTCTGATCATTGTGCAAATTATACATGTATGAAATCATATATGTGAGGTCTTAAGATGAGGTCACTAAATCTTCTTGATATGTGGCTACTAAAAATAGACCCTGGCCAGGCACAGGCTCACCCTAATACTCTCAGGGGTTTGGGAGGCTGAAGGACAAGGATCAATTGAGGCCAGGAATTTGAGACCAGCCTAGGCAACATAGTGAGATCCTACCTCTACAAATAATAAAAAATGTGGTAAGGTGTACCTGTAGTCCCAGCTACTCAGGAGGCTGAGGCAGGAGGATCGCTTGAGCCTAGGAGTTGAAGGTTACAGTGAGCTGTGATCCCACCCCTGCACACTAGCCTGGGCAACAGAGCCAGACCCTGGCTGTAAAAAAACAAAAATTAACCCCATCTTATATTTTTTCCACTTCATAATTAGCTCTAATAAGAGTGGACCTTATAAACTCTCTCTGAAAGTACTATCTAAAGGCTATTGTGGGCAAACAGTTGTAGTACATTTATGCCTTGAAGGACTACTCAGCAATCAAAAAGAATTATCTACTGATGTACACACAACATAAATAAATTGCAAGAACATGCTTAGTGAAAGCAGCCAGACACAAAAGACTATATACATATGATTCTATGTAGATGAAATTCTAAAAGGACAAATCTAATGTATAGCAGTCAAGACTGATTGGGGATTACCCAAGGATGAGAATTGATTGGGAAGAGAGGACACAGAAGAATTGTCTGGAGGGTGATGAAAATATTCTATATTTGATTGTAATGATTATTACATGGGTATATAGAGCAATCGAAACTTATCAAACTGTACACTTTGAATTGATGCATTTATTGTATTTACTTATTTATTTAGAGATATTGCCCAGGCTGGAGTGCCGTGGTGTGATCCTAACTCACTGTAACCTCCAATTCCCAGGCTCAAGTGATCTTCCACCTCAGCCTCCTGAGTAACCAGGGTTACAGGTGTGAGCCACCACAACTGCTTCTGTATATAAATTATATATTTCAATAAAATTAGAAAATAAAAAATATTTTATTAGCAAAAGCGGTAGTCAACATGGTCTTTCTTTCTTTCTTTCTTTCTTTCTCTTTCTTTCTTTCTTTCTTTCTTT
>NW_022436956.1:20753885-20925017 GCF_009761245.1 Sapajus apella
TCTTTCTTTCTTTCTTTCTCTTTCTTTCTTTCTTTCTTTCTTTCTCTCTTTCTCTCTTTCTTTCTTTCTTTTCTTTCTTTTATTCAGACAGAGTCTCACTCTGTAGCCCAGGCTGGAGTGCAGTGGCACCATCTTGGCTCACTGCAATCTCTACCTCCTGGATCTCAGTTCAAGCAATTATTCTGCCCCAGTCTCTCGAGTAGCTGGAATTACAGGCATGCGCCACCATGCCCAGCTAATTTTTGTATTTTTAGTAGAGATGGGGTTTCACCATGGTCAGGCTGGTCTTGAACTCCTGACCTCGTGATCTGCCTGCTTTGGCCTCCCGGAGCTCTGGGATTAGAGGCATGAGCCATGGAGCCTGGCCTACATGGTATTTCTAAAGAGACAATCTTATAAGCAAGTATTTGCCAGGGTTTCTCCTGTTGAGGGAAGTGTGTGCCCCAATGTGAGAACACTAACATCTCATTAATAGAGATGGATGCCTGGCCAGATAAAACTGCCAGGTGAAACCCATCAGCGTTTTTGTTTTTTTTTTTTTTAATTTTTGCCCTTTCTTCAAGCTATAAAATCAAACATTGATCTACCATGTCTTGAGAGAGAGAGTGTATTCAGTTCATCTGAGCATTCTAAGCCCCAAGGTGTCTTAGTCCATTTTCTGCTGCCATAACAGAGTATCACAGACTGAGTAATTTATAAAGAATATACATTTATTTGGTTAACAGTTCTGGGACCTGGGAAATCCAGGAGCATGGTGCCAACATCTCGTGTAGGCCTTCATGCTGCGTGACGTGTTATCCCATGGCAGAAGAGCAAGCAAGAGCTGAGACAAAGAAAAAAGGTACCAAACTCCCAGAGAACCCTAGTGACCTAATCACTTACTAAAGGTCCTACTTCCTAATATTATCACGTTGGCAAATAAATTTCAACTTCAGTTTTAGAGGGGACATTCAAACCACAGCACACGGTTATTGGCATTCTGTTTTATGTACCAATTCTCTGTCAGTTTGGTTAGTATGAGACAGTTCCAAAGAATCTCATCATATTTGGAGGCCCTTACAAAGAGTTTCTGAATGTCCGAAGCTTGAGGACCAGGTCCTAGAATACAGTGTCTATATCAATGCACTTCTGTTTCTAGAAAGTCTTTTTTCGATCATCCTCCAGTTCATCATCTCTTAGGTCACACTCCCTTCACGTCCTTTGCACTTCATGGATACAATAAAACCTCAATTCCATTTCATTTTTCAACTTATTAATAAGCCTATATGTTCAAAGTGAAGACTTGGCAATCACAGGTCAACAATGTAAGTGTTTTCCAATAAAATCCTACCTTTCTTTCTGTTAACGGGGTCAATAAACACAGCAAGGTCTTTGTTGCTGGGTTATCTGGTTATAGCTGGTCTCTGACAATATTTTACACATCAATTAATATTCATAGGCTACTTCATTTCAGGCAAAGCAAAAGATGTTGCCACGCCACAGGAAATCTCAAGATTTTTGTGGGGGAATTCTGGCCAACTTGCCAAATTAGGACATACTAGCGGTTTGGAAAACAATCTAATATGTTGATGTGGAAAGACTGCATATAAATTCTTTAATTATCTCTCATTTTGGCTAAATTTTAGCTTTGTGGTGTGAGAGCAGATCTGCATTTGCACTGCTGCCATAATATTTGATGGCAGTTCCACTTGGCTCCTTTCTAGGCCTGAGTTCAGAGCAATATGGCAGTTTTGTGATGTGGACACAGTTTCTATGCTAAAGCCATCCATTTTAATAAAGTAAAGGTCTAGCCCATTGAGCCTAGTTGAATACAGCTGTTGCACTGATCTCTTCTGATGCTACAGCCATTGAGTTCATTTCCTTAATCACGTTTTCCATACGGGTAAAAGCATGAAGCTGCTTAGTATCTTCCAGAGTGCATGCATTCTAATTTCAGAATTTAATCAAATGGAACTGGCTTCCTGACAGAGTAAACAGAGCAAAATACTGTATCCAGACCAGCTGCCAAGCTAGCAGCCTGAATTTATTTTTCTTTGCTTTGCTAAATGCATCTTGAATATTTGAAAACATAGTCCAGGTTTAGGAAATTTAACATTTTTGATTCAAGACCAGTCACCTCTAATATTCCTCCATAAGTACATCCATTAAATTTTAAAAGTCAGGTAGCTGAGTTAATCCTTTCTCACATGGCTGTGGCAGAGAAGAAAACACATTCCTCTTTTTCTATTGAACCTTGAACACAGGAATTGTATACATAGGCCCTTGCCATGTGGACTAATCTAATGGCAGAGTAACTTTAAATATCTATCTTTTTTGTCTGATTACTAGCTCTGTAGTTCTTGTTTGATTCTTAGAATCTAACTCATCTCTAAAATCTTTCCAGGTATTCTCTATGACACTTTTTAATACATCATTCCATATACAAATGTTAAAGTTCTATTGATAATATAGATTCTTTGTAGCAACCAGGACACATAAAGAGAAATGAAAGAGGCAGCTGAGTGAAAATACCTATTTCTTCAACCACTTGACTTATGAAAGCGGGCTCGAGGAGGTATAGAATATTGTTACCAATTATTTTGTGATTGCTAATTCTAATTTTTCTATCTGCAAAAATACATTTTTTTTTTTGCTGCTTATGTATCCTTTATTAAGCACAAATATTTTGGTTATATTTATATGGTAATTTCATTTATCCTCTAACACAATATCAGGGATAGCCTTCAGAGGAGGTATGTAATGGACTGAGAAACTTTATCATTTAGCTGGGGAATTCTTGGAAATCCACATATCCTCAAATCAAATGAATACCGCTTTTTCACAAGTAGTTTATTTATATCCTAACTTCCTAGGAATTCTCCTATTTATATCTTTGCCTCTTTTTCCAGGCTAACCTCTAATCGTATATAAAAATTTAGATCAGCTATTACCTCCTCCCAGAAGCCGTCCATGCTCTCTTCTCTTCTGTTTCTTCATATTCTTTCTTAATTTCAAATGTCATCCATATGCTGAGGACTCCCAGATCAAATCTCTAATCCAGATCTCCCTGAGTTTCAGACTATGTATAATAATTCACATGCATAACTGTTTACTTATTGTCTCCATTTAGATGACATCTCAAACTCAACATGCCCAAACCAAATTCATCGTTCCTTAGTCAAAAACACTGTAACCTGATACTAATAAATTAGTTATCCAGTGCTGCGAAATGAATTACCAAAAAATTCTGATGGCTTAAAATGTAATGAACATTTATTACTTTACAGTTTCTTTGGGTCAGAAACTTGGGGGTAGCTTACCTAGGCTGTCTGGCTCAAAGTCTCTCACAAGGTTGCAGTAAGATGTTGGCGAGGATTGCCGCTATCTGATGGCTCACATGGGGATGGAAGATCCCCTTTCAAAATGGCTAACTAATATATCTGGTAAGTTGGTGCAGTCTGTTGGTAGGAGATTTCAGATCTTCCCCATATGAACCTTTCCATAGGGCTCCAGAGGGCTGCTTGAGTGTCCTCACAACATGGTGACTGACTCCCCTCCAGAGCAGGTAATCCAAGCAAGAACAAGGAGGAAGCTGCAGTATCTTTCATGACCCAGACTTCGAAGGTAAACACTGTCACTCTCTCAGATTCTCTTAGTCACAATATAAGGTAGAAGGTGAGTCATAAGACTGTGAAGGTCAGGAGATAAGGATCATTTGTGCTATCTTGGAGGCTGGTTACCACCACTGTCAATCCAATGGCTCATACTAGATACCTAAGAATCATTTTGACACTCCCTCTCTTTACAGCCTTCAGTCAGTATCGAATCCAGTCTACCGTATCTATACTCTATCTATTGTTACCTCTCTACTCTAAGCCACCATCATCTCCTGTCTACGGTCCTGCAATAGCCTCTGAAGTGCTCTCTCTCATCCTATGGTTGTACATCTTCAACTGATTTTCAACACAGGCATCAGTAATCTTTCACGAATGCAAATTGATTACCACTCTCCAACTTAAATGCCTTGCAATGGTTTCCTTTTGGATATACCAGACATGTGAATTGGACAATTTACTTAACCATATTTAGACTCAGTTAATTCTTCTTTAAAATGAAAATAAAAAGAGCCAACTCATGGAATTGTAGTGAAGATTAATTCAGGCAAAGTATTTAATTGTAGAAAAGTTCCTAAAAATGAACCAGTGCCCAACGCCTGTCGAAGAACAGGTCACTTCTAGTTGGCACATGTTGTTTTACTCCGATGGCATCAGGGAAAGAAGTCTTTCTGGGAGGAGGTAATTAGCCTGAAAGGGTGGAGAAGTTTAGTGAACTATGTCTTCTGGGATGAAATAGAGCAGAATCACAGTCAGAGCCTCAGTTGCCATCTCCTTGGGCCTGCAGCAGGGAAGAAGGTAGCAAGAGGGAGAGGGTGGAATTGATGGCTTGGCCTAGACATGATAATAAGAAACTTTAAGATTGTGTAATCTCTTGGCATTATGCGATCTCCTTCAAACCACAGGTTTTTAAACTTTTCTGGAGTGAAGAACCCCTTTGGGAATCTGCTGAAAAATTGACAAGTGGGATCTAATTAAACTTAAGAGCTTCTGTGCAGCAAAAAAAAAAAAAAAAAAAAAAAAAAACTATCAACAGAGTAAAGGGCTACAGAATGGGAGAAAATACTTGCTAACTATGCATCTGAAAAAGGTCTAATATCCAGTATCTATAAGGAACTTAAACAAATTTACAAGAGAAAAACAACACCATTAAAAAGTGGGCAAAGAACATAAACAGATACTTTTCAAAAGAAGACATACATGTGGTCAACAAGCCTATGAAAAAAAGCTCAATATCGCTGATCATTACGGAAATGAAAATCAAAACCGCAATAAGATACCATCTCATACCACTCAGAATGGCTATCATTACAAAGTAAAAAAATAACAGATGCTGGTGAGGTTGCCAATAAAAGGGAACAATTATGCACTGTTGGTGGGAGCATAAATTAGTTCAATAGTTGTGGAAAGAAGTATGGTGATTCCTCAAAGAGCTAAAAACAGGAATACCATTTGACACAGCGATTCCATTACTGGGTATATACCCAAAGGAATATAAATCATTCTACCATAAAGACACCTGCATGCAAATGTTCATTGCAGCACTATTCACAGTAGCAGACATAGAATCAACCTAAATGCCCATCAATGAGAAATTGGATAAAGAAAATGTGGCACATATGTACTATGGAATACTATGCAGTCATAAAAAAGAATGAGTCATGTCTTTTGTGGGAACATGGTTGGAGCTGGAGGTTATTATCCTTAGCAAATGCAGAAACAGAAAACCAAATATGGCATGTTCTCAGTCATAACGGGGAGCTAATGATAACTCATGGACACAAAGAAGGGAGAAATAGACACTGGGGCCTAGTTGAGGGTGGAAGGTGGGAGAAGGGAAAGGAGCAGAAAAAAATAACTATTGGATACTAGGCTTAGTACCTGGATAATGAAATAATCAGTACAATAAACCCCCATGACAGGAGTTTACCTATATAACAAACTGGCACATGTACCCCCAAACCTAAAATAAAAGTTTTTTTAAAAAAGAGAATTGCTGAAAGACATAAGCTCTCTATACAAAAAATAGAAAAAAAAAAAAAAAAAAAAAAAGCACATAGTCATATGCATGTAAAATTTGGCAAATAATTTCAAGGAGTCTGGGAGGTTCACATAAGAACTCCTGCTCCAAACAGAGCCCCTTCCCTAATAATCAAATTCAAAGGCCATTTTAGAATAAAAAACAAAAGGAATTACCTTCTGCATATGGTACATATGATGATTTCCATGTTTGCTCTACAGGTCACTTAATCAGACTGTTCTTTCAATGACTATATTATGTATTTTGAAGGTATAAAGACTAAGACACACACTGGCTCTCACACATAGTCCTGTTTATACCTCATCCCATCTGATAATATTGATACCTTCCTTAGTCAAACAAAACTACGTGACCTAAATTCGTGCCAAATGCTGGGCTATTTGGAAACACCTAGTTTATCTTTAAGACCCCAAATAAAAATGCAAGTGTGTTTTGATTTTGGAAAGTTTAATTATAGTTATTCTGAAGTTTAAAAAAAAATTCAAAAAAAGAACAAGTAAATAATTACATTCTATTTTCTTCTCCAGCTCGACATTTTGTGTTTAAGATTTTAGAATAACTGTAGGAGTAACTTGTTAGTATATCAGTTGTAGTGAATTTAAACTAGGCTGTCACTCTGTTGTTGTTTTATTTGATGAGATCCCACTGAGACTACAGCATCTCACTATATGAGAGACAAGAGCTGACAGGGAGTGTGCAATCTCTTCTGTAATGCTTCTTTATATTTCACAGTGGAAGCTGTCCTGGACCATAGCTCAAGCAACTAAACCACAGTATTGTCTCAATGCTTCCTCACCATCCAAATTCTTTTTTTTTTTTTTTTTTTTGAGATGGAGTCTCGCTCGGTTGCCCAGGCTGGAGTGCAGTGGCACGATCTCCTCTCACTGCAACCTCTGCTCCCAGGTTCAAGCAATTCTCCTGCCTCAGCATCCCGAGTAGCTGGGATTACAGGCCCTGCCACTATGCCCAGCTAAATTTTGTATTTTTAGTAGAGACAAGGTTTCACCATGTTGACCAGCCTGGTCTTGAACTCCTGACTCAGGTGATCCACCCTCCTCAGCCTCCCAAAGTGTTGGGATTCCAGGCTTGAACCACTGCGCCCCACCCCACATTCTTTATCTAAAGGATGTTGGAAAATGAAGGAAACTGTAGTTATTGAGCTCCAGGTATCTAACATGTATGATATATTCTAATTATTACAGGAAGCCTGTGAGAAAGGGGTCTTTACCTCCATTTTTCACAACAGGAAATGGAGTCACTAAGTCATTAACCCATATTGTCACAGCTGGTAGGTAACCAAGCTCAGCTCCGGATCCAGGTCTGCCTGCTGCAGAGCTCATTTCAGCGTCTACCTCTGCAGAAAACCTCCTTCCAGGCACCTGCCTACAGTCAAGGCAGCAGCTTGTGTGATGAGTGTGGTCTTTTAATAAAGAGATTTCAGTGTTGACACAGAAAAAAGGGAAGGTATAAGTTAGAAGAAAGTTTTTCCTTTCCCCTCTAAAGAAGTAAATGGTACTTATCTCAAAGATCAAGTCATTGTAAGCTGGGAAGAGAGACTAATGTTTAAGAGAATCAAGGCCCTCGGGGGTGGAGAGAATTGAAAGAAAGATCAGAAGCTGACATAGTGTGTCAAATAGAAAGCTGAGGGAGAAGGAAAAGATTTCTGTTTTCAAAATTGGTCTAAAGTGCTCAGAGACCATGTCTTGTTCGGTGGCCTGAGCAGGTATCAAAGGTAAAGTTTGTGTACACCGCTTTATGGAGGGCACAGCAATGGCAGAGCGCTCAGATGAGAGTGTGCTTGTGTTTTACTGCATCCTGGGGTCCAACCTCCTTTGGTGCCTCTGCTGCCTCATGTTGCCAGAGCTGTTAGGGAAGATTTCATGATTTGCACTGCTCAATGACAGAGCATCCTGATGAGGAGACAGCAAAAGTTGACTTAACATAAAAGCACTGAAGCAAAAATCTGTTCCTCAGGAGGTTCCTTTGCAATAAATGGAGGGAGTTTCAGCAAGAGGACCCAATTAGCTCTTGACTTGTGTCCTCCCCAGCTCTGGGGACCAAGTGTGGTAACAAGGAAAGGGCATGTCTAGGCTTCACCGTGGGAGAGAAACGGGTTCTTATCCCAGCTTGTCATTTATAAGTGGGTGTTGTGTGTGTCCCTCCTCCCCAGGGCTCCACGCCGCCATGGTGACTCATGAACTTAGGTAAGAATGAGACCCCTCGTTCTTACCTAAGGATGGTGTGAGACCCCCTCCTCCAAAGCTTTTTGCATCTTAAGAAAGATAATTCCTAGGAAAGATAAAGGAATAATTCTCTTACCTCCAACGATGTAATAGCTGGTATTTTTGGCCTCCTGGCAGGCAGGCAGATCACTATTTTTAGGTAGAGCAGGCTTAGCACGCCTGGTCAGATGCAGGTGCCCAGGGCAGCTGTACCATGCTCGACCCAGCTCTGTTCCTGTAGGCCCTCAGGAGTTGCCTAATTTTTTCCCCAAACATCTGCTGGCTGTCAAGTTAGGAAAGCTACACCTGCTTTCCACTTTCTCAGGGTTGTTGAGAGGATTCGTGAAAGGCTGTAATGAAGGGAATTGGGAGATTTTCAAGACAGATATTGTTTAATTGCTTAGGTTGTGTCTGCGAGTAGCTCCGATGTGGAGAGCTGACAGCTGCCTGGGGCATCAGTCAAGGTTCCTGTTCTGGAGCAAAGTGTGAGCCCCAGGCACAGTCCAGGTTGCCTCTGCCACTCCTCAGCGTAATGGACATGAACTCCCGCTAGCCTCTTCTTAGGCTGGTTGCATGCTAAGGCAGGTGGAGCGGGGTGTAAGGTAAAGACCTTAGGCTTCGTGGTCCTTACCTTGTGAGACTTCCCAGAGAGGAGGGGTATTCATAGGAAGAGAGGCTTGATATCAAACACCCAAATGTGTCTACCATCCTTGCTTGATTTGCCCAGAGTAGTAAGATTAGGCTGGATAATTCAGATGGACAGCAGGGTAATTTTAGTTTTTCACAACTGTTGCTTCCATGGATGGGTCATTGAATTACAGAGCAGCTATAATATATTTGTAAAACACTTTACAGTTTATAAGAGGATGTCTCCTCCTTTTTTCTCTTTGGCTTCTAACAGTTCTGTGAGATATACCCAACTAGGATAAGGTTGAATTTCAAAAACTTGAAATACACAATTGGTCAAGTAAAATAATTTATTTCATGAAGTAACTAGCTTAGCAAGCAGCTCTCTTCCCTACCATTATTCAGGGACCGGAGTCTTCAGCATCTTGTTTCTTTGTCCAGTTTTGTGTGGCTGCCTCACCTGGGCCATTGCCAGTGGAAAGGGGAAAGCGTATGATCTCTCCTGGTCTGGTCTAAATGGAAGGCACCATGTCCATCACATTCTTCTGGAGAGAACTTAGTCACATCTTCTTCACAGAAGATGGGGAAAGGTAGCCCAGCTGCTCAGCCCTGCGCCTGGCTCCATTTCTGCTACTGTGGAAGGAGGAAAGAAGGAAAGCCAGCAGTGTGTGTCACCCTTACATAAGGTCAGTATTAGTCCTTTCTACAGATGAGGAAACAGGGTCAGAGAGGGAAAGTGACTCAATCAGGAACACACAGCACGACTACAAAGGGATAGCACTGGGGCAATGGCGTTGGTTGTGGCTCCTCAGTCCTTTCCTTATTGCTTCCATTCTTCCAAGACCTTAGGACGGATCATTTGAAATTAGAGCTACCCTGGAAAGGCTGGGGTATTATTAACACCCACCTAGGAGGCCAAAGGTATGAGTGCTGGAGAGTGACAGTATTGTCACTCCTTCTGCCTTCCTTCCCTCCTCCCAAGGACAAAGACTCCAAGCTGTGGCTGTACTTCCTGCTGAGGTCCTAGGCTTTGGAGAGTGACTGCGTGAAATAAACAGAATCAGGCAGATATATTCGTAAAATCCCTTCTCTCACTCTCTTTACCAGCCTTCTCAGGTCATCTACCCCTGCCACAAATGTTTTTCTATGACTATTCCAGTTCCCACTGGCTTCTATTATTTTAGAATTCCTTAGGCTCTTAACCATTTCTCTGCTATAATCAGTCTATGGAGAGTAAGAATTCAGTAGGCAAAGGAGACTCAGATTGAAGCAGTTATGGTCTGTCCTTTCCTGCATTGGCATGCATGACGATTCCTACCCCAGCCACCTCCCTCCTACCAGGACTCCTACAGTAAATCATCCTGAAACCAGTGCCTTTGCATGATGTGACTCACATGTTTCCAAGCATCATCAGCCTGTGGACTCAAGCTTGGGATTCCTTGAGATTCAAACTGAAGTCTTGTTAATTCTGGGCTTTGATAACTCATAAAACTAATTCCAGTTCGTTCTAAAGCCCCAGGCCCCAAGCCCATCTGAGAGTATGGGCAAAGGGGCTGTCTGACATATGTTCATGTTTCAGGGCTACCTTCTTGGGTCTCTGCTGCTTTAACATGCACCCCTCTGTGAGCCTCAGCTCCTTCCAAGGAAAAGATATTCAACCCTCATTGCTCACAGTCCTCTGTGCCCCAAGCTCCCTAACCTGTCAAGGGTTGAACAGAGAAACACTTCCTCTACCTTTTAATGCCCTTAGGGGACTCCCACAGCAGAGTTGCTTGTGCCCTGAGGGGTTGCCAGTCTGGTGAGATGGCTCATTGAGTTCTACACACTTGCCAGGGTACGTGTGCTGCCAGGATAACTGGGCCTGGTAAGTCCTGGGACCAAGGGCTGCCTACACCTGCACATGCATTGACCCTAGGCACTGACACTCATTCCGTTCTCTCGCCTTAGGATGAGTTTTCTGTGACCTGCCCGCTCCGTAAATTAGCTCTCCTGGAGTGTCCATCCACTCCTAGTTTGTCACAATTCGGTGTATATCCCCGGGCACTGACATGACTTTTTTTTCAGAAGAAATCTTGGCTAATGGAGCCCAGGAAATTCGATCAGGTTACAAAACTTTACCCAAAGCTGTGTCCAATCTCAGCCCTGGTCCATCCCATCATTAGTACCACCAGAAAACAAAAGTGCCACCTCCAAGGGTCTCCAGGCACCTCCCAGATTAACGCTTTTCTTTATTCCAATACTTCATTAGTGTTTTTTTGATGCATAATCTTTCAGTCATGGCTATTGCTTTCTTCCTGGGCTCCATCTTCAGACACATTGAGAAATAAAGGAAGTATTTATGCACAAATTGTATAGCTACAAAAATTACTAGTTAGCCCAGACATCTGTCTTTACAAAAAATTATTAATTTGTTCTGTCGATTTTCCCAAAAAGATCATGAGCAAAGTCTTTTGATCAGGCAAAGCTGATTAGATTCACTGCAGCTAAAAAAGAGGACAAACTTGACAGTCTTAGTATCATCCCAAAGGCGGAAAAAGGAGAGAAAGATATTCTTAGCATTTTAAGACTACAGCTGGGTGACTTAAGACAGGTCTTGCAAGGCAGAGAACTAGTTGGTATTGAGTAGAGCTAATGACAGGAGAGCTTTGGACTGATGACCATACAAAGTAATGGAGGTCTTAAAGTGAATATTGCCAAGCAAGCTGTCAGTCTTTCGATAAGCTAGTTTCGTTGACTCACAGCATTAACTTCCAGAAACCATTAGCTAAGTTACTTTTGCCTAGTCCTAGTCTGATTTAGCACAGAAACAGGGACATAAATTGCAATGTATTTGTATTACACATTCCACTCTAGGTTGTCTTTATTTTTAAATTCCATGTGTGTTTATTTTTTCTCCTTGGCTAAATTCAAAGCTTCTTTAGGACAGAAGTCAAAGCTTACATGTTTTAATTTGGCAGTATGCAGCACAGGGTTGTGCACAAGCATCTGGAAATCTTTTGTGATGCTTCCTCCAAGTGCTCAGTAATTTCACATGACTTTGTTCACACCATGATTTTAATGCGTGTTATCCAGGGCAAACTAGAGCTTTCTTCTCACCTCTTTTTCTCCTTCACACTTTCGTGGGAGGGGACTCTTTGGTAAAACAGAGTAAAGAGACAAGGACTTGGTTAATATGATAATTCGCTGAAGTTAATCCATGAGAAGATATCAGCATTAGCAAGAGGGAAAGGATTTCTTAATTTGTGAATATAGACAACGAAAGCCTCTTCAGCAATTCCAAGATAAGTAACATTTGATGCTGCTCCTGCAGATGGAGCTGAATCTTGGAGTTGGGGAATTGGAGAAATTGAATGAAATCAAGGATCCCATGGGGAAGAAGAGTGAGGGAGACTAGAGAAAGAAAGGTCACCCTGATACTGATAGGCAACTGGTTAGAGACTCACTGGGAAATGGAGAGAATAGTCTGCTTCGTCCTTCGTAGCTGCATACAATTAGCCTTCGTGCCTGCCTGTTTCTCTGCTAGATTCATGAGATCCATGAGAGTGGGCCAAAACTATGGCTTACTCATTTTTGTATCCCTGGTCCCTACCAGGGTGACCTCCCTTCACAATAAGGAATTCTCAACAAATTGATTACGGGGCCGACTTTCTCCATTTACAGGAAAAGAATCAGCCTTTCTGTCAACTGCAGCACAATTAGTTACGTTTGTTGTTTAGATGTCTAAAACTTTGCAAAAATGGCTGTACCCCATTGTGTCTATCTTCATGGTCTAAATTTGGCAATTATATGTATATATCAGCCACCCTGTAATCCTCCTCTCTTACCTCCTTCATCAAGTGCCTCTTCAAAATGTCTTTTGAAGGCAGCATCATTATATCATTTTTACTGATACTAGTCCCAGGTCCAGTTTTCCCTCTGGCAGTTTCCTTAATTGGTGATTAGGCAACATTGGGTTTTTTCTTCCAACCTGCCAGTTTCCGTCATTTAAAGCAAATTCTGTCAAATGAATAATTGCCCATAGCACAATTACCAAACACAAAATGAAACTGCAAATATGCATTAGCTTACCAGGGTAGTGCCTAGTATATTGAAAAGAAAAAGACAACGATATGAGATTGACAAGAGAATGGAGCATTTCATTTTTTCATTCTGTTTTGTTGCTGCAATATCCCATTTGATGGCCTCCAGCTTTCACAGCATCAGCTTCCCGCGATGACACTAATGAAGAAATGCTGCCTTTTGTTCATTCTTTAACCAACTGTGTTGCTCTTTAATGGGAATATGGCATTTTCCACCCTATTCATGCAGAGTTATGAACAGCAGAGTCTCTAGGGTACCTCAGATGTGTACAGCATTCTTTTCCTTTTAGGATTTCTCTGATTAGATGGTAAATACACTTCCTGTCAATAAATTCAATGTTCTAGATATTTCATATTATGGGCAGAAATAGGGATATTTTTCAGCTGGGAAAAAAATAGAGCCCAAGGGGGCAGAGTGATTACTTTTCATCACGTTTCTCTGCTTTGTGGAAAATACTGTTTTCCTTTTAATTATTTCCTAATCATGTTCTTCAGTCTGTTCCTTATTAAGACACCCACATATATAACCATTTTGTTTAATTATTTGCACATGACTGACTTCTAAATAGTTTCTCATTTAAGCAGAAAGTTATTCTGCCACTTTGCCAGAGTGTCCACCCTGGCTTGATTTCCCATGAGGCTCACTTAGTTTATTCTCTATTTTCTTCTTTGGGTTCCTTCCATTTGCTCAAAAGTGTGGAATTTGATCTTATGTCAGTTCTCAGGGACGCCAAAATAAATGAAGGCTAGGTTTAAGCTGCCAGAGCCGTAAGGGTGGCGAGATGAATATACTATTTTCAATTCTGTCTGACCTCCTCTCACAAAATGTAATGGAGTACCGGTTAGGTCCAAACTAGCTGTGACATAACCTCACATGGACGAAATCTGCTTCGAGATCTAAAGGGAATGTGTTCTGGAGAGCAGGAAAAGAAATGGATTCCCCTCTTCTTCACTTTGTAAGCATTTCATTTCTAAAGAATGATGAACAGATTTGGATATTACCACATAATAAATGAGTCTACATCACACAGAAACTTCAAATTGAATAGAAATGAATAGGTATTTCAAGTAAAGCTTCCAAAATAGGTAAATAGATCAAGAAACATCGTTTCAGTTAGGGGCAAAGAAAAACTGATACAACTTTTTAAATACAAAAACTTTATTTTTTGAATCTTACTGAATTTGTTGAGTATGAATGCCTAGCAAAGGCTTGCTGACATTATTATCATAATTGCTATTGCTGTTATTAGCAATTCAAATCAACAAACATTGATTGAGGCACTGTTATAAAAGATGGGAAGACACTAAATGACAAAGTTAAATGACATAGCCCTTGAATTAAGAAGCCCGCAAGACAATGGGAGAAATAAACATGCCAATGACTAGCTATAAAGCAAGGTGGAATGGCCTAAGTTCTAACTCTGAGGAAGGAACTGGTAATTTTGACCTGGGGTGTTGGTGAAAGAGACCATACATAAAGGTAAGCTTGGCATTGAAGTATCGGAAGGGTTGTAGGCAGTGAAAACTTGTTGGCTTTATGGAGTAAGGGAACTGTACAACCTAAGCCATAAAGGCACTAAGGTGAATCACATATTCAGGGATTGATGGGCAGTCTTACGTACCTGGAGCCAAGGGTTGCAGAGGAATGTGTAGGGTGACAGGCTGGAAACATAGCAGAGGCTTGGCCTGAGTGCCATGCCAGTACTTTTAGTTTGTGGAGGTGACATGATGTGCCACAAGAAGTATTAACAGTGAGAGTAAGACTTCAAATCCCAACTCTGGCATTTGATGGCTTTGTGAACGTGGGCACCAGTTTTTTGATCCATAAAATAAGATAATAATAGGTTGCTGCCTAAAATTTTGAAGATCAAAAGTTGTGAAAGAACCTAGTACATATCCAGGCACAAAGTTAACTCTCAGAAAAAGGTAGCTACTATTACTGTAAATATTTTAATCTTGTAACAGATCACTGTAGGAGACGTTAAGAATTTACTGGAAATACATGGAAGGGAAAAAAGAAAGAGGCGCCTTGGAAATTGTTGCAATGACCAAGATGTTAAAGAGAAAGTCAGATAGGAACCAAAGGTAACAAAATTTAGTAGCTTATAAGACATGAAGTGTAAAAAAAGTATAAAATGAATCTAAGTTTTTAGCTTATATCATTGAGAAGACTGTAGACTGTGTTGCTATTATTTGAAAAAAGAACTTTGGAGAAAATACAAGTTAGGGTTATTGGTGAGTAAAGGTGTTGTTCTGTTTGGTTTTGGACATGATGAGTATATTCGTTTCCTAGGGCTGCCGTAACAAATCACAAACTAGCTAGATTAAGACCACCAAAATTTATTGTCTGGTCATTCTGGAAGCTAAATTCTAAAATCAAAATGTCAGCAGGACTGTTGTCCTACTGAGAGCTGTAAGGGAGACTCCTTTCCCCACTCCTCTATCTTCGGGTGTTTGCCGGCAGTCCTTGGTGTTCCTGAGCTTGTAGCTTTAACACTCCAATCTCTGCCCCTGTCACCACATGACCTCTTCTCTATATGTGTCTGTGTCTCTTTTTATAAGGACACTAGTCAGATTAGATTAAGGGCTCACCTTACTCCAGTATGACCTCATCTTGGGTAAATTATATCTGCAGCAGCTCTATTTCCAAACCAGAACACATTCATAGGTAGTGGGGGTGAGGGCTTCAACATGTCTTTTTGGGAAACTCAATTCAACCCATAACATTGAGTTTCAGATGCTCAGGGCCCATCAAGGTAGAGATGTCCAGTGGGAAGCTGGGATGTGTAGGTCTGGGGCTCAGGAGAGAGGTAAGAGCTGTAGATGCACAGCTTAGGAATCATACCTTGAGGTGATAGTTGAAACAAGGGTGTGACCATATGAAACTGGACAGAGTAAGAATAGAGAGTGCAAAGAAGGAAAAGCATACAACCTCGTACAGTTCTTCTCATAATTATGCCAGCTTCTGCTCCACAACAGGCATGGAATTACTGCTGAGGATAGGTCTGGTAGTGGGTAGTTGCTGAGCAAGGATTGAGCCGGAATTGGCGTGGAATAAATACTGACAGCAGGAATAGCTCTAAGTGGTTCACCTGGGATATGGGGTTGGCTGTGAGATCAAGACTGATGGCTGAAAACAAGGTTATGTCAAATAGAAAACTTACATGGACAACAGAAAGCCAATTTCTGCTTCCTGAGGAGAGCTGGATCAGATAGTTACCTGGACCAGTGATTCTCAAAGTGTGGCACCTGGAGCAGCAGCAGCACCATCACCTGTGAATGTGTTGAGACGCAAATTCTTGTTGCCCGTTCCAGATCTACCCAATGAGAAACTCCAGGCCAGGATAATCTGTGTAAAAACAAGCCTTCCAGGTGATTCTCCTGTGCAGGTAAATGTGAAAACCAGCCGAGAGTGTTAAGCACCAGTCCACAGACTGAGAAATTGGAAGCAGAAGGAATACTGCTGGGTGGGATATTTCACAAGCTGCTGCCCAGTGCTTAAGTCCCTTTGCAGATGATTTTCTCTCTAAATCCAGAAGAAAGGAGCAGGATTTTAAGTTAACTAAATGATTAATAATAGCTAAAGATCAGTGCAATGACATCAGACTGTACCTTTGCAATTGTTTTAATGTAATGCTAATCATGGTATAGATTAGTCCTTACTACATTTATTACCGTATACAGGATCAACATTTTATTGGAAACACAGTATAACTGGGACATAAGATCACTCCTATAGATGATTGTGGATGGAATATCTCAAGAGGTATGCAAGATTACCAGGGGATTCAAAGAATATGTTAGGATTTCTATATTTTAAAAAATAAGAACCAATTTAAGGCTAAAAATTTTTTAGTTGGAGTTTTGCTCTTTTTGCCCATGCTGGAGTGCAATGGCGCTGTCTCAGCCCACTGCAACCTCTGTCTCCCAGGTACAAGTGATTCTCCTTCCTCAACCTCCCGAGTAGCTGAGATGACAGGCATGTGCCACCATGCCTGGTTAATTTTGTGTTTTTAGTAGAGACGGTGTTTTTCCATGTTGGTCAAGCTGGTCTCGAACTCCCGACCTCAGGTGATCCACCCACCTCAGCCTCCCAAAGTGCTGGGATTACAGGTGTGAGCCACCATGCCCGGCAACAATTTTTAATATTCAAATTGACCCTGGCACCCTCAGTAAGTCCATTTGTCGTATGGACATGTTTCTCTGGTTCTCCTAAAGGGGAAGAGGGAATTCCATAAGGTTGAGGGTTTAACAGTGGAGCCCTCATCCATTCAGTTCCATTCATTATATTGCAGTATACATTGTGGTTTACATGCGTCTAGTTAAGTGGATTTTGGGACTACATTACCTAGTTTGACTTAAAGTCAATGTACACTAAATAGACAAGTAATATTCCTGAAAGTGTGGACTGAAGTTTAATTCTAATAGTGAAAGTATAAGGGAAAGCAATAAAGTGGAAGAGCCAACGCTTCTCCTTATGCCTGCTTGGGGCAGCTTAGTTCAGTAGGTAAGAGCAAGGATTCTGGAGCCAGCCACCTAGCAGCTGTGACTTGAGGCAAGTTACCTAACCTCTGTGTGCTCAGTTTTCAAATGTTTAAAAGGGGGGCACTAATAGAACCCACCACACAGGGCCGATATGATAATTAATAAGTTAATATTTTTGAAACTCTTAGGACGGTGTCTAGTGTACAGCAAATAACATGTTTGTTATAACAAAAAATAGTTTGAGTTTTTTTGCCAGTGATATTACAAGACAAAAATAAGGATCTATTTAGATCTAATAGAAAGTTACCCATTTTTTTTCAATTATCAAGAAAACTATTTAATTATGGATTTAAATCCTCTGACATAAATTGTGAACCTAGCTCTCAGTATATGTTGTACTTTTAGTTATTAGGCAATGACAGTATGAAGTCATCACAATTAAATTTATATTCAAAAGCATTATTCATCTATATCTCATGTTTAAAAATTTTCTTTAATGTTTTATAACAAAGCAATATTCATGCTTGTATATAATCTATACATAAATACAAATATACAGTATTGGGGTTTGTATTTAAGGCATTGTGGGTTTGTATGCGTGTGTGTTTTGTTTTATTTAAACTGATAGCATGGAAAATCAAAAGAATTGAAGACAACTTCTCTAGAGCAAGTATTGGCAGATTCTGGGCCACAGTCCAAATCCAGCCTACTGCTTGTTTTTCTAAATAAAATTAAATGTGGCTGGGCAAGGTGGCTCACACCTGTAATCCCACTACATTGTGAGGCCGAGGTGGGAGAATCACTTGAGCTCAGGAGTTGGAGACCAGCCTGAGCAACATGGCAAAACTCTGTCTCTACAAAAAACACAAAAATATTAGCTGGGTATGGTAGTGCACATCTGTAGTCGCAGCTACTGGGGGGGCTGAGGACGGAGGATCGCTTGAGCTTGGGAGCCGGCGGTTGCAGGGAGCCGAGATGGCACCACTGCACTCCAGCCTGAGAGACAGAGTGGCACCTTGTCTCAAAATAAAATGAATTGCAACACAGTCATGCTCGTTCTTTTATGTATTGTGAGTAGCCCCTTCTGTGCTACAATGAGAGAATTGAGCAGTTGTGACAAAAACTATATGTCCCACAAAGCTGAAAACATTTACTATGTTTTCCCTTGGCAGAAAAAGTTTGTTAAACCCCTGGTTTAGACCACTCTTTGTCCATAGTAGCTTAGCTGAATTGCAGACATTTTATCTAGAATGAGTCACATAACCTCAGAATATCAAGCTTTGCAAGGATAGACCTGTTCGTTTTTGGCAGACATTATACCTGCCATAGGTTAAGTCTGTGACATTGTGGCTGAGAACACAAACGTTGCTCATTGCCAACCTCCAGCTTCTCCGTGGGGAGCAGAGGTACTCCAGCAACTAGCAAGTTGCAGAGAGAGTTCTGCATAGTCCTAGGCTCTTCCCTGGGGCATAGAATGTCCTCCCCAAGGACCCCCTCTCTCATTGATCTGCAGACGGTCAGCCACAGTACAGAAATTTTCTGCCTGCACCACAAGAAAGGAAGAGTTGAAGCAGATATGATCTGATAGCAAAGGGAAGGTTTGTTCCTACCACTTTCATCCACGATACATTTGACCTGAGGCATCAGACTAAAAAAATATGGCTAATCTTTTTGGTCACTTAATAACAGGACGGTTCAGATCACAGATAAAGCATCTGTCACCATTTACAGATAATCAAGTTATGCTGGGAAGAGAGGAAGCAAGGTTCTTAGCCATGTCTGAGTGTGCTTCAAGGAAGCTACTATTTTAGGCTTGTTTTTGTTTCATTAGCGGCCTTGGCCCAAGAAATCAATCAAGCATAAAGGAAATATGAGAGTTAGTTGGTAAAAAGTATTAAAAATTTAGTGATCAATGGATTGCTTGGCACTGTGGATTTTAGATGACTGCGAAAATGCATCAGCTGAAGGATTTGATTCAGTTACACCATATACATCATCTACAACTCAGAAGTAGGTCTTTCAGCTCTCAGATAAATCAAGTCACAGGAAATGCACTGGAGAAAGTAACTGCTACTGGAATGTTCTTTTTTAAAAATTTTTTTGGGAGACGGAGTTTCACTCTTGTTGCCCAGGCTGGAGTGCAATGGCGCGATTTCAGCTCACTGCAGCCTCTGCCTCCCAGTTTCAAGCGAGTCTTCTGCCTCAGCCTCCTGAGTAGCTGAGATTATAGGCACGCACCACCACACCCAGCTAATTTTGTATTTTTAATAGAGATGGGGTTTTACCATGTTGGCCAGGCTGGTCTTGAACTCCTCACCTCAGTGATCCACCCACCTCGGCCTCCCAAAGTGCTGGGATTGCAGACTTGAGCCACGATGCCCGGCCTGGAAGTGTTCTTAATCATATTTTTCCAGTGTTAGTAACACAATGGTTTGATTTTTATTGCCAAACCCTATCATTTATTAGATAGCAAATCTGCAACCAGAGGATTGTTTCTTAATGTATATGTTCTTCTTTTTAAAAAACTTTAGCTGTGTAAACTGAAATGTTGAGAGCCAAGACTTCACTTAGTCTCTGGATGTCACAGGTAAGATCATCCATGACTTAATGACAACCTGAAACAGCTAAAAAGCATAAACGAAGGAAGACTCTGGGATTTCCTAGGTGCTGTCATTGACAAGGATATTCTTTGTGAGTCTTATAAAGCAAAAACAACAGCCTTTCTACACTGGTGGAGGGGGTAAGTTGTCTAAACTCAGGGGAATACACCAGAGCTAATGTAAGACAAAGCTTAAGAATCAGGCATAAACAATACCTAGATGGAGCTTCATTTCTTAGGCTTTCGGTGTCAGCTCAGGGAATGGACTTTGCTCCTGAGAAAAGCTGTTTGCTGTTTGTTCCTGATGATGGTTAATGTATGAACAAACCATACTCCCAGAGCTATAACTGATATCATCAATGATGCTGGTACACAAACAAAGACGCTAATGAAGCGAAGCCATGTGGCTTATGCTTTAAAAGAGCCTGTGGTGGAGGCGGGAGGGGAAGAGTTTGGCTAAATGAAGTCATTTCTCAGAGCAGTAGATAAAAGGGTAGTGCTAGAACAAAGCATCTTCTGAAAACAATTACATATTTAAATTCCCTTTACCCTGTGTGGCAGGAAAATTTTTATCACTTTCTCCTCTGACATGTTAAAATACATAAAGCTTTGATGTTCTTAGGGGCTCTGATCTCCAGAGAGAAAAATAAGAGGCCGAATATCCAAGAGGGCATTTTGGCACCAGTGATGGACAGGTAGGACATTCAGCACACTGCTCTGTCACTCATCCCTCCTCCGTCCACGGAGCTGATTGCACATGTCAGCTGTGCCTCTCTGCCTGGTTACCCTCATGTTCCATGTTGATGCCACGGCTGCCTCAATGATTCGTTTTGCTCAAAGACCATTAACGTTCTGAGGGTCACAGAAATGGAGCTATTCTGTGGGGCAGGGGGTGGGGGGGAGCTGAATCTCTGCATGTTTTGCTACCCTTGAGAAAATGGCTGTCCCTAATTACACAAAATGATAGAGAGAGCAGTTGACTAAAATCACTGCAAATGACAGTTATTTCTCTGAATAGCCTAAAAGAATAGGTCACCCTTGCTAATACACTAACAGCATACTTTTCTGTATATGCAATTTCCGTCACATTCCCAGAATGCTTAGGTGCTGACTGACATCCGCACTGAGCAGGGAAAACAGTCTTTTTCTGGTCTTCTTGTCGAAATCTCCAGCAATGCACTTATACATGGACTCTGTGATTTGTTTCAGTGAGTATGTCATGCATTTGTTGTGGGAACAAGGAAGCAGCTTTGAGTTAGAAAGAGAAAGCGAGGGCTTTATGGGCATAACCACAGCTGTTGCTATAGAACAAAACCTATGGCGTTTGTCTCCCCTCTTCTTTGCATTCAAGTATAGGACAGTTTGGTACTACCGATAATGAGCTCCCTGCTATCCTCATGTGTTTTTACCCCACCTCATTTTCATCTACTGGACAAGCAAGTAAGAACTGCAGGTCATTGATTGATTTTGTTATAGTCTTAACTACACATGCCTGGCCCAGCTCAGTGTCTGGATGTGCTGCTAGATCAGACCTGCAGTTGAGGTGACGGTTTGGGAACCTCAGCCTTTGGTCTTTTTGGGTCAGTGGCTCCATCTCCAGGGGCAGCTGCTGTAATCAGGTTGTAGGCTGACTGCCTCAGGCAAGCCACCTTTGTCCCTGGGAGGACAGGGCTGGGGTGAAGGGGCATCCTCCCTTCCATAAAGAAGATGCCTCAGAAAGGGCTCTAGGAGTGAGGCTGCTGCTGTCCGAGTTGCCCAACGGAATCTTTGAGGTGGTATTTATTACAGGCCAATTTACTTCAATTACCATGTATTGGGCATCTATGAAAAAGTAGAAATGGCAAGGAATTAAAATAAATATGTTCTCTAGATAGTGTTTCTCAAGTAATATGCAGGAAGGGCATATCCCACATGCTTCCAATATTGCCCTCTGTTGAGCCAGTGACCCCTGTCACTGTTTCCAGGACAGAGTCCCACTGTGGGAAGGATAGGAACTAGCATAACAATGCCTGCCACCAGGAGCGACAGGCCCCAGATGTCTCCACTGCACGGTTTGCAGGGATCGGGATCACCAGGAAAGACTCAGTGAATCAAGTCACAGGCACTGGAGGGAAGGGAACAAGGCTTTACTCACACAGAGAAGAGACAAGATCAGGCTGAATAGTAAGCATGGGTCCCCCACGGCCAGCGGGTCTCACCTTGCAGATGACGCAGGAAGATGGTCTGCATACACCCTTCTCGTGCTGCAAGGAAAGGACCCATTTCCTCCATAACAGTGGGGTCAGCCAGGTGCCATACTACTCATAAGCTTTGAGCAGAACACTGAAGTACACATCGAGTCGGGAATAGGGAGAAATTCTCCCAAAGAAGACAGTAAGCCCAGCACAGGCCGTGAAGAGTCCTTATCATCATGAAAGGAAGTGTTCCAGCCCCAATGTACATTTTTACACAGCCTACAAGGGTCCAACCAGCTGCCCATGACTGCCTTTCCTAACATCCGACACGCCAAAGAATGGGAAGTTGGTGGGACAGGATAAATGTGAAAAAATGCTTATTGTTTTTGTAATACAAATAACAAAAAGTGAAATTTAACATAATCTTCCTGGCTGGTGAGGCTGCAAATAGAATGCAGTGATACTCAAGGGAAGTGGCAAACCTAGAGCTGGAAAAGAGACTATCTAGTGGAGGAATCTGATCTTGAAAATAGGTCCATGTTAAAGCTGACTGAGATAAGTAACTTGCCTCGGAAAAGATGTACAATTAAGTATTAAGGAATCACCTTTTCAAATGTTTTTTAATAGTAAATTTTCTAAATTAAATACCAGGAAAAAAGAAGAAAAAACATTTCTGTGCACTGCAATGTAAATATAAGTAATTCTAATGCATTTGTAAGAATAACCATGAATCTACTCTAATTGAGTTTTAAAACACATCTGCAGTCCCAAGGGCTTTATTATTGGTAGGAAATTTCTAAGAAACTATCTAAAAGAAAAGAAAAAGTGGGAAGAGAGACAAAGAGCATTAATGGTATTTGTGTGCACACTTATATTCCCTGGAATTTTCCGTGCATCCTTGATTCTAGCACTTTTTCTTTTGATTCTGTGAATTACTTCAGTTTCCTTCCAATAAATTCAATTTTGAGTTTAAACTAGTTTGCATTGGGTTTCTTTCCTTTCATTCAAACAAAAAATTCCTTAAGATGATATCTTTATAGACAAGACTTCTAATTCTGGGTTTGGAATTAGAGTATCTCAATTCTACTCCACCTATGCTATTTCCTAGTTGGGGATCCTTGCTAGTCACCCAACCTCTCAGACCTAGTCTTCTGGCTGAGGAGAGGTCCTGTCCACTCCTTATAAATCTACAACTCCGACAGGAGACTGCATAGTTAAGAAATTCTGACCTTCTGGGGTGGGTTATTTGGAGGCCATTATTTAACCTTTTGGTTCACGGTTATATGGGGGTTTATTATACTCTTGTAATGTTTTATACTTTCTATAATTAAAAAATAAAAAAGGTACAGTTGTTGCTTTCTCAGACCACAGCAATGCAAGGGTAACCAGCGGAAACTGAATTATAAAAATTGGTTTGGGTCTGGAACTACCTGTGGATGTGTAGGTAAGTCTGTCTAGTTCGGGAATTTAGTATTGGGAATTGTATCTGCCTCCCGATAAAACCCATATTCTTCAATATCAACTTCACTAGTAATAGAAATAATCATTTCCTCTTCATCTACCTCATCCCTGTATCTTCTTTTTCAATTTGTTCAGGAATTTGTTGGAAGAAAAGAATGGAATTTATTGGCTTGTTCAGTTTCCTAAAAATTTTATTACCCCTGCCTCATGGGTTGACCTTGGTATTGCCGCTGGAACTTCACCTTGTCAATATCTCACCTCCTGACATGGGGAAGGGCTCTCTCAGCAGTGTTGCTGTCACTTATGAGGATTCACTAAAATGTGATTTTGTTTTCCCATTTTCTTATAGCTCCCTCCATCAGGAAACTTAAGACCAACTCCATTTGATCTGATTGAGAACATCTGTAAGAATCAACACAGTGTCCACATTCAAAAGCATCTTTCTCCCCTACCAATCAACCAATGTCCTGGGACCTTCCTACCTCTGGGTGAGCTCTTTGCTATCTTGGGCACTCCTAGAGGTGGACAATGATCTTCCTTTTGGTTGAGAGTTCTAACGGAGGAGGCTTAAGATCTGACCATTTGTCTAAAAGTTCTCTAGATAACTTCTCCCAAGTTTATATTGGTCTTTATGCAAATAGACCTCCAAATGGCCCATCCCAGAGTGTCAGAATTTCTTAACTGTACCCTGGAAAGAGACTCGGGGCAAACAAAGGATGTGTCCTGGAGTGGACTATTCAAAGCACATTCTGTTTCACAGAAAATGAGAAGGTGGCCGAGAAGGAAAGGTGATATTGTTACAACTCTAATTGGTGCTCAGTGTTGATATAAATAAGATAAAGCAAATATGTGGTTCAGGTATGTAAGGTAAAAGGTTAACACATCTCAAGGTCTGGGGAGGGATGATTGACTTTATCCTGCCTTTGTTCTTCTTCTATAGGCAAGGGTCATCAACGTAGGTCAGTGGAATATTTGACATTCTCTAGACTTGCAGGCTGAGATTTCAGCTTTTGTTCATAGGCCTAGTTTCTATTAACTGTTCACAGTTATTGACTGTATATCCAAACTGCAGCCATCTTTGGCAGCCATTTAAAAAAATTTTTTTTCTCCAGTTTTGTTTTTCCTCCAGGAGTTGTAGTACACCACCCTCTCTGCACATGGATGTTATTCAGCAATGTGGAAGTTCTCAGAACCTGTCCTTTAGGGTTTTATAGTGATGTCACTACAGAGATATGATTGATTAAGTCATTGGCCATTGGCGATTAACTCAATCTTCCGCCCCTCTCTCCTTCCTGGAAATTGGCTGAAAGTTCCAACCCCTAATCACATGATTGGTTTCTCTGGCCACCAGTCCCCATCTCTTTAGGACCCCCCACTCATCAGTCATCTTATTAGCATATTTTTAAAACACAGATCACTTTGAAGATTCCAAGGGTTTTTGGAGAGGTATGCCAGGAAACCAGGGCAGAGGCCAAATATGTATATTTTATAATATCACAAGAATATACTTTAAACTCTGTAAAATGTTTTAAAGAGGTTTGTTCTGAGCTAATATGAGTGACTGCAGCTCAAGGATACACAGGGTCAACAGGTCCTGAAAAAGTGAGCCCAAGGCAATCAGGTTATAGTTTGGCTTTATACATTTCAGGGAGACAGAAAGTCCGTAAACTCTTAAATCAATACGTGGAATATATACGTAGGTTTGGTCTGAAAAGGTGGGACATCTCAAAGTAGGGGCAGACAAGTCATAGATGGTTTTTACTTATTTCTTAGTTAGCAGCTGGCTTGAAAGAGTGAAGCTTTGTCTAAAGACTTGAAGTCAATAGAAAAAAAAGCTTAAGATACACAGTCTGCTATCTGCCACATGATGCTACACCCGAGTGTGGTTGGAAAGTAAGTCACATACCAGGTTAGTTAAAACATACACACACTCACACACACACATTAATGAGATTTTTTGGTTTGTGGGGTGTGACTTAGCCCTAGCCTTGTGGAGACTTACGTTTTGTTTATAATTTGGTATTCTATTTCCACAAAAATCCTCTTTTGTCAGTCTTACGATCTTTATTTTAACATTAATGTTGGTCATTTGTGCCTAGACTCCAAAAGGGAGTGGGGGTAATGAGGCATGACTGACCTCCCTTCCCATCATAACCAAGAGCTCAGATTTTTAGGTTTCTCTGGGGTCCCCTTGGCTAAGAGGGGGTCTGTTCAGTCAATTAGGAAGCTTAGATTTTTTTTAGCTTATATTATTCTATGTTTTCTACTAAAAGTGTAATCATTTTAGCTCTTATATTAAGGTATATAATTTACCTCAAATTAATTTTTTTGTAGGGTATAAGATGGGGCCAAGGTTAATCTTTATGTATATGTGTGTATGTATATACATATGCAAATATTCAAATACTTATTTTTATGTGTGTGTATGTGTGTGTGTGTTCAATTGTTCCAGCACCATTTGTTGAACAAACTGTCCTTTTTTCATTGAATTTATTGGGCATTTTTGTTTAAAATCAATTGACTAATACAAAAAATTAGCTGGGCGTTATGGTGCGTTCCTGCAATCCCAGCTACTCAGGAGGCTGAGGTGGAAGAATCTCTTGAACACAGGAGGTGGAGGTTGCAGTGAGCTGATATTGTGTCACTGCACTCCAGCCTGCGCATCAGAGCAAGACTCCATCTCAAAAAAAAAAAAAAAAAAAAAATCAATTGACCTATACTTACACAGGTATAAGGTACACCTTATAGGTATAGGTATTATCACTGGGGTTGCATTGGCTCCATAAATAAATAAATAAAGAACAGAAGAACTGACATTTTAGCAATATTGACCCTTCTTTTTCATGGATGCTGTATCTCTGCATTTATTTAGGTCTTTTATATTTTTACCCAGCAATGTTTTGTAGTTTTCTTTCTCTTTTTTCTTTTTTTTCTTTTCTTTGGCAGGTTCTCACCCTGTCACCCAGGCTGTGGTGCAGCGGTGTGATCTCAGCTCACTGCAACCTCCACCTCCTAGACTCAAGTGATTCTCCCACCTCAGCCTCTCAAGAAGCTGGGACCGCAGGTGCACACCACCACGCCTGGCTAATTTTTTTATATTTTTGGAAGACTTGGAGTTTCGCCATGTTGCCCAGCCTGGTCTACAACTCCTGAGTTCAGGCAATCCTCCTGCCTTAGCCTCGCAAAGTGGTGGGATTACAGGTGTGAGCCACCACGCCCAGCCCATGCTTTACAGTTTTCAACACAGATATTTTGCATGTCTTTTGTCAAATTTATTCCTGAGTATTTTATTTATTTTTGACACTATTGTAAATAGATAAATTTCCTGTCGTTTTCTGTTAGTATGTAGAAATACTGCAGAATTGATTTTTGCATCTTGATCTCATATCCTGAGATCTTGCTAAACTTATGTTTTATTTCTATTAGTTTTTTATTTGTTTCAATATCTTACAACTTTCTACATTAAAAAACATGGTCTTCAAATAAGGAATGTTTTACTTCTTCTTTTTCAATCTTTATGTCTTTTCTTTCTTTTTCTTGCCTTTTTGCACTGGTTAGGACTTTTGGCATAATGTTAAGTAGAAACGATGAGAACAGACATATTTCTGTATTCCCAATCTTAGTGGGAGAACATTTAGAGTTTAGCTAATTTAATGTTAAGTATAGATCTTTTAATAGAAGCCTTTCATTAGATTGAGGAAATTTCCTTCTATTTCCAGTTTGCTGGTATTTTTAAAATCATAAATGGATATTGAATTTTGCTAATTGCTTTTTCTTCATCTACTGAGATATTCATATTGCATTGCTTCTTTATTCTGTTAATATAATGAATTATTCTTATTGATTTCAAATGTTAAACTAATCTTGTATTCCTAGAATACACTCCATTTTGTCATCCTTTATGTATCTTGCTGACCTCATTTGCTAATATTTTGTTGAACATTTTTGCATGTATCTACAAGGAATGTTAGCCTATAGTATTCCTTTCTTGTAATAAAGGCCATATACTATGGAAGTGACTGCGGCTGTGGGAACGTGTATGAAGGTTGATATGCTCTTTGGTGACTCCAAAATTATACCAGTAGTCAATCAATTACCCACTCTACCTTAAGACACTTTATATATGTGGTTTAAACATTGCTTTAAAAATATAGTTGGTGTAGTGCCTTAGATGATTTCAATAACTCAATAGAAATGTCTGCACAGCAGATTTGATAAACTCGACATAAAAATGTAATTAAGATAGCAAAAGAAAGAATTCAGCCATTAGCCTTATATATTCTCAGAATAGGGGGAAGGAGAAAAAGAAGTTAATTTTTTTCCCATTTCATTATCACTGTATTGCATTTATATTTGCATATTTCAAAAGTGAGGAAATTCAACTTATTGAGAAAGTTTTTCAGGCCATCTCAGTAATTCTTATGCACAGAAGCATTGAAACCATTGGCAAGTTCTGGATAGCAGATTCTGATTAATGACAGATCTGTATGAGTTTTGGTTGTTGTAGTCATTGTTGTTGTTTTGACAGTTCTTTAGTTTTCATTTGAGGATCTCCTTTTAAAGGTCACTGTCCCACATCTCTATCTTAACTTAAAAAAAAAAAAAAGGTATTTGTATCTGGCTGAGAGCTACCAGAAGGGTAAAAACAAACAAACTGTTGGAAAAGAGACAAGACAATTGTCTTACGTTGTTTTCAGATGTGAAGACAGTGGGGAAAATATGGCACTAATGTGTTAAAAACACACGTTTTGACAAAACTGACAACAAAATCTTTGAAGAGGCCTGCCTGCTACGACAGAAAGCATCCTTGTCCTTACTTAAGAAGGACGATTTTGAGATCAGATATATAAATGAAGACATGTACAAGACTGTGCTTTGAGTAGCAAATTTTCTAACAGTAGCAGAATTATTAAATGAATAATTATTGAGCCATATGATAGAATATAATGCAACCATGAAAGTCATCATGAAAATATGCAGTGTCATAGGAAATGCCTATTGTACTGTAACAGAAAAGTCGGATATGCACACATCCCAATACAGTGAGCCAAGTGACATAATTAATTAAAAGTAATTAAAAAGAACAACCCTCAGATACTAGATATAAGCATAGAACAAATACCAAAAGGAAAACACTGAATTTGTAATGGCAGTTACCTTAGTGTGATAAAAGTATACGATTTTGGTTTTATTCTTATAATTTCTGTATTTTAAATTTTTTTCCTAAAACTGGTATTATTTCTCTAAAAAGAAAAAGATATAGAAAAATAGATTTTTTAGATTCAGTTTGGGAAGAGGTGTCACGTGTCGTACGTGATACAAGAGAATCATTTTCCACTCAGCTTTAGAGATGTACTTGTGAAATAGCAAGGGATTTAATATTAAGGGATAGCTGTATCTTAGCACAATTTACTTGATGTCTTAGTATTTTGATGGTAGTTCCAGTGAACCATTTGGTTTTTGAAGGACAGTTCAGGCAGCCACGTCCTAACAGCTTGACCACTCTCATTTCTGGCATGTAGAGCTGCCAACTTCCTCATTCCCTACCCTCTTAACACCACAAGCTGTCAGTTTCCCAGTCACTCTGAATTGTTGGTAGCTTTGCTGGCAGGTTGCTGTGTAGTAGATCTGTGTTTCCGGTAAATACTGGGTTCTGATTTTGCAAACAGGCCAGGTATATCAGGTAATCAGCTGGAGCCAGTACATAGACATGTTTGATTGTTCTGTCGGGAGATACATTAGAGAGAAAAATGCTGGGGGCTTGGCACTGGAGACCTGAATTTGAGTCTCTTCATGACTTTGGACAAATCCTTAACTGCCCTGGGCCTCAGCTCACCTGTGAATGGGTAAATTAAATGGCCTTTGCCATACCACTGTGTCAGAGTTGTGAATTTCAAAGAGTGCATATGTAATATCTATAACTTGATTCTGAAGTTTATAGGGGCCGTGTGCGGTAGCTCACGCCTGTAATCCCAGCACTTTGGGAGGTCAAGGCGGGTGGATCATCTGAGGTCAGGAGTTCAAGATCAGCCTGGCCAACATGGCAAAACCCTATCTCTACTAAAAATACAAAAATCAGCCAGGCAAGGTGGTGTGTGCCTGTAATCCCGGCTACTTGGGAGACTGAGGCGGAAGAATCGCTTGAACCTGGGAGGTGGAAGTTACAGTGAACCAAGATTGCACCACTGCACTCCAGGGCAACAGAGCAAGACTCTGTCAGAAATAAATAAAAAATAAAAATGACAAAGTTTATAGGGAAAGGCAGGGAAAAAAAAAAAAAAAAAAAAAAACCTCACAGAATAGCCAATACAATGTTAAGGAACAAACTTGGAGAACTGAAAGTACCCAGCTTCAAGACATACTATAAAACTACAGTTATCAAGATAATGTGGTATTGGCCAAAGAATAGGCAAATAGATCAACAGAACAGAAGAGAGAGGTCAGAAATAAACCCATACAAATACAGTCAACCGATCTTTAGCAAAGGAGCAAAGGCAATTCAATGGAGAAAGGATTGTTTGGTTTTTTTTAACAAACAGTGCTGGAACACATGTACCTCAACATATAAAAATATGAATCCTGACATAGACCTTATACTTTTCACAAAAATGGATCCAAAATGGATCATAGACTTAACTATAAAATCTAAAATTATAGAACTTTTAGGAGATATCATAGGTAAAGTCTAGATGATCTCTGCTTTGGGGATGACGTCTTAGATACAACCCAAAAGCAAGATCAATGAAAGAAAATATTGGTAAGAGGAGCTTCATTCAATTTAAAAACTTCTGCTCTGTGAAAGACTCTGTTAAGAGGATGAAAGATGAGCCTCAGACTGGGAGAAAATATTTATAAAACATATATCTGATAAAGATGTAGTATCCAAAATACACAAATAACTTATAAAACTTACCAATAAGAAAACAAACAACCAAATTTTAAAAAAGGGCAAAACATCTGAATAGAATCCTCACCAAAGAAGATATATAGGTGATAAATAAGCATATGACAAGATGTCCCACATTATGTAATCGGGGAAATGCAAATGAAAACAATACTACATATGGCCTGTTAGAATTTCAGCCTATTAGAATGGCTGAAATCCAAAACCCTGACAACCACGTGCTAGAGAGAATGTAGAGCAACAGAAACTCTCATTCATTGCTGGTGGGAATGCAAAATGTTACAGCCACTATGTTAAATGGTTTGACAGTTTCTTGCAGAAGTAAGCATACTCTACCATATAATCCTGCAGTCATGCTCCTTGGTATTTACCCAAATGAGTTGAAAATGCATACAAACCTGTTTACAAATGTTTATGGCAGCTTTATTAATAATTGCCAAAACTTGGAAGTAACCAATATGTCTTTCAATAGGTCAATGAATAAATGGAATATTATTCAATAGTAAAAAGAAATGAACTATCAAGCCACGAAAAGATGTGGAGAAACTTCAATGCATATTGCTAAGTGAAAAAAGCCAATCTTATAACGTTATATACTGTATGATTCCAACTGTATGACCTTCTGGAGGAGGCCAAATTATGGAAACAGTAGAAAGATTAGTGATGGCCACGAGCTGAAGGGAGGGTAGAATGAGTATATGGAGCAGAGAGGATTTTTAGGCAGTGCAACTCTCCTGTAAAGGTGTACTGTAAGAGTGGACACATGTTATTATACATTTGTCAAAACCCACAAGTGTACAACACTAAGAGTAAATTCTAATCTAAATTTCAGGTTTTAGTTCATATTGGTTCATCAATTGTAACAAACATACCACACTAATACAAAACACTAATAATAAAGGAAAATGGGGGTTGGGTATGAGGCATATATGGAAATTCTGTTTTCTGTTCAATTTCCTGTAAACCTAAAACTATTCTAAAAAATAGTATATTATGTTTTAAAAGTGTATGTGAAAGCCATTTCTAACTAAAGTACTATATGAGGATATTTTGGCTACAAGTAATAGAAAACCCAGTTAAAAGTACATGTGTGTTTTTTTGTTTTTCAAGACAGGGACTCCCTCTGTCCCCTAGGCTGGAGTGTGCAGTGTGCAATCACAGTGTATGGCAACCTTGAGCTCCTGGGCTCAAGCGATCCACTTCAGTCTCCCCAATAGCTGGAACTACAGGCCCGCACCAACGTACCCGGGTATTTTTAAATATTTTTGTAGAGATGGGTTCTTGCTATGTTGCCAGGGCTGAGTTTGAACTCCTGGCCTCAAGCGATCTTCCCACTTGGTCTTTCAAAATGCTGGGCACCACTGTGGCTGGCCTATATGTTTATGTGACTGTGCACACCTAACATTAAAAGAAAAATCATTTGATAATGCACTCAACAATTTATATAAAAGTATACATTTATATATAAAGTATATACATTACCTGTATTAATACATTATGTACATTTAAACATACATAAAAATACAATTTTAACAATATAAATAAATATAAATAAACTTTAAAAATAGTTACAGGCAGTATACTTATTACTGACATTTTTAGCAGGGGTACTCTGCTTCATTATTTTTGAAACTTGAAAAATATTTGAAAATTAAACAATCTGAGAGTCTAAATTTGTTTTTGTACTAGGTTTTGGTGGCTGTCAGAATAGAAAAGGATCCTTGGAAAGTATTCATAGAGCTAAAAGAAAGAAGTTCATAACTGGCTGTCATTTCTAAAGAGTGGTATTTACCCAAATGGTAATGAAAACACATACAAACGTGCTTACAGTTGTTTCTGACAGCTTTATTAATAATTGCTGGAAGTAAATCTTGGGAGTAACCAAAATGTCAATGAATAAATGGAATATTATTCAACAATAAAAAAGAAATGAGATAGAAATGAACCACCAAGCCACAAAAAGACGCAGAGAAACTTAAATGCATACTGCTAGGTGAAAAAGTCAATTTTAAAACACTACTGTATGATTCCAACTATATGACATTCTGGAGGAGGCCAAACTATGGAGACGGTAAAGAGATTAGTGACGGCCAGGGGCTGAAGGGAGGGTAGAATGAGTATGTCAGTCCCATCCCCAAATTGTGAGACTGGTCAGTACATTACCAACTTCCCTAATGAAAAACATTGATCTTGAAAATCATTATTGGAATGTTAGCTTTTATTTTTAATAAATTTGCTCAAAACCCACTGAAATACTGTTAGAAAGATTTTTGAAAAGTTGGATAAATTTGTGGTCTTATGCATGATGACACAATGACATACTTTTAGCAACAAAATACATAGTAATTAAAACATTTCCAAATATCCTTTAAAAAATACTCTCCCCAAATTTTGAAAATTATATTATTTAGGAAAATAATCTTCGAGTCCACTTAATTGGACATATGTAAATTATAATATGTCAAAAGTCCCATTATGCTTATAAAACTCCCACTCCTGTCTCCTGGGTCTGTCCGGAGACATAGCTTTCTGACAAATATTAGACTAAGTGGAGCTACTGATTTCAATTTGTATTTAAAACATGCTTTTAAAAAATGAGGTGTTAACGCATAGAAAGAAATTGATTTTCTATTGTTTTCTTTCTTCCACAGTGGAAACCACTGGCTTAAATTATAAAGGTTTTATTATATAAATATATAATATAGTTTTATTATATACATTTTTATTATGTAAATATTATGTACATGTTATATATAAAATAATATAAACTTATTATAAAATAAGTTTAGAGTGAGTCCAAGATGGTTAATTCAGTGGCTAAAAGACATCAAGGACTCACATTCTTTTCATTTTTTTGCTCTGTCAACATCTGTATAGTTTTAGTTTTTGTTCTCATATCTGTCTCCTCACAGTTGCAAGACAGCAACTTCAAGCATCCCATCCTCAACCCATAATATTCAAAGGCAGGAAAAAAAGTCACTTTCTTTTTCTATCTTTTTATGAGTGACAAATCCCTTCCCATAAGTCCCTAGGACAATTCCTCCTCATCCCTCATTGGCCACATTACATCAACAATTCATGCCTGCCAATCACTGGCAAGGAAGATGAGGTCATAGACTAATCATGATTCATCTTCTGGGTTCAGAAGGAGGTCTTGCTCCTTAAACCACTCATAGAAAATAGTGATTCTGCTAACAAGGAATGTTGTTGGGAAGAGAACCAACAGTGTCAGTCACAATCCTGATGCAGACAGTGCAAGCGTTAAATAGAATAGTGCTCAGGTAACAAGTACTGCTTGTATAATGTGGACATCTTGTTTACAGTGAAGAAAAACTCTGTGTCCTGCATGAAATTATGGAATCATTATTTTCTTTTTATTCATGTTTGTAAAATGTATATACAATGGAAGGTGTACATTTATTTCAAGAATATGCATTTTCAGGGAAGAGTTTCCAAATACTGTCAGGTCACATTTAAAAATCCAGTATTTTAAGTGCTGTGCTTCTCTTTTTGGTGGGGGGACGGAGTTTCGCTCCTGTTACCCAGGCTGGAGTGCAATGGCGTGATCTCGGCTCACTGCAACCTCCTGGGTTCAGGCAATTCTCCTGCCTCAGCCTCCTGAGTAGCTGGGATTACAGGCATGCGCCACCATGCCCAGCTAATTTTTTGTATTTTTAGTAGAGACGGGGTTTCACCGTGTTGACCAGGATGGTCTCGATCTCTTGACCTCGTGATCCACCCGCCTTGGCCTCCCAAAGTGCTGGGATTACAGGCTTGAGCCACCGCGCCCGGCCAGTGCTGTGCTTCTTATGTGTCACTGAAAAACAAAAACAAAAACAAAACCTAGTCCGATTATGAATTCTGCCACATTTGCCTATATGTTACAGGTGATACTCTCTTGTTTATTGATTGCTGTTTGCTGCCAAAGTGAAATGTTTGTTTAATTAGAATATGCAATATTAATGCTGGATATCAGTGGTCATTGCCAAAAGAGGCTATATTTCTTTTTCACGGGTATGGTTCATATATAGATGATGCCAAACTCAGGATAGTCATTCTCAAAGAATGAATACCTAACCTCATTCTGTGATGTCCTGGCAAAACCCAGATCCAATTAAAGTGAACAACGTGCATTCTGGAAAATATAGGAGATAGGATGGAAGCCCTCAAGAGTGCAGAAATCTTTCTTATTTTTTCCATACCATATCTCCAATGCCTAGAATAGTACCTGACACACAGACAAAGTTCAATAAATACTTGCTACAATAATTAATAAATATAAATGGAATAAAACTGTTAATAACATAAGCATTATTAATTCAAATCAATTCATATTTCATTATTATTGGAATTATTCTACCATATAGGAAAGACATATGAATAGTAACAATGTGTTGGTACTTATCCAATTCAATACATTCCAAAGATGGAGTGCAGGGGGAAAGAGAGAGAAGGAGAGAAAGAGAAAATCACTACATTTAGTGGGCACAAATATTCTTATCATTCTTTTTTCTACATAGTAAAGATGGCTTCAGTAGACTTTTATGGGATAAATGAAATCCTTAAAGACTAAGCTATAAACTCTGGTTATTTGCACACCAAGCAGCCTTTTGACCACAGATCTGGATGTCCAAATACTTAATACAATACGTAGGTTTCCTGGAAAGAAGTCAGTTCCAGCCACCAGAAAAGTATAGCCACCAGTGTAAGTTAATACGACAGCATTAACTATTTCTGTGGTACATAGAAAACATCATGTGAATGCCTACATCTCTAACTTTGCTGGGAAGGTCTGAGATGGTCTGCATGTAGTGCCAGTTAGATGGGTGCTGATATGTTCGGGATTATGAACTTCATCCCGAGAACTCTCAGAGTCCACTTTTATCTCAATCAGACTGTACACTACTGGTGGTGTTTTCCAAGATGGTAGCTGGGACAGCAGCCCCACTCTGGTGGCTCTAGTTACCTGGACCCGTCTCTGAGTGAGCTGCTGTGTGACAAGTTAATTAAGTTCTCTGTGGGACCCTCAGACCAGGTGAAATTTAGAAGTTCTATGCAACTCATAGGCAGGGGTTTGCCACATCTCAAACATGAAATTACCCGTTTCTTCATCCCCCTCATACAAATATTTATAGTTTATAGCTATGTGAGGGAGGCTAGGAAATTGTTCTAAATTATCTTAAAACGTTTTGGGAGTTAAGATTATCCTGAAGCCTCCACAAATGATCCAAGGAGCAGAGCCTGTCTGTGCAATGGCTCTGTCTTCACTTCTGCAAATTATTTACTAAGGTGTCTATTTTCCCAGAGCTGGCTTGCCACAGTACACCCTGTTTTTCAAGTACAGGCTCTATAAGACACCTACATCTTTCAGTGCTTCCATGGAGCTATGGCTCTAGAACTGAGGTGTGTGGTTAAACAAGCACTGCAATCTCCTGTAAATCTGGGATGGCACCAGAGGCTTCTAGTTGCATACAAAGGGAATCACGGGAGAGTGGGATTCTACTTGAGGAGGTCTACAATGGGAAAGCCGCGGGCTTTGAGAGGACTAGAATAGCAGAAAGTTGGGAAAAGGAGGTAAGAGGCCTGGACCATGGCTGCAAAAGGCATTGGGATGTCTGCAGCTTAACTTCATTGGTTGCTAGAGGCATGGAATATGAACGTGCTTGTCCCACCTACAGATCTAAGTCTAGTCAAATATTCTCAAACCACAAAAGGCAGTTTTCTGCTCAGTAAGGTTGTTTTGAGGCACCCGTGGGCTCTCCCAGTCCATATTTGTGATGCATTGTGGGGCATTCTAAAGGTAGCTCCTGGTTCTCAGGATCACTCTTTTGGTAAAACTCTCTCCATACATAAGGTGATGGAGCTGGTGCAGGGCCTGCTAGGAATATAATTCCTATTTCATTGCATCCATCTCATATTACATATTACAAAGGCCAACTGAGTTCGGGAGAGTAACACGTATTTGGACCAGGAATAGCAGGAATGCTGTTACTGACAAAGTGAGCCTCCATAGATGGGAGTAGATATGAAAGAGATCAAAGAAAGGAGGGTCGCAAAAGATTGTTCCGAATAGTGTTGGTATGTTGGAAGCTCAGCACTACTTGTTGGCTTTTCAGGGGCCTGTTCAACTTTGGGTAAACCGATAAAATCTACTTTGTGGCTATCTAGACGTAGAACCATAACCTCAACTACTTCCTGTGACCCTAAAAACATCCTGACCTCTGAAAGTTCTCTTGTATAGCTAAAGGCATGCCTAGCTAGCAATGTTGACATTTTCTATTTATTTTCCTGATAAAGTTTAATATTTTAAGAGCGTTGTCTTTTGCCAATCTTATATGTATTATTGAAAGGTGTTTCAAAACTGACCTTGGGAGAAGAAAAACGATCAGCGAAGAAGCCACTAGGGATAGACGCAAGAGAGCAAGAAATAATCAGAAAGCGCAGCTGAGAAATTCCCAATAAGCAAAAATAAAAATACACATACTGTCTCAAAGCTAATAACCCAGGAGGGTCACTGAAGAATATCTTCGTGCAAACTTTAACAAGTATGAAGTAGTAGTGGGGTTTCCAGTGGAGGGTAGCTGCAAGCAAAACTGTAAATTACAGGCATGGGCATATATTATAATTGCCTACACTGATAAGGGGTGGGGATGGAGGGACACTGTCATTAGGCATTTTGATAAACAGAATAAATGATGCTCTGTGGGCCCTAGGGAATTGCCTAGCAAAGGCAGATGATGTCTACCACCAATTAATTAAAAGTTAGAAGTGAGTGTAATCGTGGCTGTTGAGTTTATACCAAGGTATAGCTTTAGCATGCATCAGAATTACCTGGAGGGCTTGTAAAAACATCAATCACTGGCTGGGCCAGCGGCTCACACCTGTAATCTCAGCAGTTTGGGAGGCCAAGGTGGAAGGATGGCTTGAGCCCAGGAGTTTGAGGCCAGCCTGGGCAACATGGAAAAACCCTGTCTCTACAAAAGAGAAAAACAAAACAAAGCAAAAAACATTGATTACTTGGCCCCACTCTCAGAGTTTCTGATTCAATAGGAGTGGAATAGAGGCCTGAGAATTTATATTCTAACAGGTTTCTAGATACTTCTGATCTGGGATAACTCATTGAGAAACACTGACTTAGAAAAGAGCCAAAAGTCTCTTAGCATTCAGTTCTTAACTTAGAGCCTCACATTTCACACAGGTGAGGGATTTTTAAACATTTTGTGCGTGTGTATCATAGAGTTACAAATCATGTTACAAAAAACAAAATTGAATACTTTTTCTAACTGTAATAAATTGGAAATTTCTTTTTATGACTTAGAGAAGAAATTCAAATTATAAAGTAATAATGGGTAGAATTATATAAAAATGTAAAACAGTAAAATAATGAAAATTCATAAAACCAAGGCAGAAAAAGTTGTAAGAAAATAAGAAATACTGTTTGCTATAAATATGGCTGCATATCAAAAGTTTAATATCTTAAGTATATTGAGTTTATTCAAACCAGGATGCCTCTTTCTTAGTCAGTGCCGGTGGTGGTGAGAAGATGCCAACGTCCCAAATCTCCAGCTCCTGTTCGACTGCTGCCTGCAGCGGCCACTCCCTGGGGTTCCTAGAATAGCCACAGACAAGGAGTTCTAGCACAGCACACCACCTGTTTCTAGCTAGGCTCTTGCTCTCAAGCCTGGTCTCCTATCCAGGTGAGCTGCGAGGGGGAAGGGTGGGGGCAGATGTGAGCTAGACTGGAGATGAGCCCACTCCCAGCGTCCTTTCCTGGGGCCTCACCCTGTGCTGTCAAGCCATTTCCCCTCCAAGATCAGAAAAAGAAAGGAAAGAGCCTTCTCTCCTGAGGGAACGTGCTGCTCTGCAGCGAATGCCATCTAGTTCCTGACTCAGCACCCTGCTTTCCATCTGGGTGTTCACACCTCCCTCACACAGCCCCCGTGCTGGAAGGGAAGCTGACTTCACCCCAGTTCGAAGAATGGGTCTTGACTGACTGAAGGCTATCGACACGGCCACCCCGCCCCATGAGTGGCCAGGGATGGACACAGAACCTAATTAAGGTCACTCAAAGACGAAGGCACATTTCCTTGAGGATCCTGGATTTTCTTTGGATGTGAGCCAGGACATCGTGGTGCTGAAAGCTACTTGCAGCCATCTTGTGGCCACTTGGAGAAATACATGTTGTGTAAGGCAGAAAGGATGGGATCTTCACTACCTTGAGCTGCTGAATCAAATCTTGACTGAAGCCTGCTATCTTTAGGCTTTTCAGACTTGTAAATCAATAAGTTTTCTTTAACGTTCAAGTCAGTTTGAGTGACATTTTTGGTAGTCGCAGATTTCCAATTAACATGCGCTGTAACACATAGTGTATTAGTATAGAGAGCCCACAGTTTCCCCTAACCATGCTAGAGTTTTCTGATGATGGCCAGAGTAGAAAGTCAGATTTTCCTGTGTCAGCCACATGGAAGGGAAGAAAAAACAAAGTTTAAGAAAACTAAAAGGTCTTTGATGTCATTCCCCCAAAACACACATACCCAAAGAAAAAAGTAAAGGGCGAAATATGTATCATGTTCCAAATAAATTATTGTTATTATTGCTACCTTGTAAGTAGACTTTACTTTTTTAGACAGTTTTAGGTTCACAGAAAAATTGAGTGGAAGGTTCTGAGACTTCCCATACACCTGCTGCCCCCCACATGCACGGCATTCCCCCATTACCAACATCCCCCACCAGAGTGGTGCATTTGTTATCATTGCTGGACCTACGTTGACTCATCATTATCACTTGGTGTCCAAAGCTTACCTTAGGGCTCATGCTTGATGTTGTACATTTTATGGGTTTAAACAAATGCATAAGGACATGTATCCACCATTACAGAATCATACAGAGTATTTTCACTGCCCTAAAAATCATCTATGCTCCACCTGTTCATTCCTTCTTCCTCCCAAACCCTGGCCAGCAGTGATCTTTTTACTGTCTTCTCGTCTTCCCAAGTTTCTATAGCATTCTGCATTCTCACCAGCAATAAAGGAGAGTTTCTGTTGCTCCACAGCCTCAGCAGCGTTGGTTGTCAGTATTCTAAAGTTGGGCTGTTCTGATAGGTGTGTGGTGGCATCTCATCGTAGTTTTAATTTGCATTTCTCTGATGACATATGATGTGGAGCAACTTTTCATGTGCTTATTTGCCATTACACGTCTTCTTTGGGGAGGTATTTGTTAAGTTCTGTGGCCCATTTTTGAATTGAGTTGTTTTCTTATTGTTGACTTTTAAGAATTCTTTGCATATTTTGAGTTCCAGTCCTTGATCAGATGTGTTTTTAAGCAAATATCTTCTCTCCGTCTGTAGCTTGTCTTTTCATTCTCTTAACAGTGTCTCTGGTAGAGCAGAAATCTTTAATTTTAATGAAGTCCAGCATATCAATTTCTTTTTTTAATGGATTGTGGTTTTGGTATTATAACTAAAAAGTCATTGCCAAACCCAAGGGCATATAGATTTTCTCCTATGTTATCTTCTAGTTTTACAGTTTTATATTTTGGTGTGTGAGGTGTTTTGAATTAATTTTTGTGAAGGGTGGAAAGTCTGTGTTGAGATTCACTTCTCTGCATGTGGATGTTCCATCGTTCCAGCACCATTTACTGTGAAGCCTGTCTTTTCTCCATTGGATTGCCTTTGCCCCCTTTTCAAAGATTAGTTGATTGTGTTTATGTGAGTCTATTTCTGGGCTTTGTATTCTATGCCTTTGATCCTCTGTCAGTTTTTGGTTTGATTGTTTGTTTTTACCAATACCACACTGCCTTTATCACTGTGGCTTTATAGTAGTTATGGTAATATAAGAAGTCTTGATGTCAGTCCTCCAATTTTGTTTTTCTTCATCAATACTGTGTTGGGTCTTCTGTTTTTTGACTCTTCATATAAATGTTGGAATCAGATTATTGATATCCACAGAACATCTTGCTGGGATTTTGATTTTGATTGCATTGAATCTTTAAATCAAGTTGTGAAGAACTAATATCTTGACTAATACTGAGTCTTCCTATCTATGAACATGGCATATTTCTCCATCTATTAAATTTTTATTTGGTTTCTTTCATCAGAGTTTTATGGCCTTTCTTACATAGACCATGTATGTACTTTGTTAGATTTATACCCAGGTAGTTTATTTTGAGGGGCTGTTAATATAAATGACAATTTATTTTAAACATCACATTCCATTTGTTCATTGTTGCCATGCAGGAAAATATTGACTTTTGTATATTAGCCTTGCCTTGCATCCTGATACGTTGTTGTAATTGTTTATTAGTTCCAGGAGCTTTTTTGTTGGTTCTTTCAGATTTTTATTTGTTTGTTTGTTTGTTTTTTTTGAGATGGAGTCTCACTCTGTCACCCAGGCTAGAGTGCAATGGCGTGATCTCAGCTCACCACAACCTCCACCTCCTGGGTTCAAGTGATTCTCCTGCCTCAGCCTCCTTAGTAGCTGTTATTACAGGCACTCACAACCACACCCGACTAATTTTTGTATTTTTAATGGAGACGGGGTTTCACCATATTGGTGAGGCTGGTCTTGAACTCCTGACCTTGTGATCTGCCCACCTCATCCTCCCAAAGTGTTGGGATTATAGGTGTGAGCCACCGCACCTGACCTAATTCTTTCAGACTTTCTATTAGATAATCATGTCATTTGTGAACAAGACAGTTTCATTTCTTCCTTCTCAGTTACTATACATTTTTTTTACTTAACTCATTGCACTATCTAGGAGTTCTAGCATAATGCTGAAAAACTGTGGTGAAAGAGTATATGTTTGCCTTGTTCCTGATCTTAATAAGAAAACTTCTAGTTTCTCACCATTAAATATGACATTATCTGTATATTTTTTGTAGATTTTTAAAATCAAGTTGAGGAAGTTCCCCTCTATTTCTCATTTATTGAAAGTTTTTTTTTTTTTTAACATGATGGTTATATTTTTGTCAAAGGTTTTTTCTACATCTATTGATGTAATCAACTGATTTTTATTCTTTAGCCTGTTGTTATAATGGATAGCCTTAATTAGTCATCAAATGTTGAAACAGCCTTGAATTCCTGGGGTAAATCCCCCTTGGTGTGGCACAATTTCTTTTTATACATTGATGGATTAAATTTGTTAATATTTTGTTGAGAATTTTTGTATCTATGTTCATGAGAGATACTGAACTGTGGATTTCTTTTTCTTTTTCTTTTTCTTTTTTTTTTGGAGAGGGAGTCTTGCTCTGTTGCCCAGGCTGGAGTGCAGTGGCGTAATCTTAGCTCACTGCAATCTCCACCTCCCGGGTTCAAATGATTCTCCTGTCTTACCACCATACCTGGCAAATTTTTGTATTTTCAGTAGAGACAGGATTTCGCCATGTTGGCCAGGCTGGTCTCAAACTCCCGATCTCAGGTGATCTGCCCGCTTTGGCCTCCTAAAGTGCTGGGATTACAGATGTGAGCCATCGCAGCCAGCCAAAAGATACTGAACTGTAGATTTATTTTCTTGCAATGTGTTTGCCTGGTTTTGGCTTTAAGGTGATGCTGACTTCCTAGAATGAGTTAGGAAGTATTTCTTGTGCTTCTATCTTCTGAAAGAGGTTGTGGAAAATTGATATCGTTTTTTCCTTAAATGTTTGATAGAATTCTCCAGGGAACCTATTTTGGCCTGGTGCTTTCTGCTTTAGAAGATTATTAATTATTGATTCATTTTCAATTGAATAGATATACACTTAGTGTCTATTACTTCTCATATGAGTTTTGGCAGATTGCATCTTTCAAGGAATTGGTCTATTTTATCTAGGTTATCAAATTTGTAGGCATAAAGTTGTTTGTAGGAGTCCCTTATTATCCTTTTAATGTTTATGAGTTTTGTAATGATGTCCCCTCTTTCATCTCTGATATTACTAATATATGCCCTTCCTCTCTCTCTCTTTTCTAAGTTAGCCTGGGTATGGGCCTATCAACTTTATTGATCTTTTCAAAGAATCAGCTTTTGGTTTTATTGATTTTTCTTATTAATTTTGTGTTTCAATTTCATTGATTTCTGCTCTAATTTTTACTGTTTCTCTTCTTCTTCTCACTAAGGATTTAGTTTGCTCTTCTTTTTCTAGTTTCCAAAGGTGAAAGCTGAGGTGTTTGCTTTTAAATCATTCCTATTTTCTAATATATGCACTCCATGCCATCAATCTCCCCCTAGCACTACTTTTATTGCACCCTGCAGTTTTTGATAACTTGTGTTTTCATTTTCATTTAGTTCAAAGTGCTTTTTAATTTCTCTGAGATTTCTTCTTTGACCCTTGTGTTATATAGAAGCATGCTGTATTTGTATCTCCAAGTATTGGGGGATTTTCCAGCTATCCTTCTATTATAAATTTCCAGTTTAATTCCACTGTGGTCTGAGAGCCGATATTATGATTTCTACTTTTTTTTAAACATTTTTAAGGTATATTATGTGGTCTAGAATGTGGTCTATCTTGACAAATATTCCATGTGAACTTAAGAAAAATGTGCAGTGTATTCTGCTATTGCTGAAGTAGTCTATAGCTGTCCATTATTTACAGTTTATAGATGATGTTTTTGAATTTGATATGGTTCTTAATGATTTTCTGCCTGTTGAATCTGTTCGTTTCTAATAGAGGGATGTTGAACTCTCCCGCTATACTAGTGGACTCATCTATTTCTCTTCACAGTTCTATCCGTTTTTGACTTCATGTATTTTGATGCTCTGTTATTAGGTGCACACACATTAAGGTTTGCTATGCCTTCTTAGAGAACTGAACACTTTATCATTATACAACGCTCCTATTTATGCCCAATAATTTTACTTGCTGTGAAATCTGCTGTGTCTGAAATTAATATAGCTTCTTCCACTTTCTTTTGATTAGTTTTAGCGTAGTATATCTTTCTCCATCCATTTACTTTCAGTTGATATCAGTCTTTATATTTAAAGTGGGTTTCTTATAGACAACATGGAACTGAGTTTTGTTTCTGGATTCATTCTAAGAATCTCTGTCTTTTAATTGGTGTGTTTAAGGCCACTCACATTCAGAGTGATTATTGATATAATTGGGTAAATATCAATCATACTTGTTACTGTTTTGTTACCCTCGTTCTTTGTTTATATTTTTGTCTTCCACTCTTGTTCCACCTTTCATTGTTTCAATTTAGCAACTTTATATGATTCCATTTTCTCTCCTTTCTTATCATATCAGTTATACTTTTTACTTTTTTAAGTGGTTGCCCTGGAGTTTATGATATACATTTACAACCAATCCAAGTTCATTTTCACTGAACGTTATGCTGCTTCATGGTTAGTGCTTATTATAACAAAATAATTCTAATTCCCCCTCCCTTGTACCATTGCTGTCATTCATTTCACGTATACATAAGCACATGTAATAAAATACATTGTTGGTATTATTCTTTTGCATAAACTGTTATTTGTTAGATAAATTAAGAATATGAAAAATAATTTCTTATTTTACTTTCATTTTTTTCTTCTTCAGTGTTTTTCTTTCTGTATGTAGAGCTGAGTTTCTGACCTATAATTTTTATTCTCTCTAAAGAATTTCTTTCAACATTTCTTGCAAGACAAGTCACTGGTAACAAATTTTCTCAATTTTTGTTTGTCTGGGAATGTCTTTATTTCTCCTTCACTTTTGAAAGAAATTTGTTGCATACAGAATTCTAGGCTGGTAGGTTTTTTTTCCTCTCAACACTTTAAAATTTTCACTTTATTCTCTTCTCCCTCATATGGTTTCTGAGAAGTCAGAGGTAATTCTTATCTTTGCTCCCTGTAGGCAAGGTATTTTTTCTCTTTCACTTCTTTCAAGATATTTTCTTTATCTTTGATTTTCTATAATTTGAATAGGTGTCGGTTTTTGACATTTGTCCTGCTTGATGTTCTCTAAGCCTTCTGGATCTGTGGTTTGGTATCTTGACATTCACTTTGGGAAATTCTCAGTCATTATTGCTTCAAATATTTCTTCTGTTTGTTTCTCTCTTTTTCCTTCTGGTATTTCCTTTGCCCGTACATTACGCCTTTTGTAGTTATCCCGCAGTTCCTGCGTATTATGTTTTGTTTTGTTTTTCAGTCTTTCTTTTTTCCCCTTTGTTTTCAGTTTTTGCAGTTTCTACTGAGGTATCCTCAAGGTCAGAGATTCTTTCCTCAACAATGTCCAGTCTATTAGTGAGCTCATCGAAGGCATTCTTCACTTCTGTTACAGTGTTTATATCTCTAACATTTCTTTTCCGTTCTTCCTCAGAATTGCCATTTTGCTGCTTACATTGTCCATCTGTTCTGGCGTGCTATCTGCTTCATCCAGCCCTATGACAGCCCTTAGCATCTTAATCATACTTATTTTAACATCTAGTCTGATAATTCAAATATCCCTGCCATAGCTCATGCTCACTGTGTCTCTTCAAACTGTCTTTTCTGCCTTTTAATATGCCTTATAATTTTCCTTGATAGCCAGACATAATGTGCTGGGTAAAAGAAACTGCTCTAAATAGGCTTTTAGTAATGTGTTGGTGAGGTATGAATGGAGGGGAAGCATTCTATAGTGTTGTGATTAGGTCTCAGTCTTTTAGTGAGTCTGAACTTCTGGAGTATAAACATCACAAGTGTTTTTCAGTCTCCCACACCTGGCCCTTTAAGTGGAAGAAGATGGTGAGAGTGGGTTGGAGTTGGGTATTTCCTTTTCCCTGGTCAGTTAGGCTTTGATAAAACCCCAGCAAATTAGGCTTTGGTTGATTAGTTTCTCCTTAAGACAGACTGTGTTAAGAAGAACAAAATGCAATAAAATAAATAAATGGGGGGGAAAAAAAGAAGAACAAAATGCTTTGGCATATTCCAAAATGATTGATTCCCTTCAACATGAGGGAATTTTATCCAATATTCACTACAAGATTCAAATAGAGCTCCTGGAGGTAAAACTCACAAAATGTAACCCCCGCCCCCAAGATTGGGTCCCCCTAGAGCTTTTGACTCTCAGAGTTGTCCATACTGAGCCTCCAGCAATTTGTCAACTATGTTTCAGGTTTTCCCACTCAAGCACTGTTTCCTGCCGAGATTTCTGCTTGTGGGTTTCTGTCCCATAAGTTATGATTCTCTGCATTTGTTCATTTTTCTCTTTGATTTTGGGGAGAAGTTTGCCCTGTGTCCTCACTTTTTTTTAATGGATCTAAGATGAGTTGATTTTTTATTTTGTTCAGTTTTATTTATTTTTTTAACTTGTTAGGATGGAATGGTGATTTCTGAACTTCTTACATGCCAGACCGGTTATTATTACTTCTTTAACACCTCTCACAGAATGTTCCATTACCTGCTGTGATGGTTTCATATGTGTTTTTCCACATTTCATTTTAACCTAGTTATGCTACTCAAGGGAAGGGACGAACTTTCAACTATCCTCATAAATTAAAAACTTGACCACTTGACTCTACTGGTCCCATAGCTTCTTCAGGGACAGGAAACATTTGCAAAAATACAGAGCTCTACAACGTAGTAGCATCTGAAAAACGGCTCATTTTCTGAATCTTGAAAATGAAACCAATGCAAAAACTCCTATACAAGAAATCTTAAAATTCTAAAACTAGTGGGGATGACTCTTCAATTTCCTTTGAAACAGAGGTAGCCATCATAAGCTTGCCAGATTTGAGGAGGAGGCAGTAAGAATAAATAAACATACTAGTGACCCTTTTCAAAGAAGGTCTGGGGTCTCTCCTCTTGTAATCAGTGATTTTTCTTACCCTAATGAAACCCAGATGCTTCCGATAAAAAGAATGGCTGGCATTCAAGCCATTTGCAAATTCTGCCTAGAGGTAAAGAGAAAGAAAGAAAAAAGCTGTGCCCCACATCATTAATTTTGAATATCCTATTTTGTTTTATTTTCAGAATGAAATGGTATGGAACAGTGTAATGAGCAATAGAAATATGGAACCAAGAAGCAATTATATCTTCAAAGGAGCAAAATTGAGAGCAAATAAAAGGCCTTGCACAAGTTAACATACAAACAGGCAGATCAGAACATCATTTACAGAGTCCAAATACATGCGTGTTGGTTATGTCTGTAAATTATCTTTCACAAACATCATGTTATATCTCTGGAGACTCATTTCTGGGTTATAATAAAAATTGGATTTCTCAAGAGGCCCTAAAACATCTCAAATTCAGTTTTGACACTATTGAGTACTTCTAATCTGTAGCCATTGTGCCAGGCACTAGGAAAGAAAGATAAATTGGGCATAGTGTCTACCTTCTAAGTGCTTACAGTCTAGTTAAGAAGACAGAGCTATAAGCAAATAATGATAATGTCATATGTGCTGGGTAACAGAAGATGGTACATTTAATTCTAATACATTCACATTTATTTGAAAAGATAGGAGAAGATTTTACAACGAGGTATGCAGAAACTGAAGCCATGCAGTGCAAGAAAACCTGGGACCAGCTAGACTGTATGGAGGCTGTCTTCAATCATTCTGTCAGAAAAGTGCCCAAGAGCCATTTTGGGGGTGGATGAGAATCAGAATTCAGCACCCTGTCTGAAACTTGGGACTGAGCCAAAGGTGTCCCCAAGTGAATTGGCACTAAGGCAGCTCTAAGTTGTCAGAATCTTTCTACTTGAAGTAACAGACAGCAATGAGATATACATATATACATATATACATATATATGTGTGTGTGTGTGTGTGTGTGTGTGTGTGTGTGTGTGTGTGTGTATGTGTATTAGATGGAGTCTTACTCTGTTGGCCTGGCAGGATGCAGTGGCATTATCTGGCTCACTGCAACCTCTGCCTCCCGGGTTCAAGTGATTCTCCTGCTTCAGCCTCCGGAGTAGCTGGTATTACAGGTGCTCACCACCACATCCAGGTAATTTTTTTTTTTTTAGTTTTAGTAGAGATGGGGTTTTGTCATGTTGGCCAGGCTGGTCTGAACCTACTGACCTCAGGTAATCCACCCACCTCAGCCTCCCAAAGTGTTGGAATTACAGGCATGAGCCACTGTACTTGGCCAGAAAGCAATGATTTTCATATAAAAACAGGAATTGGACCTATGCTGTGCATAAGTAGTACATCCAAAAATGGTGTTATATAATAGAGCAAAATGCCTAAATCCTTATTTGAAGATCTGGTTCAGAACTGTGCATCTCAGAGAACCAGACTGATGTAGCAATGAAACCATGCAACAGGAAGGAGAAAGCATGAAAAAAATTCCTATTCATGATCAGTTTTTATGCAAAAATTACAAAGCACATGATGACATTCATAATAATGAGAGCTGATTGGCAAATCCAGTAAATAGTAAATCACACCTAAGGAAATAGAAATAGTGGAGTAACTTACCAAGGTGTTTAAAACAAGTTTGTCTACAATTCTCAAAGAGATAAAGAAATAGCATTCTTTTTTGGCATGGAGGTGTCTGTCTCTTCATTTATTTATAATAATGTTTAGTTCACATATCTAGGTAGAATAGTATTCTTAAACTGACAATAAGTCATTAAATTAATGAAGGCATATACAAAAACTGAACTAAAATTTATTGAAAATAAAAAATTGAGTAAAAATCTTAGTATATACAATTAAATAGTAGGCAAGGTGAGGTAAAAGAGAATCTGCATATTGGAAAAGAAAATTAAATAAATTTGATGGAAGCTGACTAAATACCCATTCTAATTTTTCTTCCTGGGCACATAAGAAAATCATATTTTCTGGATGTTCTTGTAATGGTATTGGGGTCATGTGATTGGAATATGGATGAAAGTAATATGTATGCTTTTAGGTCTGGCCACAAAACATCCTGGATGATCATCTCCTTCTTTGGAGGTCATGAAGACCACATGTTGATGATGGCAGCCTCACAAGGTGAAAGGAAGTTAAATCTCTGAGTTATGAGAGGAAATCTTTCCAAAGAGCCCTCAACCTGCATCAAACTGTGGCATAGGCAAGAAATGAACTTTGAATGCAATAAAATAACTACATAGAAAAATGAAATTGACATTATAGAGGATCAACTGAGAAGTTCAAAGATATGTATAATTGGTGCTCCAGATAGGATAGTTCAAATAGGGGAGAGAGAATATTACAAAGGACAAGAGACTGAGAAATTTCCATAATTAACAAAAGACATACATCTTCAGATTTTTTTAAAAAAAGTCATTCAATAATGGTTTATTGAAGTAGTTAATTTCACCAAAATTATTCTGAAAAACAAACTGAGCAAACTTTAGAAATACGTGGTAATTTTTTAACCATTCATTCTTTCATACAACATATGTTAAGAACTCACTATGGATCACATTTCTTCTTAGAAACTTAGAGTTTATAATATAGTGGGAAATCAGAAAAGTCGCTGGCAATTAGTATGGAGAGCACAGTATAGAGAAAGGAGAGATTGAGGACATTCTGGCATAAAATAGCATAATACATTAAAAAAGATATTAATAATCAATTAAGGTTAGAGTGAAGGAGTAAAGGAAACGTGTGAACAAGTAGCTGGAGATAATACTAGAATAGTAGGCAAGGGCCAGATTCTAAACTGACATATTTGAAAAATAGCTTGAAACCTTAGAAGCAACATTCTCACTAGATGATTTTAAGCACAGGAAAAGATTTTTTCTTTTTGGTGGGGGGATGGAGTCTCGCTCTGTTGCCCAGGCTGGAGTGCAGTGGCATTATCTTGGCTCACTGCAACCTCCACCCCACAGGTACAAGCGATTCTCTTGCTTCAGCCACCCATGTAGCTAGGATTACAGGCATGCACCACCACGCCCAGCTAATTTTTGTATTTTAAGTAGAGACAGGGTTTCACCATATTAGCCAGATTGGTTTCAAACTCCTGACCTCAAGTGATTCACCTGCTTTGGCCTCCCAAAGTGCTGGGATTACAGGCGTGGGTCACCGTGTCTGGCCATAGGAAAATATTTTTATTTTTGTTTTTGTTTCTAAATTTTTTATTTCCATAGGTTTTGGGGAGAACAAGTGGTATTTGGTTTCATGAATAAGTTCTTTAGCGGTGATTCGTGAGAATTTGGTGCACGCATCAACCGAGCAGTATACACTGAACCTAATTTCAGGTCTTTTATCCTTCACCCCCTTCCTACCCTTTTCCCCTGAGTACCCTAAGTCCACGGTATCATTTTTATATCTTTGCATCCTCATAGCTTAGCTCCCACTTATGAGTTAGAACATACGATGTTTGGTTTTCCATTTCTGAGTTACTTCACTTAGAATAATAGTCTCCAATCTTATTCAGGCTGCTGCAAATGCCATTAATTCACACCTGGAAAATGGTTTTCTAAAAACAAATCACTGCCCCACTCCCCTATCTGAAATACCAGCACAACTCTAAGGAGCCTGGATTTTGACTTGGACAAAGCATTTTGCATACTTCTCCTAAGCACACACACAAGAGAAGAAGCATCTTAGCCAGGTTGCACCATTGCTGTGATTCATTTCTCTTATTCATGACATACTGCCTTCCTTGCTAGCTGAGAATTTTTCTTTTGGTTGCTCTACGACCAGGCTTTTATTGTGACAAGTAGAAAAATGGGTAAAATGCAAAACTGAAAAAGAAAAATGGAGAGAAAATGGGCCAAAAATGGGGCAGAGTATGAGAATACGGTGGGAAGACTAAGGGGCAGGAAAAGGGGTTAGCTGTAGGGTGGCTGGGCCATGAGGAGTCAGAGACAGTCAGGAACTTGGAGAAGAAAAGTTTTAAAGAGAGAAAAAAAGATTCTATTGTGAGGAATGGGACTGCAGAAAGATTTTAGAAGTGAATTTATTTTTAGAGATAAAGTCTAAGTATGTTGTTCCAGCTGGTCTGGAACTCCTGGGTTCAAGCAATCCTCCTGCCCTGGCCTCCCAAAGTGCTGGGATTATAGGTGTGAGCCACTGCATCTGGCCTAAAAAGTAAATGCTTAGGAAATCTTTCTCTGAGTTGTACAATATGACACATTACTACCTCAGGACACCACAGAAAAGACTGCTGTTGTTTCTTTTCAGTGCTTTTAGATTCAGATTTTTATTTCATTTGAAGGTAATATTGGCCACAAGGGAGCCTAGTTTTACTTGGGTTACATATTCATACACTGTTTCCTAATATGAAAGTCCCAGGCACACAGTCCCCATGATTAGAAAAGAAGCCTATTGCTACACGAGGAAGGAGAATGAGCAGCCAGCAGTGGCTCACGAACAGTCAGTGTCTAGAGAAGGAAGAGCACTGGGTGGTGTGGGGTTAATGGAGACAAATTTCAGTCACTTCATCATTTTGACTAGATCCATTCTCATTGTACAAATGGCCACAGGCCTTGGAGAAATTAGATGACACCTACATGATATAAATTGTGGTCAAGGGAGAATTTGTTAGAAGGTGGAAATCTTACCCACTGTGCTGGGCTATACTAAGATTGTCACTCTCCTTAGATGCATCCTTGGAACACGGAGGGAGTGGAGGAATGGCCCTTGGGAAGGGTAAGTTACTTTAGAAGTTCTGAGTGTGGGGAAGAAGGTTGGTTCTTCGGATGAAATAATCAGAGCAGTGCCAGGCAGATAGGCCAGGAGGGAAACGTGTGCAGAGCTGGTTTTTTATTCATCTTGCACGGGGGGATTGAGACAAATGGCAAGCATTCCCTCTGGCAGAAAGAGAATTTGTATATAGGCAGCAGTCGTACCTTCTCCGGAGATGTTGGCCTTTCTGTTCCTGGAAACATCTGACTAGTGGCTCTGAAGTATGGAAATGACTCTCACTGGAGACATTCCAGAGTCTCCTTCCAGCCACAGACATTCTAAGCTGGCTCCCTGAATCTCCTGTGACCATTTGAAGGACTCAGGTGAGGACTGTAAGCAGCTCAGGATGTGAATGGCGACAGTGTTTTTTGAGAACGAGTGCAGTTATGTTCAGAATCAAAATATCTAGGCCACAAATAGGGCTTTGATTCTCAGGTCCCTTGGAGCAGGAAGGAGCTCTCTGGTCAGAGGAATTATGAATGTCCTTGTCCCTAAGATGATATTTCTTTTTATGCTCATTCATTCCCTGAGCACACAGCCATTTCCTCCAGGTTGAGTGGCCTGGGCACACTGTCAGCAGGATAATGGTAGAAAGCTCAATGGCTAGAGCTTTGGCCATTTCCAAGTCCCTGACATTGGCCTCAAATCCATGTGTGGAATGATGATTGAGGCGTATTTCCTATAGAGAATTCTCTCATGCTACACAGGACCTTCTAGATTCTGGGTGGTTAAGCCACGATGGTACTCCTCCTGACATAACCAGGTGCCAGGCTGCTCCCTGAAAGGCCTTCATACCCCAAAACCAAGTCAGGGTCCTCCCTGGGTCCCAGGCTTGTCACTCTACTGTGGGGGAGCCTCTGCTAAGGCTGTGCAGTGCCTCTGCCGTGCCCTGCACTTAGGTCCAATTTGGACAATTCACTTGCCAAGCCTAAGTACAAACCTCCCTTGTTTCACCCATAAACAGAAAATCTCTCCTTCCACACAATAGCTTTGACAATTTGCCTTTTCAAATTAAGGAGGGAATTCAGTTCTCTGGGAGTGTATATAAGAGGTCCTGGCATTGACTCTGCCTCCTCCTAGAAGCCACTCCTCCTTCCTCTTTCACCAGTTGGGCCAATTGTCATTCTCTGTGGTTGATTAATTGGTTTATTATGCTCAGGTCTTGTGTTTTTTTTTTTTTTTTTCCTAGACATTTCTCCAAAAGGGCTTAAATCCACAGATAGAATAGCACAGCAATTAAGCATGTGGGCTTCAAACCTATGTGAAAATCTTGCTACTACTATTAACTATGTTACTATAGGCAAGTTTTACACTATCACAGCTAAGCCTTGATTTCCCCATCCATAAAGTAGGAATAAAAATAAGAGCACACAATTCAGAGAATTCTTGTGAGTGCTGGATGAGAAAATGGCATGTGGAAAACTGCATGGTAAGATCTCCATGTCCATCTGCTGTTGGCATTATTTCTTATTGTATGCCAGCTCCTCAAGGAGGCCACACTGTAGTCACCAGACTCTAGTGGAAGAAAGGACATAAATTACCAACTTTCATTCAGGGTAATAAATGCTATGATAGAAATACAGTTCATTTTCATTATTCTTGGATTCTGGATTTGCTGATTTGCCTTCTTACTAAAATTTGTAACCTCCAAATTGACACTTGCATCACATTTGTGGTTGTTCGTGGACATGTGAGTGGTGGAATATTTGAGTTGCCCGACACGCATATTCTTAGCTGAGGTCAAACAAGGCAATGCTCTTTCTGTTTCAGCTCTCATGCTGTAAACAAATGCCTCTTTCATGGTCTATTTAGTGCCATGTTTTTGTGTTTGTTTGTGTGTGTGTGTGTGTGTGTGTGTGTGTGTGTTTTGCATTTTTGTGCTTTTAGTTGTTTGTTTCACTCTGTAAAGTGACCCCAAAGCGTAGTGAAGTGCTGTCTTCTGCCCCTCAGCACAAGTGGGCTGTGATGTGCCTTACAGGGAAAATATGCGTGTCACATAGGCTTCATGCAGGGGTGAGTCATAGTGCTGTTGGCCATGAGTTGAATCAACAATCTAAAGTAAATATGGTGTTTTTAAAACAGAAAACAAGGTTATGCATTGGTCAGTTGGTGAAAATGTAACCAGAAGCTCGCAGGAAACTGACACTGCAACTTTCCTAGGAGCCGTGGATCTTCATTTACTAATTCAGTACAGTGGTGATTTTATAGAATGTAATGACCACAATAACAAGAATCAATTGTACATGGAAAGAATGCAGAGGAGAGTCTTTCAGCTCTGCCAGAGGCAGGGACTTCTTGGCAGCGGGACTTCTGAGTTGGTTTGGCAAAAGACCCCAGGGCCAGGTCTGGGTCCCCTCTGGGTGCCAGCCTTGTCCCTTTGCTGCTGGGGAGCCCCCACCAAGGCCCTGCGGTGCCTGTGTCACTGCCTCAGGCAGTTAGGTCCAATGCGAGCAATTCATTTGCCAAGGCTAAGTGCACATCTTCCTTGTTTCATCTGTAAACAGAAAATCCTTCCTCCCACACAATAGTTTTGACCATTCACCTTCCTGGTGGATCCAGGATGGCAGTGACATGTGCAAAGCCTGAAGGCCTGGGGGGCACATTTGTCAACCACTGAGATAGATGCCCAAAGATAATGCAGGGTTCTTTCATTTAACAGGTATTTACTGAACACATTCTAAGTGTCAGGCATGTATGAATGAGGGCTGAGAGTGAGGGGCAGAGGTAGGCGGGGCCATTGAGATGGACCCTGGACACCATGCTAAGGGGTCTGGACTTGATCCCATGTGCCACGGAGAGTCACCAAAGGCTTACAGGCAGGAGTATGGAATGAGTAAATGTGGCCAGGGAGCAAAAGGCCTGGGTAAAACTAAATGTGTTCTTTCTCTTTTTCTTTTTTATTTCTTCTAAAAAAAACAACAACAGAATACATGTGCAGAACATGCAGGTTTGTTACATAGGTATATGTGTGCCATGGTGGTTTGCTGCACCTACACACCCATCCTCTAAGTTTCCTCCCCTCACTCCTCACCCACCAACAGGCCCTGGAGTGTGTATTGTTTCCCTCTCTGTGTCCATGTTAAACATTTTCTTTCAAGACACAAACAGATACTTTTTAAAAAAAGACACACAAGCATATTAAAAAAAAAAAAAAAAAAAGCTCAACATTATGGATCATTAAAGAAATGCAAGTCAAAACCGCAGTGAGATGCCATCTCACACCAGTCAGAATAGCTATTACTAAAAAGTCAAAAAATAACAGATGCTGGCAAGGTTGCAGAGATAGGGGGATGCTTATGCACTGTCGATAGGAGTGTAAATTAGTTCAACCATTGTAGAAGGCAGTGTGGCAATTCCTCAAAGAGATCAAAACAGAAATACTATTTGACCCAGAAATTTCATTACTAGGTATATACCCAAAGAAATATAAATCATTCTACCGTAAAGACACATACATGAGAATGTTCACTGCAGCTGTATTCACGATAGCAAAAAACGGAATCAAACTAAATGCCTATCAATGACAATTTGGATAAAGAAAAGGCGGTACACATACACCATGGAATACTATGCAGCCATAAAAAATAACAAGAACATGTCTTTTGCACGAACATGCTTTTGGCTGGAGACCATTATCCTTAGCAAATTAACACAAGAACAGAAAACCAAATACAGCATGTTCTCACTTATAAGTAGGAGCTAAATTATGAGAACACGTGGACACGATGAGGGGAACAACACACACTGGGGCCTACTTCAAGGTGGAGGGTGAGAAAAAGGAGAGGATCAGAAAAACTAACTTATTTTTTCTTTTGAAACCAAGTTTCACTCTAGTCACCCAGGCTGAGTGCAATGGCATGATCTTGGCTCACTTTAACCCCTGTCTCCAGGTTCAAGCAATTCTCTTGCCTCAGCCTCCCAAGTAGCTGGGATTACAGGTATGCTCCATCACACCCAGCTAATTTTTGCATTTTCAGTACAGACGGGGTTTCACCGTGTTGGTCAGGCTGGTCTCGAACTCTTGACCTCAAATTATCCACCCACCTTGGCCTCCCAAAGTTGGGATTACAGGTGTGAGCCACTGCACTCAACCAGAACAAAATAACTATTGAGTACTAGGCTTAGTACCTGGGTAACAAAACAATCTGTACCACAAACTCCCCTGACATGAGTTTACCTAAATAACAAACCTGCACATCAGAAAAAATAACTATTGGGTGCCAGGCTTAGTACTGGGTGATGAAATAATCTGTAAAACAAATCCCTGTAACATGGGTTTACCTAAATAACAAACCTGCATATATACCCCTGAACCTAAAATAAAAGTTTTGGAAAATGTTTTTTTTAAAAACATTTTCTTTCAGTTACCCAGTAGAATAAGCAGCCCAAAGAAGCTATGGGTTCCCTCCCTGAAACTATCAAAGGACAAGAGAAGTCTCTGGTTCTCAAGGCCAGAATGTGTTACATCTTTCCTTAACCACCTTCAAGGGCCTTTCGTGTGCTTGGAATTAAGTACAAATAGCTTCAGTCTTTCTGATGCAGCCTTTGTTTCTCTCTTTAGTCCTCCTGTAGCCATTTCCTCATTAGACCAGCCACATGGCACTTCCTTCAGGTCTTCAAATGAGCCATGCTCCCTCTGTCCCCAAGTCTTTGTCGCATTTTGCCTGGAATACAGATTCCCCTCTCCCAACCCTTACCTGCAATGGGCACCTTGCTAACTCTATTCATTCCCTAGGTCTCAGCTTGAAAGTCACTTTCTCCAGGAAATCATACCTACATGTGTTTCTATATGATCCTCTTCATCCTGAATTGTGTGCTTGATTTTATTGCCCATCTTTGCTGTGGTAGCCCGTTCCAGCTGCTCTAATACAATACCATAGACCGTGTAGTTTAAACAACAAACGTACTTCTCAGAGTTCTGGAGGCTGGGAAGTCTGACATCAAGGTGCCAGCAGATCTGGTGCCTGTTGGAGGCCCTCTTCCTGGTTTGCAGATGACCCTCTTCTCCATAAGTCCTCACATGGCACAGAGCAGAACATAAGAGTGAGCTCCTGTGCTTCCTTTTGTAAGGGCGCTAATCCCGTGGGCCCCACCTTCATCACCCAGTTACCTCCAAAAGTCCACCCTCTAATACCATCACTCTGGGGGATAGAAAGGGGGACTTTGGGACGTAACAGGATTATGAATGTATGAATATACATGAATTGGGAGGAACGCAAACACAGTCCCTCGCACTTGGCAATCGACCATAAACTTGGAAAGGGCAGGGACCGTGTATGTCCGATTTACTGTTTCTCTCCCTAGTATTTAGTGCCTAACACTTAGTGTCAGGTGCCTCTGAGCCCAGACAGAGGAAAACAAACAAGTTCACCTAGGGGTACTTGGGCGTGTAGCTCCCCTAGCCTAGGGATCACTGGGGTTTTCCATTATGTTAAAGTTAAATGTTCCATTCTCCACTCTGGGGACTGTAGTGTTGTTCCCTGAGATCCAGGCTTCCTCAAGCCCCACTCTTCTAATGATGATAAAGTTGCTGAGGGTGCTGAGTTTGCCCTCCAGCCATCAGGGTCCTCCTTCAACCATGAAACAATCGATTCTTCTCAAATGCACAAAGTACACTTAAATGTCTGCAATTATAGTTGCATTTTCTAAAAGGATGCTGATTATCTTTAATTCATGGATTATACTTACTGCCTGGGAGCAAGAAGCTAAAAAACACCTTGCATTGGTGGGGAAGTGTTCTGCTTCTTTGCCTCCCAGTGGGTCTTGTTGGAGTTCTTGCTACTCACCCTTCAAGTTCCACCTCCCATCCTGCCCCACTATGGGAGGTCATTCACCCTGATCTCTAGGAAATTAAAAAGAGGGATGAAAATATTTGACTAGTGCAAGTTAAGTCTCGGAAAACATCAGTGTCTTATTTCGGTGACTGGTCTTGTAGTTTCAGAAACGTGATTTTTTATTACATCTGTGGCTGGTCTGATTGCTCACTTGTGCAAGTCAGACTCATACGAGACTGAATCAGCACCAGACAGTGGACTGTTTTCACTTAGTATGAGGAGTTTCCACTCCCAGAATTTGGAATTCTGGGAGTTGTGATTCAGGACATTCCTGTCCTCATATCCGAGAAGATCAAAGAACATTAGATCCTCTCTCTCTCTTTTTCTTAGAGATGGGGTCACACCCTGTTGCCCGGGCTGGTTTCAAACAATATTGGGCTCAAGTGATCCTCCCGCCTCAGCCTCCAAAGCTGCTGGGACTACAGACATGTGGCACCATGCTCAGCTGTCTCTTGAGGACTGTTTTATGCTAGCTGTACCTGATAAAGCAGAGAGAACATGGATTACTCTTCTCTCTTTTTAAAGAGACTGAGGTTTTACCTGAATGTCATGATTGATTGGGTTTTGGAGTCCTTAGTTACAATTTAGGGGGCTGGAGTAAGTCAGAGTTACGTTTAATTTACTGTAATCCTAATAATCCAAGTTAAGTGGATACATCACATAAGAATTTTCACTGAAAATGGGAGTAACTTTAGTAAAGCCTTAACCTGTTCATGGTTGGGGCTCAAATTTGGACCTAGTGCTTAAGTCCAAACTTCAATCTCAACTTTTTTTCCTTTGTTATTGTCTCAGCCCAGGTTTCACAGAAGCAGAGACCAAGACAGGGATTTGGGAACATATAATTTATTGAGGGAATGCTCTTTAGGGAAAACGGGTTAGAGGGGGAGAAGGAGCCAATCAGGGATGTGGTCTCAGGTAAAATCTAATCTTGGCCTGATCCATGAGGGGAGAAGTGCAGAAACAGAAACTGCATTGATGAGTGTCCCCCCCCCCACAACCCTTGCAGGAGGGGGACAGGCTTTTGAATCCACCTATCAGTCAGTCATGGTTATGGGTAAGGGAGGGGACAGTGGCCTGTAACTCATTGTGTATATCACTCTCATCTACCTGCCTCTACTATGTTGTACTTGGCTTCGCTCAGTTACTGATTAACTTGATGTTTTTCAAGTTTAAATCCTTTACAAGAGCATTGTGAAATCCTGTATGCAAAAAGCATTTATCGAGTGCATTTATTAAGGTGGTGGCTCTGATTAGCTAAGAGCGGTTCTCCTGAGAAGGGGGCAGCTGTGAGCTGTGAGCAGTGAGCAGCACCCTCCCCTTGGAACAGCTGGGGGCTGGGTGTGCTGACTGGGAGGAGGCCCAGGTGTGGCGCTGCAGCATCTACGAGGGCCCCCAATCCTGTGTTCCGTCCCTCTCACCTCTGGGCCTTCCCATACATGCTCTGTTCCCATACATTCCCATACGTGCTCTTTTCTCTGACTAGAACTTGTTTTCTTCTCTTTTTCTCAGATAAATCTTACTTCATTTTAGACATCACCCCCTCCAGGACACCTTTGCCAACCTTTCACAACCAGTGTAGACTTCCCTGTGTTTTTCCATCTACACAGCATTCCATCTTAGAGCTGACAACCTGCTTATCTGGGCCCATCTTAGCTGTGAGCTCCAGGAAGTCAGGGACCACGTCTGTCTCGGCTTCCTCTCTATGTGACACTTGGACTCATTTCTGGCACTCAGGGAAAGCTTTTTGTATACAGAATTTCATAATGCTCTTCTAAAGGATTCAGACTTGAAAAACATCAAGTTATAATCAGTAATTGAGTGTAGCCAGGTACAGCCCAGTAGAGGCCGGTAGGAGAGAGTGATACACACACTATGCCCCCATCGTCATGAACTGTGAGAGAGTTTTCAGGGGAAAGTCGCGCCTGTCTTGAACAACACTGTTTTGCACTGATGAGCACAGTGAACCTTGTAACATATTTCTCCCCTTTGCTTTGAAGACTAGCAAGCTCAGAGTCCAAGCCCCTGATTAGGCAAAGGAGGAGAATTTTCTAATTTTAAATATGAGCAACACAATTCCTTTCAAGGAAAACACCTTGAAGCCTTCAAAGAAGTGAAGCCCCGAGGGTGTGGTCAAGACTTGAAGAAGCAAGTAACATGAAGAGATGAGTACAGGAATTCAGGAGAAGATGCAAACAGCACAAGAAGAGTGGGCTGGGGATGAGGGCAAAGAGAGAAGATGCCGGAGCAACATGGCCAGGGTCCATTGAAGAAGATGACTCATGGAGAAATTCCCCATGAGATTAAGAGCAAGAACGCCGAGTATTTTCAGTTGGTACGGTCCTAAGTGTGAACCCATTCTGTCGTCGAGGCTTTAGCAAAGGCTGCTACTCATATATATCAGGGCCAGGGGAATTTCAGCAAATGAAGGGATCAGGATGGGTCTGGTTAGGGGTCATGTGGTGCAGAGAAGAATCAGTCCATGCGAGGGGTAAGTGATTCACACACTGGAACACAGACCAAGTGGAAGTTCCACTCCAGGGGTCACCAGCAAAAATACAAGTCACTGCCCCTACAATTCCCTGCAAAACAAGAGGAATCATGGGCTGTATGAAGGACAGGATTTGAGCCAATTTCACTTGAATCTTATATGATGGGATTAACTCAAGTGGTCTTTTTATTAGAATTCTATTTTAACAAGTATTGTTCTCTAATTTATAAATCATAAAACACTGGAATTCACAGATACCTAATTCAACTCTTCATTTTACAGTAGACTAAGGCATAGAAAGCTAAAGCTCCTTTCCCCCTCACAGTCTCTATTTCTTCACCTTTAGAGGTTTTGATTATTAAGTTTATAAATGTTAACTCACAAGCAAGATTATAAATTCTGCAAGGGCAAAGGTGACATTAAACAAATGAGCTTCCTTCCTTCCTTCCTTCCTTCCTTTAATATTTTTGTAGAGACAGGGCCCTGCTCTGTTGCCCAAGCTGGTCTCGAAATCCTGGATTTAAGTGATCCTCCTGCCTTGGCTTCCCAAAGTGCTGGGATTACAGACATGAGCCACCGTGCCTGGCCAACCACTGGGATTTCTATAGCATTTAACAAGTATTAGACAGCAGTGAGAATGGGCCAGAAATGAGCCCTTGAGAGGTAAAGGAGCAATAAACTAACTGCTTACCCTCCCCTTTCTAGAAACCTCTTCCTCTTCCTGGTGCAAATGAAATGTTTACATCCCTGCTCTTAAGAAGAATACCAGGTCGCTTAGGTGGAAGGCTTCAAAGTAAATTGTTCTTGCTACTACTGATCTTTCTTTTCTTTTTTTAAAAAAAACAGAATCTCACTCTGTCACCCAGGCTGGAGTGCAATGGCATGATCTCGGCTCACCGCAACCTCCGCCTCCTGGGTTCAGGCAATTCTCCTGTCTCAGCCTCCTGAGTAGCTGGGATTACAGGCACGCACCACCATGCCCAGCTAATTTTTTGTATTTTTAGTAGAGACGGGGTTTCACCATGTTGACCAGGATGGTCTCGATCTCTTGACCTCGTGATCCACCCGCCTCGGCCTCCCAAAGTGCTGGGATTACAGGCTTGAGCCACCGCGCCCGGCCCAGCCTGATCTTTCTAAAGAGCAGCCTAAGTGCTGTTTACAATTCTTTAACTCCTCTTCTGTTTAAACATCCAAAAGCGTTCCTCTGAACTGGAGAGACAATAACCTACCAGGAAAGAAACTACTTCCTGGCTTTCAATACTAAAGTCCAAACAAAGGCAATAATAACTCTTATTTGTTGAGAGTTTGAAATTCAACCGCAACCCTTCTTCTGAATTCATCAGATCCTATTAAAGTGTTAAGCATAGCAGTTTGGCCGGCAACCACAGCCATAGAAAGACTTCTTCATTTTTTAAATATTAGAAAACTGAGGTTTGAAAAAGCACAAAAACCTTCTTTCCCATCTTTGCGTAAACAGCAAATAGAAGGTGATGGTGAGTTAACTGCATGATCTAATAGTTATCATTTCTCATGCTAATCTGGCCAAGAGCCTCTGTATGGTTTATTAAAATTTGCATTTTGTGTGTAGACCTTAAAGGGAAAATGTTAAATGTGTGTGTCCTTAAAAATAATTATACATATTTTTTGTTAAAGAAAAATATGCTGAATTCCTCCTTCCCTTTTCCTAGCACCCTCATAAGTGGAGTGTGAAAAAGGAGACAATGCGGAGAAGCTTCTTGTTTGGAAAGGTTTAACTCAATTTAAATTCCTTCTTGTATAAATGGTCAAATTTAACAAGAGCCACGTGCACCCTCTGCTGGCGATCAGAGGGCCAAGGAAAGCGTTTGAAAGGCCAAGGAAAGCTTCTCCTTTCAGTGTGAAACCGGCCAGCAAGGGAGACAAGAAGGCCAGACTCAGAAAGTTAAAATCCCTGCTTTCACTGGAAGACATGAAACAGAAAGCTTCAGTGACTTCACTCGCAATGGTATTTTTCTTTGTGATAACCTTCCTTAAACACATAATCCTAGCTCAACATTTTTTTGAGTGAAGCGGATCTATACATGAAAAGGTACAGCTGTAAGAAAGGCCTGGTTTGTCTCATTTGGGTGGCAAAAGGTCCTGACTGGCTGACTTGAGATCCAAAAAAATCTAGCACTTCTGCTCAGGCTGTATCAGAGTGCATTACCTTCTGGTCTTCCTTGGAGGGATATAAGTCCCATGAGGCCAGAGACTGTGTCATCTTCAGTGTAGGATCCTCAGCCCAGACTCAGTGCCTAGCACATAACAGGGATGTGAGGAACATCTTCTGAATGAATGAGAAACTATGAAGAAGGCTCTGGATGCAAGGTGCCTATGGGGCTGACTTGCATATAAAGCATATGCAAGACAGGTTTCGAAGGCCATACTCAGCTCATTAAGAATTTTTTTTTCACTTTTAAGATTTGTTTCCTTCAATTTTAATTCTAGATTCAGGGGATATGTGTGCAGGTTTGTTACATGGATATTGCTATTACTAATCTCGCTTTCTTTTTTTTTTTTTTTTTTGAAACACAGAATCACTCTCTCACCCAGGCTGGAGTGCAGAGGTGCGATCTTGGCTCACTGCAACCTCTGCCTTCCAGGTTTAAGTGACTCTCCTGCCTCAGCGTCCCGAGTAGCTGGGACTACAGGCATGCACCACCATGCCTGGCTCATCTTCTTGTATTTTTTGTAGAGACAGGGTTTTACCATGTTGGTCAGGCTGGTCTCAAACTCCTGACCTCAAATGATCTGCCCACCTCAACCTCCCAAAGTGCTGGCATGATGCTGACATTTGGGATATGATAGAACCCATCACCCAGGGAGCGAACACAGTATCCAATAGGTAGTTTTTCAACCTTTGCCCCTCTCCCTTGTTTCCCGTTTTGTAGTCCCCAGTGTCTGTTGTTCCCACTTTTCTGTCCATGGGTACCCTATGTTTAGCTTCCACTTACACGTGAGAACATGCAATATTTGGTTTTCTGTTTCTGGCTGCTTCACTGAGGAGAATGACCTCCAGCTGTATCCATGTTGCTGCAAAGACATGATTTCATTTTTTACGACCATATAGTATTCCATGGTGCAAATATACCACATTCCTTTATCCAATCCACCACTGATAGGCGCCTACTTGATTCCATGTCTCACTACTGTGAGTAGTGCTATGATGAACATATGGGTGTGTGTGTCTTTTTGGTAGAATGACTTATTTTCTCACTAAGAAACTGTTCATGAATGCAGCAGTATGTGGCTTCATGGCTGTACTAGAATGGGTTAATAGTATCAGAATTATCTAATATTTGTCACTTAACAGGTTACAAAATGCCTTCACAGGTACCTCACTTAATCTCAATACAGTCCTGAGAGATGGTGATTTTCCCTGTTTTCTAGAGGGGTCCCAAGCCTGAGAAAGCTAGAATGATGCTCTTAGAACAATCAAGTCGTCAAGCTAAGATTCACACCTGTTTTCTGTCTCTTAGTCCTGTGCTCGTTCCGCGTTCTCTGAGCCTCCGTAAGATTTATTGGTCACCTCCTAGTCTCTGAGTTGGCTGAGGCTAAAATTAGAGGGGGCAGTTACAGCTTTTAAAGCTCAGCCTAGTAAGTCTCACCATGGACATCTTTTATTACTTTTGACATCCAGATGATGGGAATTATGAAGACTGAGCTGCATGACACCAAATGGGTGAATGATCTTTTTAATAGCTTTCTTTTTTTTTTTTTTTGAGACGGAGTTTCGCTGGTTACCCAGGCTGGAGTGCAATGGCGCGATCTCGGCTCACCGCAGCCTCCGCCTCCTGGGTTCAGGCAATTCTCCTGCCTCAGCCTCCTGAGTAGCTGGGATTACAGGCACGCGCCACCATGCCCAGCTAATTTTTTGTATTTTTAGTAGAGACGGGGTTTCACCATGTTGACCAGGATGGTCTCGATCTCTTGACCTCGTGATCCGCCCGCCTCGGCCTCCCACAGTGCTGGGATTACAGGCGTGAGCCACCGCGCCCGGCTTTTAATAGCTTTCTTTTCCCCACTCTTTCCCCAGGATGTTACACAGAGACTCGCAGCTTCCTGCATCACAAAGGTTTGCTTAAATTGAGACTGTTGAACATTTCCCCAGAAAGTGCAAACTTAAAAAACCAGAGCTGGGTCAGTGGTCAAAGAGATTTACAAGTTAGGACCAGAATGACCCTAGTCCTTATTTGCTCATGACTTGGTCGGTCTGTTTGATTTCAAAGAAAGCAAATGAAAAACTAGAAGCCAAATATTTACTTAGGTCCTAGCTTCAGTCAGAGAACAAACTTGTGAGGAGGCTGCTATCAGGAGGAGGAGTCATTTCATGTCTTTGTACACGTTGTTCCCTAGACTGCCCTTTTCCTCTCGGTTGCCAAACATGCCCCTATTCAGTCTGCAAGGCCCAGAGCAAATGCCACCTTTCTTGCCATCCTCCCCCTTAGCATCCTGCGCCTACACATCTCAGAGCCCTTGTCTCCCTGTATCTTAACTGTTTGCATGTCAATTTCTCCCCGTGTCAATTTCTCCGCATGATTTGCAGTTCTTTAAGAACAGGGGCTATGTCTTTCATTTCTGTGTGAAAGAAAAATGTTGGTTATCAGAGATGAGTCCCAGAGCCCGGAGAGCAGCCCAGTGGCTTTCAAATGTTTTAAGAATCACAACCTAGAATAACAAATGTGTGTTATATCATGATCCTGCAACAAATATGTACATGTGTGCAGATAGAAAGACATGTTTGTAAAATGGAAACGAAATTTCCCAAGATAATATACCACATGCAGTTCTATTATCTGTTTTCTAGTTTATTCTCTTAGTTTTTTCAATGTTGATTTGGTGCACCAAACTGATTTTATGATACACTGGTGAATGGCAACTTGCAGTTTGAGAAATATTATTGTAGGTAACACGTCATCTGCCATCCCCCACCATCCTTGTTTTCTGATTTTCTGTTTGTATCTATTGAATGCTTCGAACTGGAAAAGGAAGGAGGAGTTTTGATTGGGAGATTCAGCAAGAAAGAGAGTGCCAGGGCAGGGATGGAACACAGAGGAAACCATATTCTGCCTGTTTTCTGTCCAGCCCGTTGGACTTGCCTTGAGCTTCTATAAGTAGAAACTGAATCAGACTGTTCACAAGAAAATGTATACAGATAGTCCTTGGCTGACAATGAGTTTACATCCCAATAATCCACCAATAGTTGAAAATATCGTAAGTCCATCATAAATTTAATTCACCTAATATATCAAACATCATAATTTAGCCTAGCCTACCTTAAATATGCTCAGAACACTTTCATTAGCTGAAAACTGGGCAACGTCATCAAACACAAAGCCAATTTTGTAGCAATAAAAATGAAAGATCAAAATTTGAAACCTGAAGTACAATTTCTGCTGAATGCATATAACATTTGCACCATCGTAAAGTCCAAACATTGTAAGTCAAACATAAGTTGAAATTTGAAATTTGGACACAGTGGTCCATGCCTGTAATCCCAGCACTTTGGGAGGCCAAGGTGGACAGATCACTTGAGGTCAGGAGTTTGAGGCCAGCCTGGCCAACATGGCTTAAATACAAAATACAAAAATTAGCTTGGCATGGTGGCACATGTCTGTAATCCCAGCTACTTGGGAGGCTGAGGCGAGAGAATCACTTGAACCTGGAACACAGAGGTTGCAGTGAGTCAAGAATGCACCACTGTACTCCAGCCTGGGCTCCAGAGACTCCATCTCAAAAAAGTAAAATAAAAAGGAAAAGAAATAAGTAGTAGGGTATCATCTGTAAACTTCAGGCACAAACAAGGCTACTTAAGGGTCTAGATCAGGGATCTACAAACTACAACCCTCAGGCCTAGTCTATCCAACCATCTGTTTTTATAAATAAAGTTTTATTGAAACACAAACATGCACATTTGTTTACGCACTGTCTATAGCTGCTCTGCTACAGCTGCAGAGCTGAGTAGTTGCAACTGACTGTATAACCCACAAAGCCAGAAATATTTACTATCTGGGCCTTGACAGGAAAAGTTTACCAATCCCTGGAATAAATGGACAGTGTTTTTTACCACTCTGGGAGGAAACCGGCATGGCTCTGAGGCATCTAAAGCAGAGTGTTAGGCATGGGCAGTATCTTTCTCAAAAGAGGCCATGTTGGCCTCTTTCCAGCATCCTCAGGCTGGGCTCAGGGCCCCCAGCACCACAGCCTGAGCAGGAGAGCCTGAACAGGGGAGATTCTGGATGGGGACTGCTGGTGCAGGTACACCACTGCCCTTGGAAGGACCTGGGGGCACTTAGGGTGTTTCTGGGACTATGGAGACGAGGGCTCTTGAGTCAGTTGACACTGGCATTTCATTTTCATTCTTGTGCCTGGTGCATGAAAGAAAGATGCTTGGAGAGTGCTAAATAAATGTTTGCTAGAGATTTCTTAAATCAAGAAGGAATTCGCGGCATGTGGTATAGATACTGAGTTTTATCACAGCCTCTCTCAAAGGCAATGCCAGTGCAGAGTCCAGTGCCTGCAGCCCAGAACAGAAATCCTCTCTCCTGCTTGGAGAATAAGCTACCTTTTTTCAGCCGTTTTGGCAACTAATATCAAGGATGATGCGTATAATAATAATGATTATCACTAACATTTACTGAATGTTTATTAAGTGCCATACAATATTCTAGGTCCTTTACATGTAGCAATTCACTTTAATTTATTCTATTTATTATTTATTTCTTGTTTTATTTTTTGAGAGAGCGTCTCACTCTGTCACCCAGGCTGGAACACAGCGGCACGATCGCAGCTCATTGCAACCTCCGCCTCCTGGGCTCAAACCATCCTCCTGCCACAGCCTCCTGAGTAGCTGGGACCACAGGCATGTGCTGCCGTGCCTGGCTAAGTTTTTTGTATTTTTAGTAGAGACAGGGTTTCGTGTGTTCCCCAGGCTGGTCTCAAACTCCTGAGCTCAAGCAATCTGCCAGCCTCAGCCTCCCAAAGTGCTGGGATTACAGGTACAAGCCACCACGTCTGGTCACAATTCACTTTAATTCTCTTAATAAAAAGTACTATTTTAATCTCATTTTACAGATGAGGAAACTGAGGCACTGCAAGATTATATAACTTGCCAAATGAGAAACAGCTAATAAGTGGCAGAGTCTAAATTTGAAAAGGGAATGATCTTTGTAGCTTAAAAAAAATTGAAGTGCTGGGATGAACAGAAATGCTGGACAGCTGTTCTCGGGCCCCTGAGGCCAGAGTGGAGTCTAGCAAACAGCTATCCCCACAGCGGCAGAGGCTGGGGTTTGGTAGCCTCTCCAGAGAGAAGGCAAGAGTTGAAGAATAGCAGAAGCCCATTCATTTCTGGGAGAAAAGGAGACAGCAGACCCTCTAGGAAACTAGTAGTAAATAACTGCAGACACTTCGATGTAGGCAGGTATGGGCTTGAGCCCCCATAACTAGATGTTTAGGGAAGCAAAGTCTTCTTTTGTAAACACAGGCAATGAAGACTGAAATACCAATTGCTCATCTTTGGGACCCATAGCACCAACATTTGTGTGCAGCACCGAGTAAGTGGTCAATGGATTGTTTGTAGACTGACTGACTTCTCCAGTCCCACCCTAGATGAACTATTGGGCCCCAACCACTGAGCCTCTTCTCAGCACATGACTTGGCAGTTGGAATCAAGGACTGAAGCCTACTGGACAGGTCAAAGGAGTTGCTTTAATTGAGATCACAGGCATCACGGGGATCTGCTCGGCTTCCTCCCCACCAGGGAGAAAAGTCCTTCATTGTTGGCCATGGTGGAAGAATAACTTTGCGAAATCACTTCAAACTGTTCGATCGTGTAGCCAGCCTCTTTCACAGCAGCTTCTACTGCCTCCCGGCCCAGGGGGAGGCTGGAGAACTTCTGCTCGCCAATCATGTAGTAGCTGCTCTTCAGTGCATCCACGATCACCAGGAAGCCACCTGGCTTCAGTAGGCTGCTGAGGTTCCTGAGCGCCCTGCAGTAGGTGGGAAGGTCCGGGCAGGCAGCATCCAGGCACAGCGTGCTGAGCAGGCAGTCAGCCAGGGGTAGGGAGACGGCCCCTAGTGGCTGGCTCTGAGTCACATCACACTTCAGCACCTGCTTGACCGCCTGCCTCAACCTTTTCTCCTTCTCTGGACCCTTGACTCTGAAAAACACAAACCCACAATCATTGTTTTCTACTGAAGTCATGGGGAACTCAGTTCTCTTGAGTCAAAGCTAAAAATGGCAGTATTGTCCCAGAGGTGTTTCCTTAAGGCCACCTCTATCGGGAAAGGAGAGAAAGAAGAACCGAGAGTCCATTTTGGCATTTGAATGCGACCATATTACCTTGAGCTACATGAAATCTCATTATAAAGTGAATAATATGTGAAAATGATAATAATACTACCTAGCAGCCTGCTTCTACCATGGACTTCCCTCTGTGAAATTATTCTTCCTTTACTGCACAGTATAGTACTCACTTACGTTATACTTGCTCATTTATTAGTATTTATTTGTTATTATACTTGTCCTCTCTGCCAAATCATAAGGTAGCGGCTACTCGAACCATACACAGCAAGTATTAATAATAAAGGGTTTCAAATGCTGAAACATTATCTTTGTAGTAGTTGCTGATCAATAAGAGTGGTGAGGTCTTCCACAGGCATTTTTAGGAACTATTGATCGCTGTCCCACAGCTGTGAACAGGGCATTCCTGGAGAGAAGAAAGCTACATTTGCCATTCTCAGATTCCAAAAACAATTGCAGAAAGTATGTTTTCTGCCAGAGATCATATTTTTGGTAGACTTCCAGGAGACCTGCCCTTTTTTGCCAAATCAATGGCATGTTTTGGGTTTTTTTGTTTCGTTTTGTTTCTAGAGACAGCTTCTTGTTCTGTTGCATGGGATGGAGTACATTGGCACCATCATAGCTCACTGCAGCCTCAAACCCCTGTGCTCAAGGGATCCTCCCACTTCAGCCTCCCAAAGGACTGGGATTACAGGCATGCCCCACCATGCCAGGCTAGCTTTTTATGTTTTTTGTTTTTTGTTTTTTTGCAACAGAGTCTCGCTTTGTCACCAGGCTGGAGTGCAGTGGCACAATCTTGGCTCACTGCAATCTCCGCCTCCTGGGTTCAAGCAATTCTAATTCTCCTGCCTCTGCCTCCCGAGTAGCTGGGACTACTGGCACGCACCACCACGCCTGGCTAATTTTTGTATTTTTTATTAGAGATGGAGTTTCACCATGTTGGCCAGGATGGTCTCAATCTCTTGACCTCGTGATCTGCCCACCTCGGCCTCCCAAAGTGCTGGGATTACAGGTGTGAGCCACCGCACCCGGCCGCTTTTTGTGTTTTATAGAGACAGAGTCTCCTTATGTTGCCCAAGCTGGTCTCAAACTTCTGGCCTCAGGTGATCCTCCTGCCTCAGACTCTCAAACTTCTGGAATCGTAGGCATGAGCCACCACCACACCTGGCCCAATGGTGTTTCTTGAGAGAAAATCAGTTAATGAAAGAAGAGAAGGCAAGAAAAGGAGATGGGATAGAGTGGCTTGGATCCTATTTGAATTTGTTAGAGGAGGAAAGAAGGAATAAACAAATGATCAAAATTAAATAGACAGAGTGCACAAGAGAAACTGGAGAGGGGGCAGAAAAAGGAGGAAGAAGTAGCAGAAAATCAGAGAAGTGAGAAAGGGAAGCAACATGGAGTGTGTTAAGGACCCAGGCCCCACAGTATTAAGAGTAGGAATGACCCCTGCTTATTAAGCTCTTGGAAGGAGTGAACCAGCAAAGCACTGTGGAGCAGAGCCATCTCACCATCAGGAAACACATACTCCACCATCTGAGGCAGACTCCAGGAGAAGGCAGACTCCCACTTGGGCATCAAAACTTGACAGAGACAGCAGAGATGGCCCCGCCTTCCAAAAAGTGAGGTAGACTTTCACTGGGAGCATTTTTGGTCATGAGGAAAAGTCAATGGTTTAAATAAATAAAACCTGAAGATTTATCTCCAAGTAGAATGATTTGAGAGAGTGGAAACTAGTCGTGGGCATCTTAAATATTCACTAAAAATCTTAAGCCTAGTGCATATAATCAGTTCTTTGCAAATATGCTTTATGCTTGCTATAATTTTCCATTTAAGAAGCTTAGCAATTAGCATATGAAAAGATGCTCAACATTGTCAACCATCAGAGAAAGGCAAATCAAAACCATGAGATACCACTTCACATCACTATGATGGCTATAATGAAAAAAAAAAAAAAAAACAGATAATACCAAGTGTTTACAAGAATATGGAGAAACCAGACCTACATACACTGCTGCTGACAATGTAAAATAGTTCAGTTACTTTGGAAAACAGACTGGCAGTTCCTTAAAAGATTAAATATAGAGTTACCACATGACCCAGGAATTCTATCTAGGTGTATACCCAAGAGAAATGAAAACATATATCCACACAAAGGCTTGTAATGAATGTTTATAAATAGCTAAAGGGTGCGAACAGTACAACTCTCTGTCAACTTCTAAATAGGTAAATAAAATGTGGCATACACATACAATGGAATATTATTTGGCCACAAAAAGAAATGAAATTCTGACACATGCTACCACATGGATGGACCTTGAAGACACTATGCTAAATGAAAAAAGGCAGAACGAAAAGGCCACATACTGTATGATTCCATTTATATGAAATGCCCAGAAAAGGCAAAGCTACAGAGACTGACAGGAGAACAGTGGTTACCAGTAGCTGAGGGGCTTGGGGAGAAATAAGAGTGACTGCTAATGGTACAGGGTTTCTTTTGAGAATTATGAAAATGTTGTAAAATTGATTGTGATGAAGGTTGAGCAACCCTGAAAGTCTACTAAAAGCCACTGATTTTCACCATTTAAATGGGTACATTAATTACATGGTATGTGAGTTATATCTCAATAAGCTGTTATATTAAAAGAGAGAGAGAGAGAAGTTTAGCAAGGTGTTGATTTTAGGGAATTCCTATCAATCAGTAAACTGTTATCTACATAGAAAACAAAAATTATCCTGGATTGGGTCTACATGCTCCTTTATCAAGCCTAGAAATGGTAATAGGGTGACCACTCTTTCCTGATTTGTCTCAGACTTTTCTAGTTTTAAGCACTGAAAAATCCCCTATTCTGAGTCCCCCTTGCAGTCCTGGACAAAACAGACAGTCATTCTAAAGGTGGGAAACTAGTTACAAAGTTACCACCCAGCCTTGATACAACACGGACGGTTTGATAGAACACTTTAACAATAAAAATATAAAAGACACTGTGGAAGTGTGTGAGAAACATGCATTTGAATAGACAAATTAATCTAGAACGGAAAAACTGAAATAAGCTATCTTCACATAGGAATAATAATACAGTGTGTACCAAAAGGTAGAGTACTGACCACATGGTGTTTTGGGGGTGTGTTTCTGCATGATCCTGTATATTGGGAATGTTGTGGAAATGTGTGTTTGATTACATCAGAAGCAGAATGAATCTCTGCGCCCTATTGTGTATTAAGCTATTTGAAACACTTGAGTTACCACAGAACTAGAACTTGCCAGTCAGATGATGGTGCAAATTGTTCCCAAACTGTGATTCACCCTGTCAAGTCTCCAAAGCTCACAGAGAATGTGCCAAGTTGAGAGGGAAATTTGCTAGAAACGCCCAGTATGGTAGATCCCTGCTTGTCCTTGGACACACAGCAAATATTGGGGAATTAAGTTGCCAAGGCAGCTGTGTAAATCCTGCATACACCTGAGGGCACCACAGGGAAATGGACTCACCAGAGACCCAGCCAATTACCACTTTGCCTCATGTTTAGCTCATGGGGTAGGTAATAAACACACACTGGGAAAGGGCTATGCTGTTTCGCAGAAAGCTAACAGTGGTGTGGCCATTTCTTTAGTTCTAAAAATCTACCCTTTCAAATGAATCAATATGCAAAAAAAAAGGCAGCCCTGTCCTCTGGAAATATGCATCTATAAAGGCCTGAGGGGTGTGGGGAAGGAGGGAGGGAGGGGAGACAGGATAAGGAGGAGGGCTCCCGGAAGAACCCTTTCTGAGAATGTCTTCCCACATTCCAGGTGAACTATCCTGAGATTTAAAGGCGGTTCCTCTTGCCCTGTCTCAGCAAGGCGGGCAGTGGATCAGACTCTCCTGAACAAGCTGTTTTTCATTGTTCTCACATCCCCCAAACCTCATTCTCAGAAGTTCCTGCAGGCTCTCTTGAGAAAGAACCATCCAAACAGGTCAAGGAAATCAAGGCTAAGTAAGCTTGGAGGTCACTAAGAATTGCACAGGCAAGGAGTACTCATTGGTGCACCTTTGATACAGACCACGCCCCACACTCAAATCAGGTGAATGACATTCTAGGAGGAAGAGTCTGAAAAGCAAAATGCAAGTATTCATGTATTTTCCAGATACGTTTTGAACCTCTATTATGTGGCAGGAAATGGGCTGGGCACTGGGGACACGAGGATGAACAAATGAGCAGCAGATTCTAACCTCATGGAGACTGCAGACGGGTGGGTGGTAGGAGAAAGCATTAACCCAATGATCACTCACAGAAGTGGAAATTAAAACTGACAAATGCAAGGAAGAAAAGGAGCGTGGCACTAATGGGGAGATGTTGGTAGCTCCCCATGACGTACAGAATCAGGGAAATCTCCTCCAAAATGGAGTCGGGCAAGTGGAGATAGAGAAGATAAATATGTAGGAGTTAACCAGACTGAAGGAAGCAGGGAGGGCCGGAGGAAATTCCAGTAAGAGGAAACCGAGAGTGCAAAGGCCACGTGGAGGGAGGATGCACAGGAGGAGGGTGCCAACGTGGCTGGATTGTGGGCAAACAGGTTGGCAGGCGCCAGACTAGGCAGGGCTTTGTGGACCACAACAGGAATTTTGCTTTTCATTCCCAAAGCTTCAGAGAGTCATTAGGAAGCACTAAGGAGGAGAGTGACATAATTAGATTTACATTTTGAGAGGGTCACTTGGGCTGCAGGGCAGAGAATTGAGTAGACGGGCAAGAATGCAGGTGGGAGGCCACTCAGGAGGGAGACAGGGGTAGCTGGGACCAGGCGATGGTAAACACGGGAAGAAATGGGTTAGACAGGAAGTCAGGAAGTAAAATAAGAACTTGATGTTAAGTTAGACTTGGAACGTGGCAGAGAAGGAGAGGGCAAGACTGACTTCCAGGTTCTGGCTTGTCCAATTTATTATATGATGGTGCCATTCAAGGAACTAAGAATACCAGAAATAAAGCAGATCTGGAGCAGATCGTAGCTCTGGTTTGGACACACTTGAGTTTAAGGTGCTCTGAGACCTGTGAGAAGAAACGTTTACAATTGAGGAAAGGCTAGCTGAAGGTTTCTCAACCTGCCCTGTGAGTTTTTCCAGGGAGATAAGGCGGCGAGAGCACCTATTTAAGAGCGGCATCCTTGTAAAGGCAGGAATGTTTCCTAGACATCACTGAAACAATCATCGTGGCCATCAAGATCCTAGTTTTGAAAAAGCCTGTCAATATCCTTTTGCAAGCCGTGAAAGTCCAGAGATGTTTGGAATAGATGTGGTTCACTAGTTTGTGGAAAACATTTGGAACAACTTGTGTCTATTTTTGGACAACATGCAAACATCTTTGTAAACAGATATGGAGGTCTTTGCACAGAGAGCATTTACCTAAGAGAATGGACAGGGACTCAAGCTTTCTTCTGTCAGGTACGCTGAGGTTAAGAGGAGGAGCTGTTCTCTACAGAGGCAACCAGGAGGCACTCCACCCACTCCAGGCCCCACCTAGCTGTCCAGAGGGCCAAGGAAAATAGCCTGGACAGCATACCTGCAACTGATTCCCACCCACCTGTGTGTGCCCTGGCATACCTGGAGGGAAGCCCTCCTCCAGACACCAATGTTTCTCTAACTGGAATGTGCATTCCATACTTAAAGATCTTAGACTGAAGGTTTTCATTCTGTAAGTAGCTAGTGGGGACTCAGATCCTGCATTTCTAAAAGCTCCCATGTGTTGTCCAAAGTGCTAGCCCAGGGACTTCGACCTAAGCTATGCATTCCGAGGTCCAGGAACCATAGGTTAATTAATGCAGCTTCTACAATTTCTTAAGGAAAGAACTCATTTTCCTCTGTCCATGGTATAAGCTTGAGTGGTTGTATCTTAATGTTTGACTTTCTTACTACTTTTTGGATAGTTGTAAAATGAGGGGTATTTATTTTAATTGAATTATATTATTATTTTTAAGACAGAGTGTCACTCTGCCACTCAGTCCGGAATGTGACCACAGCTCACTGCAGCCTTAATCTCCCAGCCTCAAGTGATCCTCTCTCCTCAGCCTCCCCAGTAGCTGAGAATACTGGTGTGTACCACCATGGCCAGCTAATTTAGAATGAGTGGTATTTAAATGCAGAGGTAGAAGGACAAGAGACAGTTCAAATGTCTTTGGCAGCCTTCAGCACAAGAAAAAGCTTCAGATAAAGAAGAAATCCTCTTGAAGGAAATAGGTTGTAGGTTGATAACGCTGCTTCAAGATGCTGGAAAGACATTAGTTGCATAGGATCACTATCATTCTCAAAATAGTTAAAGCCACAGGATCTAGCACAAGGATAAGGGTAAGACACAGAAGTTTACTGCCAAAAATACAATTCCTCATTCCAACAAAGTGATTGGGAAGGGACAGTGTCTCAAGAGCCCGTTGTTCCAAGCTGATGATTCAGGTGTGAGATATGTAATGCTTTTACTATCTGCTAGATTGTAAGGGTTTATTTTTGAATGAGATGGAAAGGACTGTGATGGATAGAGAAAGTGAGAACAAAGTTTCAAAAGCCTTCTTGACAGATGATTTGGACTTTGGAAAGGTGCGTTGTCTAACAATGACTGAAGACTTATTATTTTTTTTTTAAAAAGTTTCCCTGAGAGTCTACAAATCCTGGGAATTTCCTTATTTACTTAATAATTTTAGATAGTATCCAAATTGTCATAGCTGCAATTTTTTTTAGTTAATATCAATTTTCATTCTGTGGAATCACATAGTCAATAGAAAAGAAGGTATGTGAAATTACTTTTATATTGAAGAATATATCTCCACCTTCAAGGCTATAGCGAACATAAAATTCTAAGTAAGGGGTTTACAGATTAAAATGTAAAATGGCATATGGAAATAGACTGTCTCACCAGCCTGGGCAGCAGGGCAAAACTCCCATCTCTACAAAAAATTAGCCAGGCATGGCAGCGTGCACCTGTAGTCCCAGCTACTCAGGAGGCTGAGGTGGGAGGATCACCTGAGCCCAGGAGGTCAAGGCCACAGTGAGATCTCACCACTGCACTCCAGTGTGGGTGACGGAACAAGACCCTGTCTCAAAAAAATAAAATAGGCTCTCTCTACTTCTTACTACATGTCAGAAAAAATGGGGCAATATTTAAACAATTTTATGATTTTGTTCAGTGCAACGGTGACAAAATCCATTCTCATATATGCATGGACTTAGGAAACAAGTCACTATGTGTTCTTCCTTAAAAAAAGTATTTGATGATCTATTCAGTTGACAGATGAATCAAAATTAGAAACTCAATGTCTAGAAAAATTGTATAAAATGAATACAAAATATACGTAAATAATTATAAACTTGATTACAAACCCAAAGCAAATGTCCAAACTGATCTTGAAAGAAAATAATACTTTAAATTACAATATGTGAATTTTAAAATCTCGGATCTCAATAATAAGTACTGGGAAGATAGATGCCAGGGGACTTTAGGTATCAAAAATTGTTAAATTCCTCAAGTCAGCAGGGAGAAAAACAATTACTAACTTTTTACCTGACTTGATAAGTTAAGAGAATTTGTCTCCAGCAGACCTACATTATAAGTATTACTAAAAGAAGTTCTTCGGGTGAAGGAAAATGATGCTAAACAGAATACATCTTGGGAAAGGAATGAAAAACACTAGACAAGAAAGATATGTGTAAATATAAAAGATCTTACATATATACATAATATAGTCTTACTTAGTTTGGGCTCCTGTAACAGAATACCATAGACTGGGTGGCTTATAAGCAACAGAAATTATTTCCCACAATTCTAAAGGCTGTAAGTCTGAGATTAGGCTGCCAGCCTGTCCGGGTCTGATGAGGGCTCTTCTGGACCACAGACAGCTGACCTCTCATTGTATCTTTACATGGCAGAAGGAGCGCTAGGGAGCTCTCTGGGGTTCCTTTTTTTTTTTTTTTTGAGACGGAGCCTCGCTCTGTCATCCAGACTGGAGTGCAATGGCGCAATCTCGGCTCACTGCAACTTCTGCCTCCCGGGTTCAAGCGATTCTCCTGCCTCAGCCTCCCGAGTAGCTGGGATTACCGGCGCGCGCCAAGCCCAGCTAATTTTTGTATTTTTTAGTAAAGGTGGGGTTTCACCACGTTGGCCAGGATGGTCTGGATCTCTTGATCTTCTGATCCGCCCGCCTCAGCCTCCCAAAGTGCTGGGATTACAGGCGTGAGCCACCCTGACCGGCCCAAGTGTTCCTTTTAAAAGGGCACTCATTCTATGCATGAAGTCTCCACCTTCACGACCGAATTACCTCCCAAAGCTCTGACCTTTTAATACCATCAAAAGGGGGTTAGGATTTCAACATAGAATTGGGAGGGAAGGATACAAGCATTCAGTCCAAAATTCCTAGGTTTAATATATATTGTTATATACGTTGTTTAAAACACTGTACTAACTTATGTGAATATACTTCACACTATTCAACTGTACACTTAAACATAATGAAGATGGTAAATTTTTAAAATCAAAATTAAACAATAAAAATAAATAAAAGCACTATTAACTAAACCAAAACTAATAACAATATATGTATTATAGTGTTATACATAGAAATAAAATATATGACAAGAGTATAAGGGCCAGGAAAGTCGGTTAAGGAAATTACACTGTTGGAATATCTTACGTTGTTCATGAGACAACAGATATGTCAAGAATGTCTATTGCAATTTCTAGAAAAACCACACAAACTCACACAAGACACAGAAGAGGTTAATAGAGGAGATAAAAAAGAAATGCTAAAAATATGAACACTTATACTAAATGGAATACTAAAAAATTACTGCATTCACCAAGGGGAAATGGGAAGAAAGACACAGGTGAGCAATAATCAGATGGGACAGATAGAAAACATGTACCAAGATGGTAGATTTAAACTCAACCCTGTAATATTAGTAATTACATTAAATGTAAATGGACTAAACAATCCAGTTAGTGGCAGAAATTGTCAGTCTGGATTAAAAAGAGAAAACATAGTCTGAAAACAGAAGGGTAGAAAAAGAGATGTAGATATATCATGTATATTAGTTATATATCACTGCAGGATAAATTACTCCCAAAATTTAGCAGCTATAAATGACAAACATTTATTTCACTGTTTTTGTGGTTCAACTGGGGAAGTTTGGTTCCAAACTCACTCCCCAGGACAAGAGAGTGAGATAGAGAGAGAATACCCAATAAAAAGCTGTTGTTGTTTAAAAATTGATTTTACTTTTTACAGCAATATTAGGTTCACTGCAAAATCAAGCAGAAGGCCTACATTGGCATACCATTATCACCCAAAGTCTATAGTGTACATTAAGATTCACTCTTGGTATTGTGTATTCTATGGATATGGACAAATGTATAACATGTGTCCACCTTTATAGTATCATACAGAGGAGTCTCATTGTCCTAAAAAATCCTCTGTATTCCACCTATTTATGCCTTCTTCCCCCGACCCCTAGTGACCACTGATCTTCTTTACTGCTTCCCTTGTTTTGCATTTTCCAGAATGTCATATAGTCAGAATCATACACGTTAGCCTTTTAAGATTGTCTTCTTTCAATTAGTAATTGTATTTACATTTCCTCCATGCCTTCATGGCTTGATACCTCATTTCTTTTTAGCACTGAATATTATTTCATTGTTTAAATGTACCACGGTTTATTTCTTCATTCACTTACTGAAGGACGTCTTGGTTACTTTCAATTTTTTGCGATTGTGAATATAGCTGCTATAAACATCCATGTGCAGCTTTTTGTGTGGACATAGGTTTTTGACTTTTTGGGGTACATATCAAGGAGTGCAACTCCTAGATTGAATGGTTTTATAGGGAATAGTCAAACTGTCTTCCAAAGTGGCTACATCATTTTTAATTCCCACAAACAATAAATAAGAGTTCCTGTTTCTCCACAGCCTCATCAGCATTTGGTGTTGTCAGTCTTCTGGATTCTGGCCATTCTAATAGGTGTGTAGTGGTGGTTTTTAATTTAATATCAGAATTGTTCTTTTTAATTTAATATTAAAATTGATGTCTGATCACTATACTGCATTCTACCAAATTTGTCAATATTGAATCACTAATTCCGGTGGATATTCTAGGGGAGGAGATTACACAAGGGTGAAAATACTGACATAAGGATTTTTGGGGGCCATCTTAGATGCTGCCCACCACACCAGGCAAATCACCAAGCACAGGAAGGCTGATGTAGCTATATTAATATAAAAAAAAAGTAGACTTCAAGACAAACGCATTACTGGAAATAAAGGGATTTACAATGGTAAAATGGTCAGTTCATCAATAAGACATAATCCTAAAAATGTGTATTACAGAGCTAAAAACAGATGTCAAAATGCATAAAGCAAATATTGACAGAATTATAGAGAGCAAAGGATAAATCAGCAATCATAGTTTGAGACATTAACACCTTTCTCTCAGTAATTGACAGAGAAAGTAAACAAAAAGTCAGTAAGGCTGTAGAAAATTTGAACAATACTATCAAACCTACCTGACTTGATTGATATTTACAGGAGCTACACCTACAACTGAACAATATACACTCTTTTCAATGTAGAAAGCACATAGAACATTCACTGAGATAGACCATATGCAGAGTCACAAAATAAATCTCTCATGACAACAAAATTTAATTTGAAAGCAATAACAATAAGATATCTAGAAAAATCCCAATACTTTGGAAATTAAGAAATATAATTCTAAATAATTCATGGTCAAAAAAGAAATGGCAAAGGAAATGTGACAGTATGCTGAATTGGATAATAGTAAAAATATCACATACAAAAATCATGGGATGCAGTTAAAACAGTGCTAAAGGAAATGGGCGGCATTAAATGCCTACATTAGAAGAAAGAGATATGTGAAATAAATGATACAAGTTTCCAGCTTTAAGAAGCTAAAAAAATTAAAAACAAGAAATTTTAGAAAGCTAGAAAAAAAGAAACTAGAAAAGAATTAAAATTAAAGTCAGTAAAAGAAAGAAAATTATCAAAAATAACAGCAGAAACCAATGAAATAGAAAATGGACAGACAATAGAGAAAAATGAACAAAACCAAAAGTTGGTTCTTGAAAAAGATTAACAAAATTGATCATTTAATAAAATGATCAATCTGTAGCAAGGTTGATCAAGACTAAAGAAAACAAGACAAATTACCAATATCAAGAATAAAAAAGGAGTGATCACTACAGATCCTACAGACATAACAAGGTATTAAAAGGATATTGTAAAAACGAAAATGCCAATAAAGTTGACAACCAAGATGAAAAGGACAAACTACTTGAAAAATACCGCTTATCAAAACAGACAAAAGAAGGAACAGAAAATCCAAGTAACCATTAAAGAAATACTATTTTTAATAAAGTCTCCTCTCACACAAAACTTTCAAATTCACCTGGCTTCACTGGTGAATGCTATCAATTGTTTAAGAAGGAAATTATACTAATAATACTCAATCTCTTTCAGAAAACAGAAGAGGAGAAATCACCCCCAACTCATTTTATGACCCCAGCATCATGCCAATATCAAAATTTGTGAAACACATTAGAAGAAAATTATAGCTCAATAGCCCTCATAAATATTGATGCAAAAATTCTTAACAGAATATTAGAAAACCACATCCAGCAATACATAAAAAGAATATTTTATGAACAAGCAGTTTATGCCACCTTGGTGTAACATTCAAAATTATCCAATGTAATTCACATTTTCAGAATATAGGAGGAAAATCGCAGACGTGGCTACCTCTGGCTAATAGGCTATTGCAAATTTCCCATGTTGGAAGAAATTAAAATTCACATGAAAAAAATGAGATTCATTTGCATAAATTTACTTGTAGATATGGTAGTGTAAGATCTTGACCATTAGTTGTCATATAAGGTCTACTTTTACGGATGGTGATTAATAAATTCTTTTCAAATTTTTTTTTTATGTTGCCTACCTCAGTTTAAAAACCTAGTCAGCTTTTGGTTGTATCTGGTGGTGTCAGCATTAGCCACACTCACAGCCAAGTTCTATAGGCTTGGGTGGCTACAACGGACCGGCAGTGAGGCGAGGGACAAGCCCTGACGTCCAAAAGCTGCTGGTGAGAAGCTGGTTAGCTTTTTACTTGCTATTGTCCTAAGCCTAGGTCCCAAGGTACGTGACTGAACACTGCTCTTGTCCCCAGTCCTGGAAAGTTTTAGGGTTTACTCCTCTTTGCTCAGGGTCCATTTCTTCATCCCTCTCCCTGTGTCTTCTGTAATTCTGGTGCATACACACATGTGCACATACACAAATTTACAAACACGCACACACATGGACCTATCTCATCTCTCTTGCTCTCGCTCTCTCCTTAGCACTCATTCTCCATTTGAATTTCTCTTTGGTCCCTATCTTTCTGTTGCTTGCCAACTGTCACTCAGGTACCTTCGAAAGCTAAGAAGTAGACACCAGTTTCTCTACCTGTTTCCTTCAAGATCGCACACATAGGTCACCACTGGGGACCAGTCGAAGGCCTCTGGCTCTTTCTTCAGCCATTTCTCCAGCTCCTGCAGGTTCTGGTCTGAGTAGTCAGTGACAATGATCTCCTTAAATGATTCACAAGCAGAGAGGAGCTGATAGATGGTGGGGCCAGAGCCGATGTCAATCAGCAGGTCTCCCTTCACACCGTCTGGGTTAGAGGAAGGAACAAACAAGAGAGGTCACACATCTCATGGCAGTCAGCAGAGTCAAATGTATATTGTCTTCCCTGGGATTGTGCTGGCGATCCTCAAAGACAGACTACTACTGTTCACAACTTTTCCCTCAAATTGTGTTTTTAAAACATCTTTTCCAGGCCAGGCACAATGGTTCATGCCTATAGTCCCAGCACGGTGGAAGGCCAAGACAGGAAGATCACCTGAGGCCTGGAGGATGAGACCAGCCTGGACAGCATCTGGTCTTTACAAAAAACCTAAAGAGACCTCATCTTTACAAAAAAAAAAAAAAAAACCTAAAAATTAGCTGGGCATGGTGGCATGCACCTGAAGTCCTAGTTATCGAAGAGGCTGATGCAGAAGAATCCCTTGAGTCCAGGAGTTTGAGACTGTGATGAGCTGTGATCACACCACTGCACTCCAACCAGCCTGGCAGCCTGGGCAACAGCGTGAGACCCATATCTCCATTAAAAAAAAATTTCAAAAATCCCTGTAATTTACACCATAGTGACAAAGAAAATGTAAATATCAAAAACACTAAACATGTCTCACTGGAATTAAAGCCCATCAGTTTATAAAACCTCAAACATTAATAAAATGAAAAGTCAAAGAGAGAAAAAAAAATCTTTTCCAGGGTGGAGGCATGTTGCCAGGAATATTAAGGTCTAGGAGAAGGTAAAAAAGATCTACATCTGGTATACAGACTGAACACCAGATCCAGAAAGGCTAATACAGAGGGAATGTAAAAACTATTAAGCAATATTTTCAAGGAAAGTAAATTTTTTTAAAATTGACTTTATATAACGTCATTCTTCAAAAAGCACCTGGTTCTTCCTATATTGAAAGGTCTTTATCCCATGCATATTCACAGCATTCCCTTGAATTAGGATCAGAATAGGCACTGTTTTAGAATTTCCATTTAAGTGGCCCTTTGAGGCTAAAAGCCGCCTAGCAAATCAAGGTACACTCAGGACAGCACTCTGGCTCTCTGGTGCCCTTTTGCGTGACCAAGTGAGACAGTGGATACAAAAGCACTTTGTAAATGGTGGAATCCCTATACCAATATTAGTTTTTGTCCTAGTTAAATAAATGGGTGATGTCAAAAGGGCTGCGAAGCAACAATGATCGACACAAAACCCAGTCCTGCCATCTGTCTACATGACTCACATTAGTGGGGAGACGTGGACAACACACTTACCTAGGTAGAATATCTTGAAAAGATTTTTCAGAAGGTGCTTAAGAATCTGGCTTTCTGCAGAGTACCTAGACCCAAACTTGTAATATTTTTCTAGGTAATCCCGAGGGTTAAAATGGCTTAGGTAAGTGTCCTTGGAGGTGAAGCCTGATTCCATTGTGTCTCACTTCTGTGCCACTGGACTGCTGCCCTCTTTCTGTCTCCTCCAGAAGCCAGGGAGTCACCCTGCAGAAGTTGTCTTCCTGAGTCTCAGGCTGTCAGTCTTCCTTCCATCAGTTCAGCCCATCCTTTAGACCTGATGTTTGGTTAAACACTAACAGAGAAATAGAGAGCAAATGTTCTGGCTATTCTGGGAAGTGATGAAATTCCTGGAAATGGAGCCTAGGCCAACAGTGGTGAGGATGTGGTAAAGGGAGGGCTATGAGCTGTATACAATGCTTGGCCAAGGGGTGAAGGTCACCTGCCAGGGGTGTAGACCAGAGGGAGCACTTGGGCTCACCAGGAAAATATTTAATGCATAGGACCTCAACGTTCAGAGACAGGCTATCTCCTAACAAGCACCATCTTTCTTCTCATTCTTGCCATGATTTCCCCAGGAAAAGGACTCACAAACAATAGTTTAAACTTAAACAAGTAAAAGAAAGAAAAAAAGGGGGAAAAGATGAGGATAGGAAATGTATTCAGGGCTAAGGAATGTTGGTTAAAGGAATCTCAGATGAAGCCTGGAAAGAGTAATTTTAAAAATCTGGATAAGGCTTTCTGTAAAGTCTAGTCCAGCCAACCATCCTGAAATCCTCTCATCATGCTCAGAGCCCCTCTCCATCCTTGCCCTAGGCATCTGCAGCTTTACCCGCCACGGCCATGACCCAGTGTCTGGCAAGTCCCTCCTCCCTAAGCCTCTCCACTCCTGTCAGTCAATCCAAATCCTGACAGTTCTTTCAAAGTTAACCTTACTTCCTTTAAGAATTCTTTAAATCCCCTTTTCTGAACTCATTTTGAGACAGAGTAGGGATGGGGCTTGGCTTCAGCTCACTCCCCACGAAAGCATTCTTTCATGCATTCCCACCGATCACAAAACCCACACCACTACCTTCTTAGGAGATAACCAATGTTGCGGGGTGTCCCACCTCGGGAAGGAATCCTGAGCAATTGATTTACAGCCTTTCTGCCACTGGCCAGACCACCAGGTGGCCCATGCCTCAAGATAACCATTGCAACCAAGTAGTGCTGACCTGCACACCCTACATCTAATGTCCTTTGCCAAGCACAGCCTGCACACCCCACTCCTGATGTCAACTCCTGTGCTTTGCCTAATAAAAAACATCCTTACTGGTTCTTTTCAAGAAGTCAACAAGCCAGAGAATTCTCTCTTTTGTTGTCTCCCTTATGCTTGGGCATAAGTTCCAGTAAAGCCTTGTTTGGGAAGGCTATTGACCTTGTGTCAATTTCTATACACTGAGAGCCCAAGAACCCATGGCCAGTAACATTGGTGCCTTAGAATTTGTTCTACCCAGCCAGACACTTGATTTTTTTTTCTTTTTTCTTTTTTTTTTTGTTTTGTTACTATTTATTTTTCTTTTTAAAAACTTTTTGTGGATACATAGTAGGTCTATATATTTATGAGTTACATGAAATATTCTGATACAGACTTACAATATAAACTAATCGCATCAGGGTAAATGGGGTACCCACCATTTCAAGCATTTATCTCTCTCGTTACAAACAATCCAATTATACTTGTTTAGCTACTTTTGAAGGTACAATTAAATTTTTTTTTACAATATTCACTCTTTTGTACTAGCAAATACTAGGTCTTATTCATTCATTCTAACTTTTTTTTTTTTTTGAGATGGCATCTCACTCTGTCACCCAGGCTGCAGTGAAGTGACGCGATCTCAGCTCATTGCACCCTCTTCCTCTTGGGTTCCAGCTATTCTCCTGCCTCAGACTCCTGAGCAGCTGAGACTACAGGTGCACAACATCACACCCAGATAATTTTTGTATTTTTAGTAGAGACGGGCTTTCATCATGTTGGCCAGACTGGTCTTGAACTCCTCAGGTGATCTGCCCTCCTCAGCCTTGCAAAGCACTGGGATTACAGGTGTGAGCCACTGAGCCCAGCCTCTAACTATTTTTTATACCCATTAATGATCCCCACATCCCCCTACCCACCTCACTACCCTTCCCATCCTCTGGTAACCATCCTTCTACTTTCTATCTCTGTAAGTTCAATTATTTTAATTTTTAGCCCCCAGAAATAAGTGAGAACACACAAAGTTTTTCTTTCTGTGTCTGGTTTATTTTGCTCAACATAATGACCTCCAGTTCCATCCATGTTGTTGCAAATGACAGGATCTAATTCTTCTTTATGACTGAATAGTACTCCTTTATAAGTATAAACCACATTGTCTTTATCCATTCATCTGCTAATGGACACTTAGAGTGCTTCCAAATCTTGGCTATTGTGAACAGTGCTGCAATCACCATGGGAGTGCAGATATCTCTTTGCTATCCTGATTTCCTTTCCTTTGGGTATATACCTAGGAGTGGAATTGCTGGATCATACGGTAACTCTATCTTTACTTTTTTGAGGAACCTCCAAATTGTTCTCCATAGTGGTTGTACTAATTTACATTCCCACTAACAGTGTACAAGGGTTCCCTTTTCTCCATATCCTTGCTGGCATTTGTTATTGTCTGTTTTTTGGATAAAAGCCATTTTAACTGAGGTGAGAGCATATCTCATAGTTTTGATTTGCATTTCTCTGATGATTAGTGATGTTGAGCACCTTTTCATATATCTTGCCATTTGTATGTCTTCTTTTGAAAAATGTCTATTCAGTTCTTTCACCCATTTTTAAATTGGATTATTAGATATTTTATTATAGAGTTGTTTGAGCTCCCTATATAGTCTGGTTATTAACCCCTCATCAGGTGGGTTGCAAATAACTTGCAAATAACTTCTCCCATTCTTTGAGTTGTCTCTGTACTTCATTGATTGTTTCCTTTGCTGAAGCACTTGATTTTGTGTTGGCACATATGAGTTTGCAGTTTTGTCTGGGTCAGTGTTTCTTCTCATGCTATATTTTACATATATGATAAACTAAATCACCAGCTCGTTTAGCTCAAGGATTATTAATCAGTTCTCTTTGTATCCCCTACTCTGCATCACGGGTTGGTCCACCTAGTAGGTGTCCAAAACATTGGTTGATTAATTGACCGTTGTCATATTGCACCAAATGCAACGGTATCCAAAATTCCATGAATGATAACTTAGCAAGGGCCCATTTGGTTACGAGGCATAGAAACTCACTCAAAGAATCTCAAGTTAAAAGGATAATTATTAACAGAATAATAGAATGGAAACAAATTTCAGGGTATCTAAGTAGGCCTCATGAGACAAAAAATCATTAGGTAGCTTATTTATCTTTCTTTTTCTCTATTTTGTGTTGTTTCTGTTCAAGGTCTATGGGCCCCTATTCTCTGCAAAGTTTTGCTATCCACTGCACACAGCTCCATTCTGGCCATGCCAAAAGGTAGCCTCTACCCTTGAACTTAGATCAGTCATTGATCCTGCTCACTAAGTGTGTTGGGGTGAGGAAGGGGAGTAAAGGAAATCTGTGTGGTATTAAGATTGCCCATTGCAAACAGATATAGCAGGCAAATTGTCTCAGATTACTGCAACTGTTGTATCTTCAAATGTCAATTCACAGAGTTAGGAGATGTAGAATGGAAGCAGGGTGCCTTTGGGGACTGACCGAAGGCGCTGCACCTGGAGCACTGACGCTCCCTGCTTCTGCTGACTGCCCTAGTGATGGAGCACAGCAAGAGGCATCCAGAAAGTCCAAAGACATAAGTTGTTATCCTAGTTTGCCACTAGCGGTTTATAAAATAGGCAACTGGAGAAACTAACTTTTGAGACTCTTAAGCCTCAGTTTTGGCAAGTCAGTTTTACTATTCAATCTGAGATATTGAGGAATTTCAATGACAGCTTTCCTTATATTGAATCCTTACCTTGGGAAATATGCCCCATTCCCACTCATAATTTACCGGGAAATTTTAGACATAGTGATTATATAGCTTATACGTGGCCTCAATATTGTACCCCTTTGCCCTCACTCCATCATTAATTTTTTTCTGCGCTCTCCAGAAGTTTCCCAGATTTACAGTCAGAATCAGATTTTATTACAGACAGGAATCTGTTTCCTTGTAATGACCCTCTACCCACCCTTATATAAATGTTTGTTGTGAGTAAATAAATGCACATATAAGGGAAGAAACAAAGGGTGAGAAGGAAGGCAAGAAGAAAGAAAGACATGTTATTTCCATATTGTCTGGGTATTTGGTTCATTAGTGACTTTTCTTCCCATGTGATCTGTTGGTAAAGCATTTGATTCATTATCCCAAGCTATGACCTCATGAGAAAGTAGTGCTGCAATACTTAGCATACAAAAAATCATTTTAGTGGGGCATTCACCTAGAAAATACAACACTCTAGACTCCAGAGGTGCTAGATCAAATCTGTTGCTAGAAAATACTATACAAACCAAAAGTAGAAACACCAGCATTGCTTATGTTTGTTGGAGAAAAATATTCCACATATTGACATATCAGTTGCCAGTAATGTGTTTGACTAACTCTCAGATATGCCCTCTTCCTGAAAACCTAAAATGCTAAAAACCTAAAAATGCTGATATATAGATAAATAATAATTTGTATATATTAGCAGTAGAGGAGTTTGACAGAATGTTATATATAATTGAATACAATATTTGTAAATAGGAAGATATGCTAAAAAATTATCCAAAATGTAACAGAGGGCAAAAGAGAAATAGAAAAAGTGAAAGAGAAAGCTAAGAGACAGAGTACAGAGGAGAAAGGTCTACCGAACGTCAGACTGGAGTTCCTCAGAGAGAAGGGAGATCAAATGGACCAGAATAATATTCGAACAGATAGAGACAGAGAATTTTCCAGAACTGATGATAAATATTGTATCAGAATCCAGTTAGGAAGCAGAAACCACCATAAACTCGAGCCCAAAATTATTCATATAAAATTTAGTATAAAGAATCAATTAAGTAAAAAGTAGTTAAAGGCTAAGAGAGTAAAGGAGGACTCTGGGGTGTAACAGAGGTAGCAAATGCGGAAAGTCACCAGGCTGACAGAAAAAGGAAACCTGGGGAAACATAGAAACTTAGAGGACGAGTCCACAGAAGCAAGCATCAAAAAGCTCTGATGAGAAAGTACAGCTGCTACAAGAATGCCGGACACCTGAGGAACCCCAGAAATGCCACTGCAGGGATGAGCCATGCATTGAGCCAATAGCTACATGAAGACAGCCACTGCCAGGATAGCTCGCAGGATCGTAAGCCCACAACCAGACCTCAGGGCAAAAACAAGGACATAGTAAATCCCTGCCTCTTTCTGAAGCCTTGCATGTCCCTCCAGAACCCCTCCTTGGCGGAATGTAACATAGGGTCGCTGGCAAAGGAAACTTTTTTGTGCAAAATCCAATTTGTAAATCTATCCAATTTGTAATTGGAGGATAAGCTAAAAGAATGTATGCAAAATGTAGCAGAGGGAGAAAGGGAAACGGAAAAAATAAAAGAAAGCTAAGAGACATAGACCAGCTCTCACAACACAGAATACAGAGGGGTGGGTTGGGGCTGTGAAGCAATGTATTAAGAACTGGCACAGACATCAACACACAGAATCCAAAAAAGGCAGTATTTATTGAGCACTTATTTGTGCAAGTACTATTCTACATGTGCTATACACATATTAACTCGTTTAATCCTTGTAACAGTTATAGGAAGGACTACATTTAGAAGTCTAGTGAATCACGAGCAAAATATGTGAAAAGCAATTCCCTCCTAAACATTTTACTGATAAAAAACTGCAACACCAAAGATGACGTTAAAAACATCTAGAGGGCTGGGTGCAGTGGCTCATGCCTGTAATCTCAGCATTTGGGAGGCCAAGGTGGGTGAATCACCTGAAGTCAGGAGATCGAGACCAGCCTGGACAACATGGTGGAACCCCCTCTCTTCTAAAAAAAATACAAAAATTAACTGGGCGTGGTGGCAGGTGCCTGTAATCCCAGATACTTGAGACGCTGAGGCAAGAGAATCGCTTGAACCCAGGAGGTGGAGGTTGTCGAGAGCCAAGATCGCACCATTGCACTCCAGCCTGGGCAACAAGAGTGAAACCACATCTCAAAAAAAGAAAAAAAATCTGGAGAAAAAACACAAGTGACAGTTACACTAACAGCTGACTTTGCAGGACTAGGAAGAATGCCGGAAGACAAGAGAACAGTATTGTAAATGTGCTAAAACAACGTAACTGTCGACTTAGAATTCTACAAGAAAAGGTCTTTGAAGAATTGGGACAAAATAAAGAAAGTAGCAGACAAAACTAAAAGTTTGCCACTAGTAGGTCCTCTCTAAAGGAAATTCTAAATGATGAATTTCAGACAGAAGGAATGTGAACGCCAGTAGAAGATCTGAAATGCAAGAAGGAAAGAAGAATTAACTGAGAAGGCCAACATATGGGTGATTCTAATGGACATAGAAACTTATGCCATGTGTGGTTAAAAATAAGTAAGATGGAATTAAAGTGGCTGAGCCCTAGTTTTGCACATTAATCCACCCTGCATCAGCTCGCTTGCTTTCTCTGTCTCACTTCCCCATCCCCTCACTGGTGCTTAGTGGGATCCAAAGTCAAATACTTACAATCCAATTTTAGACACCACAAAATAATATAATCAAAGTGTATTTACTTCCAAATTAGTAGAGCAGGAGAAATAGAATGACAAAATACTATCAATTCAAAAGAAGGCAAGAATGGAGAGAAAAGGAAACAGCTCTTTAAGGAAAAATAAAAAGCATAAAATAAGAAGATAATTGGTGGAGGATTAAAAACAGACAAAAACATCAGTAAAAATATGTGTTACGTGAACAGCAGGATTAATCAACTTGATTTAATGGACATACACAATATACTGCCCCCAAACATCCACTGCTATGGTTTGAATGCTTGTTCCTCACCAAATTCATATTTAAAATCCTAATGCTCAATATAGTAGTATTAAGACATGGGGCCTTTTGGGAGGTGGTAGGTCATGAAGGTAGAGCTCTCAGAAAGGGATCAGTGTCCTTATGAAACAGGCCCAAGAGAGCTCACTCACTCTTTTCACCACGTGAGGACACAGTGAGAAAGTGCTATCTATGAAGAAGGAAACAGCCCCTCACCAGACACTGCTGGTGCCTCAATCGTGTATTTCCAAGCCCCCAGAACTATGAGAATCAAATCTCTGTTGTTTATGAGCCACCTAGTTTATGGCATTTTGTTAGAGCATCCCAAATGGCCTAAGACACTTACACATTTGTTTCAAGAATACATAGGCCCCTAATAAATTTCTTTCTTTTTTTTTTTTTTTTTTTTTGAGTCGGAGTTTCGATCTTGTTACCCAGGCTGGAGTGCAATGGCGCAATTTCGGCTCACCGCACCCTCCGCCTCCTGGGTTCAGGCAATTCTCCTGCCTCAGCCTCCTGAGTCGCTGGGATTACAGGCACGCGCCACCATGCCCAGCTAATGTTTTGTATTTTTAGTAGAGACGGGATTTCACCATTTTGACCAGGATGGTCTCGATCTCTTGACCTCGTGATCCACCCGCCTCGGCCTCCCAAAGTGCTGGGATTACAGGCGTGAGCCACCGCGCCCGGCCTAATAAATTTCTATACACTAGCTCATACAGCAAGCTTCAACATGTTTCAAAGGACTGAAATGATATAGGGCATGCTATTTGACCAATAGCTTTAAGCTAAAAGTAAAAAATAAAAGATAATTAAGACACCCTTATTTGTTTGGAAATTAAGAAACATTCTAACAACCTATGGGTCAAGGAAGAAATCATAATGGAAATTATAAAACATTTCTGTTTAGTAATAAAAATACTACATATCAAAATTCGTGGGTTGCAGCTAAAGCAGGATTTAAAGGGAACTCTGGTCCTCACATATGTATAATAGTAAAGAAGAAAAACTGAAAGTTAATGAGCTGAGGAAGTTAGGAAAGGAGCAGTAAAATAGACAAAAGTAGAAAGAAGAGAATCCTACAGAGCAGAAAAGCTAAGAATTAATAGGGAGAATCAACAGGCCCAAAAGTCGCTTCTCCGAAAAGATGAACACAATTAACAAATTTCAGGCTAGAATGATCAAGGCAAAAAAGAGAGAAAGCTCATATACCCAGTGTCAGGAATAAAAAGGGGAATCTCATGGCAGATGCTGCAGCATTTAAAAGGTAATAACAAGATATTACAAATAACTTTATGCCTATACATTGAAACATTACATTTAGAAGTTTTCAAATAAATTTATAACACATATAAAATCTGAATAGCCTTGTAACCATTAAAGAATTTAAATGGAAAATTCTTTTCATACAAAATCTTCAGGGCAGATGGCTTTACCAGTTAATTCTACCACATATTCAAGTAATCACTAATTCTAATCTTACACAAACTCAGAGAATAAAAAAAGAGAAAAATACCCCTCAACTAATTTTATAAGTCTAGCAAAAGCCTAATAGCCAAGGTTATTCATGAGAAGAAAAAAATTACAAGCTAAAAATCACCCATGAGCATGAGTATAAAAATGCTCAACAAGTTATTGTCTGTTAAATTAAGCAGGAAATATGTATATGGTACTTACTATTTTTCAGGAACTGGTTTAAGCATTTGGGGCATATTACTAAACTTTACAGTAGTTCCATGTGTTAGGACCTGTTATTATCCCCATTTCAGCATATGAAGAAATCAAGGCACAAAGATGTAAAGTAACTTGCCCAGGTCACGCTGCTAGACAGTGGTATTGCCAAGTTTTAGACTTGGCAATAGAGTTAGGCAGTCTAACTCAAAAGCCTAATTTTCTAGCAGCTCTACAATGGCCAAGGTGTGTTTTTCCCAGGAATACAAATTGATTTAGCATTCAAAATTCTATTAATACAAATCATCACATATACATATTAAAGGAAAAATACCTTTTGATCCATTTAACAGATGCAGAAAAAAAAGAAAAAGCTTAAATCCTATATCCATTCACAACAAAAACAATTCTTGTCAAGCTGGGAATAGAATGGGACTTCCTTAATCAGATAAAGATTACCTACAAAAACCTCAACAAACACCACTCTTCCTGGTGACCCATTTACAAGCTTCCCTTTAAAGTTAAACAGAAGGCCGGGCGCGGTGGCTCAAGCCTGTAATCCCAGCACTTTGGGAGGCCGAGGCGGGTGGATCAAGAGGTCAAGAGATCGAGACCATCCTGGTCAACATGGTGAAACCCCGTCTCTACTAAAAATACAAAAAATTAGCTGGGCATGGTGATGCGTGCCTGTAATCCCAGCTACTAAGGAGGCTGAGGCAGGAGAATTGCCTGAACCCAGGGGGCGGAGGTTGCGGTGAGCCGAGATCGCGCCATTGCACTCCAGCCTGGGTAACATGAGTGAAAATCCGTCTCAATAAAAATGAAAAACAAAAAAAAAAAAAAAAAAAAAAAGTTAAAAATGTACGTATTGAGGAAGAAAAAGAAAAAAATTTTATTATTAGCAGATAACATGATGATATATAGAGAAAATGAAAAATAATCTTTGTAAATTATTACAATTAATATTAGAGTTTAGCAAAATACCTTGATATAAAATCAATATAAAAATTAAATTCATTTCTAATCAGCAACAGTTATGCAATGAAATTTAGAACAGACATGATCCACAATGGCATTGAAAAATATGAAGTACCTAAGAATAAATCCAGTAAAATATGTATAAGACATTAATGGAAACAATAATAAAATTTTATTGAAAGACATTAAAGAAGACCTAAATAAATGGAGAAATACACCACTTCACGAATTAAGGGACTCCACATGGTAAAGATGTCATTTCTCTCCAAATTGATTTATAGACTCAGTAAAATCCCAATTAAAATCCCAATTGTTTTTTGGTGAAACTTGACAACCTGACTCTAAAATTTGTATGACAGTGCCAAGGTGCCCAGAGTAGCTACTCTTAAAGAAAAAAAATAAGAATGGGAGGACTTGCTCTACCAGATATAAATACTTATTATAAAGCTATAGTAATTAAGACAGAGTAGCATGGTAGTAGGATTGACAAATAGACCAATAGAACAGAGTGGAGAGCCCATAAACAGATCCACACTTTTATGAACAGCTGGTATATGACAGAGGTGATAGCTTAGATTGGTGGGGAAAAAGATAGACTTTTCAACAAACACTGCTAAGATAATTGAGTATCTGTAGGGAGGAATAAGGAATTAGAACCCTGCCTCATATTATGCGCAAAAATCAATTTAGACAGATTAACAAACTAAATATGAAGGGCAAAACTCTAAAGATTTAGAAGATAATGTAGAAGAATATCTTTATGATCTTGGGTGCAGGTAAGGATTTCTTAAGCTAGGCACAAAAGCCATTAATCATAAATAAAAGATTTATAAATGTTAGTATATTATAATTAAGAATGTCTGTTCCACCAGAGACACTCTACAGAGTGGGAAAAGATACTACAACACATAAAACTGACAACTGAGAATTTATGCATTCTGGCAACAGAATTTACAGAGAACGTCTGTGAATCAATATGAAAATAAAGAAAACGAAAAACTCGAACACACCCTTTCCAAGAAAGGAAATCCAAGTGACCAATAAACCTAGGAAAAGATGCTTAATCTCATCAGTGGAATGCAAATTAAACCACAGTGAGATACAATTGCACAGCCATCAAACTGGCAAAAATCACATCTGACCAGCACCAAAGGCCTTGACCAAGAGATGTTCTCATGTATTTCTAACGGGCATATAAATTGATGCAGCATTGTGGAAAACAGTCTGGCACTGACTGGTAGAGTTGAGTTGCTGTATACCCTATGCCCAGTAATTACACTCCCAGGTACATACCTAGAGAAAACTCCGGCATATAAACATGAATGCTCTTAACAGCATTGTTTGGAACAACTCTCAACTATAAACACCCTGAAAGTCCAGCAATGGTAGAATACATCGGTGTGTATAGCAATGAAATTGAAACAATTACAGCTACAGGCATCAATATGGATGACTTTCCAAATGATGTAGGGCGAAAGAAAAAGAAGAAAATACCAAGGCAGACCTCCTTTTTATTCAATCTGTAAAGTCCAAAAGTCCAAAACAAACAAAAGTAAATTTTATTATTTAATGATGTATAAATGGGTGGGAAAACTGAAGAAAAACAATGAGATGATTACATTAGATGTCAGGATAGTGGTTGTCTGTGGGTGAGTGGGGAGGACGAAATTGTGTCAGGCTTCAGAATATAGGAGGAAGAAGGTGTTTCAAAGATCCTGCAATGCTAACCAGTGTTCATTCATTTCATATTAACCCTTATGCAATATATAAATGTTCTATGAACTTTCCTATATATGCATTTCGCAATTTAAAAAACATCCTGCATACCCGGATGCAGAGTCCCTTGAAACGAGAACAAATTAAGAGATCACGTCTACTTAATAATATTGGTCTTCTCAAGTTTCCTCTCTGAGGCAGGATCTAGTGTTTCTTTTTCACTCAATGTTACCTAGTGGGGTTAAACCACTCAATGGTACTAAAGGATAAACAATGATCTCTGCAAAACGGGCAAGGATGGAGGAGAACGTTACGGAAACTGCAGCTGCAGTTTTCCCTCCAAGCTTTTCTTTCCAATGCTGGAAGAAGTCCTTCTGTGCCTCAGATGATATCAAGGCCTACCGTAGATCAGAGGGCCCCAGGATGCTTCAGAGATGACACAGACTTCTGTGGACAGTGATGTCCCTTTTGACACTTGATGCCTTCTGCTTATCACCAAGAAAGAAATGTACCCCTGGGTACACCACAGCAATTAGGAGCCTGCTCCCTTCACCTCTTCCTGCTGCAGTGGTGGGTGGGAGGTTCACATATGTTGCCGAAAAGCAACTACTGAGCCTCTTCCTCTTTCTCTGCTCAGATGGTAACTTGTGGCCGGCATGAGTCCCCAGTAAAGAATTGCAAGGCAGAGCCAAATTAAGCAACTCCCAGAGTCAGAGGAATCAGTAATTTGGGAGTGTTTCAGGTGCTTGGTAATTAATAATAAATAAACAAAAGTGTCACCAAAACTATAACTCATCAAGTTTGATGTACTCCCACAGGGCCTGCTCTAGATTTTAGTGAATATGTATGGTGGATCCAGGGATGATTAATCTGAGCCTTAATTGCAGGAAGGTAGGGAACCCTTTCTTGGCGTCCACAACCTGTTGGCTTCTCTCTTTTGTCACTCTTAAGTCGTGGCTACCTGTAGGGGTAAAAATGAAGCTGCAGACCATGAGGGGGTCACTGTGTGTATGCAGAGGGCTCCCTTCAGCCTGATTCTAACAGTGTGCCCTCTCATAGAGCTTTGGGTTGAAAATCCATAGCCACGAAAACACTGATTCAGCCAGAAACTCTAGTTATCTAACTATCTGGTTATCAATGCTCATGCGTTTCAAATTTTTTAACTGGCTGCTGGATCCATTGCTCAGGTTACAGAAAGCATTGAGAAGGATGCCAAGGAGAGAGGGAGAGGGAGGGTGTGAGGTGGCAAGCTGCTTGGCTAAAGGAAGAAGAAGCATGATGAGAGAAAAGACATGTTGGGGCCGGGCAAAGTGGCTCATACCTGTGATCCCAGCACTTCGGGAGGCCAAGGCGAGCAGATCAGGAGTTTGAGACCAGCATGACTAACATGGTGAAACCCCGTCTCTACCAAAAATACAAAAATCAGCCAGGCATGGTGGTGCGCACCTGTAATCCCAGCTACTTGGGAGGCTGAGGCAGGAGAATCACTCCAACCCAGAAGATGTAGGTTGCAGTTAGCCGAGACTGCACCACTGCACTCCAGCCTGGGTGACGGGGTGAGATTCTGTTCAATAAAATTTAAAAAAGACATGTTGGGGTGAAGGTGATTGAGGACCGCTCAGAAAAGAAAACGATTCCTGAACCTCAGCCAGCACCAGTTTCCATAATCCAGCCACGAGGCGTCCAGCCCCAACGCACGCCTGCTATACAGTTTGTAAACTGCAGGCAGATGGCATCCAGAGTGGTAGGGTCTTTGGCAGGGTCAGATACCAGCAGTGTTGCTGCAGCAGGTGGCCAGCTTGCTGGAGATCCACATCTGCCTGGCACAGGGAGGCTGGAAATCAGGGTGGAGCCTCCCCAACATCCTGCTGGCAAAAGCTGAAAACCTGAGGGGCTCCGTGCTATTTGCACTATTTGGCTTTGTACCCATTCCTTCTCGGCTTGACGCTCCTTTTTCGCATGCTTACTTACAAAACTTACTGGGAGCTGATTTAGGGCTATCTGCTCTGTTCCATTGATTTTTCTTGGCTTCCTACTAATTACTGTAATGGTACAACACCTATTTAGGACATCTGTCCTATCACTACTAATGCTATACAAATATCAAGATAATGGAGTTCACTCTTCTCCCTCTGTTTATTACCGACGTAAAAAGCAAATCGTTTTGCGTTCAGGGTAAAAGATGTTGGAACTAAGATTGGATCTTGTCATTCTCTTCCTCCTTTATTGTTTTGCTTAGTTTAGTTTTTGAAAACACATGACATCAGGTGGTTAAAAGAAAATGCTTATTAAATTGAAAAAAGAGCAGCAAAAGCAGAATATAAGCTTTTTCAAAAAATGAGGATAGATGTAATAACCTCATGGAAATAAGACTCTGTAAAGAAAACTAAGCCTCAGAAGTAAAAAAGCTGTGATTGTCAGTCTTCAGTCTCTTGTCAAAATGCTTTCGGAATGAACTGAGAATCTGTACAGTGGAAGGAAATTCACTCATATGATTATATTTTCTTTCTCCCCTTTTATTTTCCACTCTCATTTCCCTTTCATAGACAACCATGCCAAGGTGTTTGATGTCTATTCTTTATGTGCATATTTTGGTAAAATACGTACTGCTGTTGTGTATGCATATATTATTTGCATCATATTCTATGCATAAAAGGCCTATCACATTTAGTGTGTGCATGTGACCCAGTGCTTCATGCCGCTGCATAGTTCTCCATGTTTTGCACCCCTCTTTTGTTTATCCACACCCCCAGTGATGGATACCCAGATTGTTTCCAACTCCTCAGTACAATGATTCCAGAGACATCCATGTCTCCTTCATATGGACACCTGTGTGAGAATTCCTACGGGATGCATTTCCAGGAGTAGAACTGGTGAATTTTAAGGTATCCACATATTTAATTTGAATAAGAACCACCAGCTTGCCCCCTAGCAAGGCTGCACCACATCCTCACCAGCAGTGCATGGGATTTCCTCACACCCCCTGCCATTCCTATCATCAATTTTTAGAATGATCTGCTTTACTAATTTTTGCTAGTCTAATGAGAATAAGTGAAGTGGTACAATTTTTAAATTTTGCCTTTCTCTGATGAGTCTGAGCCCTTCTAAACATTCATATCAGTATCAGTGAGGTAAGCTAAGTGATGTAACAGACCTCAAATCTCAGTGGCTTAACAAAATAAATGTTTATTTTTTGTTCACATCACAGACCATGGTGGGGGGCAAGGAAAGGGTACTCCCCCAGTGGTCATTTGGGCACTCAGACTTCTTCCACCGTGTGGCTCTAGGGCCCCAGAGCCTTCCATTGAATTCTCTGCATCCGACCAGCAGGGGAGGGGAGAGAGGTCCCGGAGGAGATTGGGATGCGAGAATTTTGAGGGTACAGCTTAAGTAGTGCCATACAGTAATCTGTTCATATTCTTTGGGTCAGAACTTGACCACATGGCCTTTGGCAAGGGGGCTGCGAAATACAGCCTGGCTGTGTGCTGAAAAAAAGACATGCAGATCAGGGAGGAGTTTCCTCTTCTATAGATTTCCTGATCATATTCCTGCTTCTTTTTGTCTTCAGACTTTTTCTTATTGTTGATTTGCAGTAGTTCCTCGTATATTCTAGAAAATATCTGTCCCCTGTTGCTTTTATTCACTGTAAATATTTCTTCCAGTCTGTTCGCCTGATCACTTTGGCAGGAATCTAATTATCAAGCAGGAATCTAATTTTTTAAATTGTTTTTGTATTGGTTTACAATGTCTTTTTGTTTAGACAGGCTCTCACTCTGTGGCCCAGGCTGGAGTGCCATGGTGCAATCACAACTCATTGCAGCCTCGACCTCCCTGGCTCAAGCAATCCTCCCATCTCAGGCTCCCAAGTAGCTGGGATTTCAGGTGCACGCCAGCATACCTGGCATTCTTAATTTTTAGCAGAGTCGAGATCTCACTACGTTGCCCAGGCTGATGTTTATGATCTTAAACTCTGCATTCCTCTTGAGTGTACTTTGTATTAGGCATGGAAGTCTTTGTTAACCTTCCTTTGTCAATTTCTTCATCAGTCTCCAGTTTGCAGAGAAGTCACTTGTTTAGGCAAAGCAAAGAAGTTCCCCCAGAGAAGAAGGCCTGCCAAAAAGCTAATTTCGCTGCCTCTAATTCTCCTTTTCAGCATCCAATTTCCCCTAATCCTGTAGTCCCTAGCCTAGAAAAACTCAGTTCTCCAAAGCCCCTGTGGAAATGTGCAAAACTGTTCAGGAAGCCCTTTCACCTGGCTGAAGAGGGGGAGAGCCAGCTCTTGAAGCGTGTATCTATTAAGATGGTTCCAGTAAACAATGCCAGGCTGGAACTTTCTCAAACACACTGGAACTTCTAATCCCACTTATGTTGTTTCTTGACTTTGATTTCTTGCTCACATGTCTGACCTTTTGCCTGAAAACCCCGCCCTCCCTTTGCTTGTCTAAACTCTTTTATCTTTTTTTTTTTTTTTCCCTGAGACAGAGTCTCACTCTGTTGCCCAGGCTGGAGTGCAGTGCCACAATCAACCTTCGCCTCCCAGGTTCAAGCAATTCTCCAGCCTCAGCCTCCTGTGGATTACAGGAGTGCACCACCACACCTAGCTATTTTTTTTTTTTTTTTTTTTGTATTTTTAGTAGAGACAGGATTTTATCATGTTGATCAGGCTAGTCTCGAACTCATGATCTCGTGATCTGCCCGCCTTGGCCTCCCAAAGTGCTGGGATTACAGGTGTGAGCCAGTGCGCCCAGACATCTAAACTCTTTGATCTTTAAAACTCAGCTTTGGTATGAATGCCAGGAAGGCTTCACTGACCTCCCTCCACCATACCCCCAGGACTAGGTCAATGGACCTCTTCTGTACTCCCCAGTGCCCTGAACATCTCTCTCTCACTAAACTTGCCACATGATGCCATGGCCATTTGTCCACCAGATGGTAAGCTTTTTGGAAGGGCCTGAATCCCATTCATCTTTGTATTCCTCCCGCTTGCATGGGCCCTAACACACGGATTGGCCTGAATAGCCATTGAATGGATCTAGTGAGCTAACTGCATCCCATCTGCTGCAATTGGCCTTACTGCCCCAGCTTTGTGGGCTTTAAGGAGGTTTTCGCTATAGCAGAGAGAGGCTGGAAGAATTCTCCTCCAAGGGCCAGTTGGTGTGCCTCTCCCTTGGTCTGTCATCCAAGCAGCATATGGGCTAGCCTATATCCCTAGTGGGACTCGGGGCCAGCAAGTCTGGGTTCACTTTCCTGGGCCTCTGCTTCTGCAGTAGAGGCGGAGCAGCATGTACAATACATGGCAGGGTGGAGGTCAGGCCACTCTGTGCTGGCTGTGGCCCTGCTCTTCCTGGTTCCCCTATTCAGTGATCAGGATCTGGGAGAAGAGGAGAGCAGGATGCAGGCAAATGAGCGGGCGGTGAAACAGCAAAGGCGGGAAGAGTCCTCCCACCCCACTGGCCCTGCAGCCCACCAACCTCAAGACTCGGCTGCCCTCTTGTGCCCAGAGAGCGAAAGACAAGGGAAATACCCAAAAAACAGGTCTAGGTCTGGCTCCTGGAGCCATCCTGCTGTCTCTGTGCCTCCTTTTCCCAAACAGCACATCCCAGAGACACATTCAAGCAGGATGATCTTCCTTGTCCCCGAGAATGGGTCCCCCAACCCCAGTCACTGCCTGTACCTTCCCCTGGAGGTCTGAGTACCTAGGACCCTTCTCTGAAAGGGAAAAAGGAAGGGCTTGGAAATGTATAAGGGGATTCTCTGGGGCAGCGAGCAGGGCAGGCAGACAGGGTGTGGAACAGGCAGGATCAGCTCCTGTCTGCCTGTACATTCTGCTTTCGTAGGTATTTTCTGCTCCAGCTTTGGAGAGCCCTGGTCTGATGAAAGGGAGACTGCTGGGCTCAGCACCCTTGCCCCAGAGGCCCCCTCCTCTCTCACCACCATCTGGCTGTGTCAGCCCAGCCCAGGTCTGTCCATCCCAGGCACTTGTACACAGCCCTCTCTCCAGCCCTCTGCCCCAGGTACTCTCCACGGTGTCACGCTGTGACTTTCCTTTTTAGGGCTTCTCCCACACTGAAAGTATCCCCATCTTTATTTATTTATTTCATTGTCTGCCTTTCCTTCCCTTCCCAACTAGAACAGGAGCAGGGCCTTGTTTGATTCGTTCTCGTGGCCTCACAATGCAGAACAGGGCCTGGCACATAGCAGACTCTCAGTACATGCTTCCTGATCGAGGTTTCCCAAGCACACTCAACATCCTTCCATGGCGACCACCTTTGTCACGTGGCTTCTTCCACCTGAAACACCTTTGACACCCCAGCCCAGCGCCACCTTCATCTCACTGCCTGCCTGGCAACCTGCTAGTTCCTGTTAGTTCAAGCTCAGTGTGGGCATATTACCTCTTTGTGAAGACTCTCTTATCTCCCCCAAATTGGGCATTTCTTTCTGTGAGTTCTCACCTGCTAAAAGTTGTTGTCATTACTGTCTGCAAGCCCAGCAAGGGCAAAAATTGTGTTGTATTTATCCTCACATTCTTAGTGCCTGGCAGGTGGCAGATGATATATGAATCCTTTTTGGCGAACTCTGATTACAGGGGCTCCTAGGGCCACGCCTGAGCTACCTTCCTAGCATTGTCTTCTTCTGCTCTGGCATAGGGAGCCCGCCCTTGATCCAAATGAAACATCACATCATTCGCCCAGCATCTTCCTAAGCCCCCCTCGGATGGGGTTAACACTCAGCCTCTGGTCCCATCTGCTGCAAACTTCTCCTGATATCCAACTCCTGATCTGACCACAGGGCCACGCTTTTAGCAGCGTTGTTTCCTCCAGCAGGAATGCCTTTCCAACCATCACCCTCCTTTAAGACTCATCTTCGCTGCAGCTTCCTCCATGAAGTCTTCCCTGGTTCCCCAGCTCTTCTGTGCTTCCCATCATCCCCTTGTATTAGAATTAGCAAATTCTGCCTTGTAGTAGAGTCCCCTGTCTACTCAATGGGGACTGTGTGTTTTTTAATAAATTTAGTGAATTGTAAGCTCTTCACTGTCACTAGCCATGTCTTGTACATGTCAATATCACCCTGTCTCCTGTGAGGCCAATAGCAATACCTACTCACACTGGGCCCACGTGTATATGGGGACTTGAGGATCAAAGGAGCCAATAGTGTCCCAATGTGAATGCTCATGTAACTAACACCAGGTCCTTAGAAGGACCTATCCCAGGACACACACCTGAATCCTGGGTGGCCCAAGCTGGCTCATCCTACTTCATGCAGCATGTGGGGCACCAGGCAACCCAGTCCGGCCTAGGGCGCCTGCCCCAGAAACCCGGCACTTGTGCATGGCTGCCTTGTTCTTTGTGTTATGCCTTCCCATCGCATCACAGCTTTCTGGCTGCACACTCCTGTGTATACTTGGAGCTCCCCTTGGATGGAGTTAACACTCAGTCTATGGTCCCATCTGCTGCAAGCTTCTCCTGGCATCCAACTTCTGATCTGACCCCCACGCTGGGATTCAACCTCATCCATCACCCATGTGGTGGCACCACTGACAGCTCTAACCACCCTCCACTACCTGAATCACCACACACATACATATGCACACACTCACATATGCACACGTAATACACACACGTATGAGGATTAGGTCCATCTCCCACGCCTACCAACCTCTGGTACTCACTGCCTGCTTGGAGCACTGGCCTGTTCTATCACACCAGGTGCCCAAAACATTAGTAGTGCCTTCTAGGGACAGTGCCACAACCTTTGTACCTAAGTACAAAGAGAGCATTCTTGATGTAGCTGATATAGTTTGGGTATTGTCCCCTCCAAATCTCATATTGAAATGTAATCCTCAGTGTGAGAGATGGGACCTGTAGTAGTGTTTGAGTCGTGGGGCCAAATCCCTCATGAATGCCATCCCTGCAGTCATGAGTGAGCTCTTTCACAAGACAGCAGATGGTTTAAAGAAGCCTGGCACCTCCTCCTCTGTCTCTTGCTCCCTCTCTTGCCATGTGACATGGCTGCTCCTCTCTTGCCTTCCACCATGATTGTAAGCTTCCTGAGGCCTCACCAGAAGCTGAGCAGATGTTAATGCCATGCTCGTACAGCCTGCAGAACTATGAGCTAAATAAAGCTTTTTTTTTTTGTACGGACGTACCCAATCTCAGATATTCCTTTATAGCATTGCAAAATGGACGAACACAGTAGCCAATACATTTATTCTTTTAGTAATGGGTAAAGGATAAGGTAAAAACCACTGATGTCAGTACAAATGGAGAGAAAGGAGGCAGGCTAGGCACACGGGGCAGAATGTGGTCAAGGGCTTATGTGTTGCAACTATGTTTAGTGTGAGGACCGGCTCTGGGCAAAGGTTCTGACACCGAGCTCAGCACTGAGCTTTACAGAGCACCCCACAAATATTTATCGAATGAATCAATCACTTACCTGCCCATCTCCCACACCTATCAACAGGCACCTCTGGTGCTCTCTGCTGGCTTGGAGCCCTGGCTTGTTCTACCACAGCCTTGGTTGTGCCCTCTAGGGATAATGCCACAATTATATCTAAGGTTCTTTAACTTTCCTTGAAGTTCACTTAACATAGTACGTTATTTCTTCTCCAGGTCTCAGCATGTGAGAATTCCTGCCATGAGAATCCACCGCCCAACCCCATTCCTTCATGTGGCTCACCCTTAAGTATCCTTTACGTCTCACCAATGTGCTGCTGCTTCCCTCAAAAAGTCTTTCCCCAAGTACCTCCTCTCTGCCTCAAACTGGGTTAGACTGTTTGTGCTGAACCAAGAAAGCAGATAGCTTCTCCAGCTCTCTTTAGAACTGCTCATTTCATGAATATAGTCAACCAAAACTCTTACATACCACATCACACACAAAATTATTTACTAAGTGCTCTCCTATTATATCTTTGCGGTCTTAATGATAACCCTGGGGACAGGTATTATCATTTCTTTCTTTCTTTTTTTTTTTTTTTTTTTTTTTTTGAGACCGAGTCTTGCTCTGTCGCCCAGGCTGGAGTGCAGTGGTGTAATCTCAGTTCACTGCAACCTCTACCTCCCAGGTTCAAGCAATTCTCCTGCCTCAGCCTCCCAAGTAGCTGGGATCAGGCATAAGCCACCGCGTACAGCTAATTTTTGTATTTTTTGTAGAGATGGGGTTTCACCATGCTGGCCAGACTGGTCTTGAACTCCTGACCTCAGGTTATCTAACTGCATCAGCCTCTCAAAGTGCTGGGACTACAGGCATGAGCCACCATGCCCAGCAATTATTTCCATTTTAGAAATGAGAAACTGAGGCTCTGAGATGTTAATAAACCACCAAAGGTCACAGAGCAAATAAGTCAGAGAGCCAAAGAGGAAAATCCGTATCTCTTGATGCAGACACCTGTGTTCCTCTCATTTCAGGGGGTGGGGCTGCAGTATTCTCAGGGGTGAAGGCGGAGGTGCTGAATGGGCTCAGAAGTTGTGTGGTGACAAATTGCCTAAACTAGGAGATCCTGGGGGGCTCCCCATTCTTCTCTCTATGCAACCCTGCAGAGCCCTTGAAATGAGAAGAAGCACAGCTTTCTTTCTCTGGTCCAGTTCTTTCTCCTCTTCCCTGGGCCATTAGTGGAGCATATTATAAACCCCTCTGCTTGAGATCAACATTCCTGTTTACCTGGCAATCATGTATAGTAAGATTCTAAAAGCATTTGCTGGTAAAGGTTCTAAATATAACTGACTAAATGGGGAGGAAATCAAATGAGGCAGCAGGATGGCAGCTGAAAATCCTGCCCCTGTGTGCCCCCAGCTCCTTCCTAGCCTGCTGCACCAGTCTCTTTGCTGGCCCACAGAGAACATCCCCGGGTCATCTGAGCAGTAGTGGAAGTGGCTCTCAGCTGCCTGCTGAGCCTTCTCCAACTTCTCAAACTCCAAGCCTGTCTCCTGCAGGGCCGCATGCAGAAATTCTTCTCCAGGGTCAGTGTGGAGAACCTCCCATCCCCTGCCATGTAGAAGCTGGTCTCAAAGCCTCTGCTTGCAGCATACAGCCCCTGAGTTGAAGCAGGGTCCGAGGTGGCACAAGGTATCTTGGCAGGTGCCCAGGGTGGAGTGGGCAGCCTGCAAACACAGGGAGAAAAGGAGGCAGCTGGCCAAGGGCAGGACTGCAGGTTTCAGAAGCCATTCTTTCCAAATGTCACATGTAAACACATTTGAATAGGTTTCCTTAACCACTCCTCCTTTTCAACCCACTTCTCTCTGGAAAGAAGGAAATGAAAAGAGTGGCCAGCTGGGTCATGCTCACCTTGTGAGACACATAGATCACTACTGGTCATTCTCTGCATCTTATACACACTTTCAGGATATCGGAATATTCTAACCCTAATCCTAACTGTAATCTTAACCCTAACCTATACACAACGCACAGGATATCAGAATATTCTAACCCTAACCATAACCATAACCCTAACCCATATGCACACTTACAAGATATCGGAATATTCTAACCCTAACCCATACACATTCACAAGATATCAGAATATTCTAACCCTAAATCTAACCATGACCCTAACCCCAATCCTTATGCACACTCACAGAATTTCAGAATTTCAGAATCAGGTCACCTGTTTTACAGATGAAGACACCAAGTCCTGGAGATGCAGTGTGATGTCAGCTCTGGGCAAGGGCACGCCTAGGGCCCGCCGACCCTGTGGTCAGTGCTCTTTCCACTTGCCAGCACTCGCTCTGCCATGTGCTCCTGACAATCAGCCCATTCTTTCTCTGACTGGTCCACGGCTTAAAACAGGTCAGGCAAGTGCAAAGGGAAATGGAGAATCTGCCTGGAAAGAGCAAAGCAAAACTGTTAATACAAAGCGAGCTTAGCAGACTTTGTTGAGGACGTCCAGTACCTCCAGCATCTTTTCCCTCCCAGTGTCCCCGGCCACACACTCCACACACTTGTCACACACATTCTCTTCTTAAACACCTATTATAGGCCATAAGGCTCATTCATACTGAGATATGAATAAGGACTAGCACTTAAAGGGTTACTCTTTACAGCTCTTCTGTAGTATATTACAAATGTCATTGTCTTAAGCAAAAGGAGTAAGGCTCTGATGAACAACTGCAACCTTCTTACTTAACTAGGGCATGTGGTATTTGGGAAGTGAAGATGGTGGACTTCCCCGGTGCCCTGAAATTACGCAAGGTAAGTAAATTCTGTTCTGCCTGGAAGTTAGATTGCTCTTAGTTCCATTACTAACTCCAACCCAAGCAATGGCCTTCTCTGTGTTTCCTTGTTCCCAGCATTGAAAGGTCATCTCAGGAGACCCACAGAAAGGTTCCAGAGGTTTGAGGTCAAAAGCCTGGAGGTTTCAATTGGAACAACAGAAACACTGACCAGTCAGAACGGTTGCCTGCCATCAAAAGCCAGCTGACTGCCATCCTGCCTACTATACATATTCTTGGGTTAGACCCTGGCATTTCAGACAGATTCTTTCTGGCTCCAGGCTTGTTGTTAGCCATCTATTTGAGTTCCCTCCTTCGAGTTTTATAGAACTCACTCTTCCTTTCTTCTTCCTGTGGTTCCACTGACGTCCCACCTTTCTTACCATTTCTACATGAGCCCCCACAGAAAATTCTTGGTTCAGCGAGCCAAGCGAAGCTCTGGCATCCTCAAGGTGCAAAAGCAAACACCAAACTCCTTACGTTATTCCTTCGAGTTCACGTACATATTTTACCACTGGAGACTACTCAAATGACTTCAGCCTCTGTCTCCACTACCTTTTCAGCTCCAGGCCATTCTTGTCGATATCGTTGGAGGTGATGGTCTCATAGACAGACTCACAGACAGGAAGGAGCTAATAATGGTGGCCCCAGGGCCAATGCCAATTAGTCACTTTCCTAATTAGTCCACCTGTTTTAGAAAAAATAATATTTCTAAATCGTCAGTACCAAAGTATGCCTCTGAAGTCCACGTTTCCCAAAAGGATCTACTTTCTTTAAACTTCTTTTTTTTTTTTTTTTTTGAGACAGAGTTTCACTCTTGTTACCCAGGCTGGAGTGCAATGGCGCGATCTCAGCTCACTGCAACCTCCGCCTCCTAGGTTCAGGCAATTCTCCTGCCTCAGCCTCCTGAGTAGCTGGGATTACAGGCACGCACCACCATGCCCAGCTAATTTTTTGTAGCTTTAGTAGAGACGGGGTTTCACCGTGTTAACCAGGATGGTCTCGATCTCTTGACCTCGTGATCCACCCTCCTCGGCCTCCCAAACATGCTTGTTTGGGGTGTAGAGAGCCAACCACTTGGGAATGCACCCTCTAAGATCTGAAATTTTATCTGCACTAACAGCCTTAGGCATCACTGGGCACAGTTCCCAGCACTGAGCAGGGATGATTTGGGTAGGAGGGGAGTGTTAGGAGCAGGAAGTCACTGAGAAGTGAGGTGGCAACTAGGAGAGAACCAGCTATGCCACTTCAACTGCTATTCAACCACTGTGAATAAACTGTTCAGAGATACCTGGTCACATTCATGAGGACATTGGCTTTCCTCTTCCAAGTGTTCTTCACTGAAGTGCTCTGTGGACCCACTGAGACCATCTGTAACATGATCTCAAACTTTTTTTTTTTTAGACAAAGTCTTGCTCTGTCACCCAGGCTGGAGTGCAGTGGCACGATCTCAGCTCACTGCAACCTCCAACTCCAAGTTCAAGTGATTCTTCTGCCTCAGCCCCCTAATAGCTGGGATTACAAGCACATGCCAGCACACAAGCTAATTTTTGTATTTTTAGTAGAGATAGGGTTTCACCGTATTGGCCAGGGTGTTCTCAAACTCCTGACCTCAAGTGATGTGCCAACCTCAACCTCCCTAAGTGCTAGGATTATAGGTGCGAGTCACTGCACCTGGCCTCAAACACTTATTAAGCACCAACTGTATTCTAAGAATTTTGCTTGGCAGCATGGGGACTCAAATGAGAATACAGGGTCTATGCACAGAACCCTTGGTCTCTTATTCCTATCTTGCCTTCTCTCCAGCTAGGAGAGACTGGGATAACCCAAAAATATCAATAACATTTGGACAAGGGGCTTCCAAAATGAACAAGGCAGTAAAGAGAGAAAACTAGCTTAACCCGTTATAATTCCTCCTCTGGCCCAGCCTCTAACCTCTTATCCAGCAAGAAGCACCTCTCACCATCTGCCTAAGCTGGAATCTTTCACCCTCTTATCCCTGAGGGGTAACTGGTCTCCAAACATCTTCAGATGGCAGAGCACCTGGAAGTCTTGGTCCTTTTTGCAGATCAACAGGAAATAGTTATCTCTTTAATTCTAACACACAAATTATGAACAATTTTGCCAGGAGGAAACATGCCACACGACAGTATTCAGGTCCATAGGCAATATAAAATCAGAGGCACATACATGCAGATGCAGGAAAGCACTGGCTCTTGAACTTAGCATGCTCCTTCCCTCCTGGGTTCGGCCGCTACTCTTCATTTGCTCCCTGCTCATTTGTTTTATCCATAGGGCACAGTGGCAGATAGATTGAGGTAGGCACCAGAGACTTAAGGAAAATTTATGGCAGAAAAATTTTACCTGGGAAAAGTCTATCTAGGGGGTTATGTTATTTTTTCTCATGTTAATTATGGAAAACATACCCACTATTTGATTTTAATGGTCTAACCTGGCTAGTACCATTGTTACCCCAGGAGCAAATCTGAAAGCCACCCACAGTGGTGTTCTCATGAGCCACCATGGTGATGGGCAGAGCAGCCTAGGCCACCTACAAGCGGAGGGTGGCTTCCTATTTTCTGATACCCTCGAAGCTTCACTTAGGACATCAAAGATACAGTTCTTGGATTTTATGGGGGGCAGGAAATCTCGACCTCAGAAACCTCAGAGACTTTGAGGGCCTCCCATCATGAACTATGTATCAAGTGTAGCTGACATTTTCCCATTTGGCAGTTCCACACATTCTGAAGGTCCAAAGTGACTGTCAGTTACCTGATGGCTCTCACCGGCCTCCCTCCCTAACCCTGTCTTAGGGTTGAAGGAGATCAGTACCTCATTGAAAGTCTTCACAGCTACCCTGATCGCCCACAGACCTCCTGCAAGATTGAAGGAGAGCAGCATCTGCCTTAAACATGTCACTGTAGTCCTTCTGCAGGAAATGGAGGAATCCATTTCCCAAAAGATTCCGGCCGGATTTGAAGTAGTCCAGGTGAGCTGTGGACTCACAATCCGCCCAAACAATGTCAGGTGCCGTGGATTCCTGAAGAATCATGGAGGGCAGGGAGTCTGTCTAGGAAGGAGCAAACCATCTGATCCCCTGAACCCTTCTTAAATGAGTTCAGACTCCGTAACCATCCCCCAACCCCAGCTCCACCTCTAGACATTTGGGTGAAGAACTGAACAGCCAATGAAGGAAGTTTCCTAAACCTTCCTTTCCCAGGTATTCACCTCTGTCACCACCACCTCCCCCTCCTTCCAGTTCCTTCTCTGCGCAAACGCCCCCCTCAGCCAGACTCCATGCTTTTCAGTGGCTCAGGGTTTCCAGTCTCCTCTGCTCCACTGTACTGGACTCTCTTCTACAGTGGGTTTTTAAGTAGCACACCCAATTAATTTTTAAACAAAATCTCCTGTGAACCCCCCACGAGGTGTGAGATACTAGGATGAAGACATCTTCACTGGGTTTTGGTCTTTAGTGTTTTCAGCTCCCAAACACAACACCCTGGTTTCTGTCCCAGACCACCGGGTAGATGCTGGTAATTCGTAAACTAGGGAACACAGAGAGAAGAACAGGTTTCGATGAGGGTGAAGAGGATGACGTGACGAGAAGTGAGGGGTTTCATTGGGAGCATGCTTGGCTTGAGGCTGAAACATTGAATCTAACCCAGATGCAGGTTGAAAACTCACAGAGAGACCTGAGCTGGAGCCACGGATGCAGTGGGATAGGTGTGCAAGAAGCATCTGCTCTCTAACTGCACTGAATTACTTCTTTATGTCCCCATTCAAATGGGTAGAAGACATTAAATCTCAGTCATTTACAGGCTCCCATCACTGGAGTTGGGGTGGGTGGTACTTGGTGCCAGACACAAGGGCTAACTGTGTCCCTACTACTGGTACCTACTAAAAGTATATATACATATGATTTTTTTCTTTTTTCTCCCGACCCCCTGAAAGTATATTGTATAATTTGGTTCAAGATCACAAATTTTAAAAGGTTGCAACATCCCCTTTACCCAATCTCTATGTCTTTCTGCCTTCAAAAAAAAAATGTTTCCCTTTCTCTTCTATTCCCATTCTCTACTTTTATGGACTGAATTGTGCCTTCCTCCCTGTCCCCTACCAAAATTCGCAAGTTGAACCCCTTGACCCCAATTATGACTACTGTATTTGGAGATAGAGCCTTTGCAAAGGTAATTAAGGGCCGGGCATGGTGGCTCAAGCCTGTAATCACAGCACTTTGGAAGGCCAAGGCAGGTGGATCACGTGAGGTTAGGAGTTTGAGATCAGCCTGACCAACATGGTAAAACTCTGTCTCTACTAAAAAACTACAAAAATTAGCAGGATGTGGTAGTGCACACTTATAATCCCAGCTACTCGGGAGGCTGAGGGAGGAGAATCACTTGAACCTGAGAGGCAGGGGTTGCAGTGAACCCAGATTGCGCCACTGCACTCCAGCCTAGGCAAGAGTGAAACCAAAAAAAAAAAAAAGAACTGAACAAAAAGGTAACTAGGGTTACATTAGGTCATAGAATAGGGCCTTAAGCCAGTAGGACTGCTGTCCTTATCAGAATAGGGAAGCACACACAGAGAAGAGGTCATAGGAGGACACACTGAGAAGGTGGCTATCTGCAAGTCAAGGAGAGAGGCCTCGCCAGAAACTAACCCTGCTAGCACCTTGATCTTGGACTTCCAGCCTTTAGAAGAGTGAGACAATAAATTTCGGCTGTTGAAGCCACCCAGTCTGTGGTCTTTTGTTATGGCAACACTGGCAAATTCATATACCCACTTGGGAGTAAGGGAAGTCACTCTGCATCTGCTTATAGTGCTCTGGCCTATGAAACAACCGTCAAAGCACTGCTTCTGCTCCAGCACCGTGTTGAGAATAGAGATGAGTCTGGAGTCTTGACACTTTCTAGACCATACCCAGGGAAAGGGCACAGGTTTCCTCTGTTATGTTCCTAAGTAAATATATTAAAATGTAATTAATAATTCATTAATTATTAGAATAGACCATAGAATATATTAAAATATAATTAATAATTCAAATTTAGTTAATTCATATATTGAATGCTCTAATCTAAAAATAGAAAATAGACACTTTCTTTTCAAAGTACCCGTGCAATATTCACAAAAGCTGAGCACATAAAAAGCCACAGAGAAACTGTTTAAACTCTCAAGAAGTAGAAATAATACAAAATATTCTCTGATCAAATTGCAACAAAATAAATAATCATTACAGAAACAAAAGGCTCTACCATGCAGAAATTAAAAATTTTTTTCTTAAACATTTTTGGATTAAAGAAGAAACCAAAAAATTGAAAACTAGAACTTTTAAAACTGTACACATAATAACCTATAGGACACAAGGGAAAGGAAAATCTATGGCCTTATTTTTCTTATATTAATAAACAGAAGAAAATTAATACATGCATTAAGCATCTAAATCAAGAAGTTAAAAAAAGAATAACAAGTATATTTAAATAACATGCAAAGACAAAATTAATAAAGATAAAAGCTGACACTAGTAAATGAATAGAGTAATGAGTCAGAAGCCAGATTGTAGTGATGGAGTCAGCTGGAGGTGAGAGGGTGGTGACGAAGTGCGGACAGAAAATGCAAACAACACCTCTGAAAGCCTGGCTGTGAACGGGAAGAAAGACAGGGCAGTGGCTAAAAGTGGATGAGCCTCTGACAGAGAAACACTAAATATTTTGACAGTAGAGGAAAGGCACAGATGCCAATAAACGTCAAATGCATAAGGGATGTGTAGAAAGCTGAGAGTTCAGCTGAAAATGTTGTTTTTCCTAAAAGTAATGAATAGGGAGGTGTAGGTGTTTGAGATTCAGACAAGAACCCTATGGAAATGGAAAACAAAAACTAGGGAAATACAGAATTATTAGGGATTGTTGAAGGCCCAGATAACTTGGCAGGAACTCGGTCTGCCCAGACGTTGGATTTTCTGCAGTGTGCGGAGGTGTCCTGGTGCTGAGGAGAAGACATTGGATTGAGGTAAGGTTGAGATTTTCCTGGCAAGTACAACAGAGGTTAAATGGGCAAGAACGACAGAAGAGAAAGCCATCAGTGCATTTATCCAAAATATATTCATTAAGCACCTATTATGTAAGAGCACAGAGTCTGGAGCTAAACTGCCTAGATTCAAAATCTGGCTTTGGCACTTATAAAACATGTGTCCGTGGACAAGTTATTTAGGCTCTTTTACCCCCAGTTTTTTTTTTTTTTTTTAATGTGTGAAAACACAAGGACAATAATCTACCTCTTAGAGTTGATGAAAAGATTAAGTGAACTAATTCAAATTTAAAAATCAGAACAGAAATTTGTCTTCTGGCCATGGCAGAGAAACAGTTACTAGAATTGCCTCTCACCATAAACAACTACAAGATTGGAGAAAACCTATGACACAATGCCTCCGAAAGCTTGGCTGTGAAAGGCAATCTGCTTTCAGATTCCCAGGTGGCATCCCCACGAATTCTGGTGTAGGAGGTCTAAGGCGGGGAGCCAGCTTTGAGTACATTTTTTAACAGTCATGAGGTTGGTTGCACAGCTGGTCTGGGAACCACGGTAAGTCCCGGGTATGGAGGCTGACCCTGTCCTAACAAGCTCCAGAGGATGCAAGATAAAGAGGGAACTTTCTGAACACCTGGGAGGACTGTACAGACGCTCTGCCCAGCTGGGAGAGGCTGGGAAAGGAACTAAAACAAGAGGTACAGTGAGCTCATCTGTGAGGTTCCCGTCAGCTGTCACACTAGGGACCCTGTAAGAGGAAACAAGGCCACTGTTGATCTGGTAGCTCCCAAGTGTCTCGGAAAGGTCAGCGACGTCACCACTCCACTGGCCTAAAGCTGGGTTAAGCAGATGACTCTGCTCCACAGGGTCTCTTCAGATCATCTCCTCCTTTTACTCCTACGAGCCAGCCCCATTTCAGGCCCTCATCATCTCATAACTGAATCGTTAATAATCATCACTCCTTCCTACAACAAGTTAACACATGGGGAAAATGAAATTTAAGAGCAATAACAAATCAATGCAGTGTATGGGTCTGACTTGGCTCTTAATTCAAATATGTCAACTTTAAAAACTTAATTTTGGAGCAATCAGGAAAATCTGAACATAGACTGAGTGAGAATACTGAGGAATCATTCCTAATGTTGGAAAGATATGGATGGCACAGAGGTTGAATGAGAAAAATTCATTTTAAAAAAAGGCATGAATTGGAGTATGTGGTGGTGAAATAACGTGATGTCTGGGATTTTCTTTAAAATATTTCAACAGAGAAAAAAGAAATGAAAGACAAAAAAGGAACAATAGAAAGAGGAATAGATGAAGCAAGTGTGGCAAAATCTTAACAATGTTGCATCTGGGTGATGGGTATTATGTGGAGTTCATCATATTATTCTATTTTTGCATATATTTGAAGTTTTAAAAAATATTTTTAACGAACTAGTGTCTGGCATGACACACAATGAGTATTAGGTAGGCATCCGTATTTGTAGTCATAACAATTGCATGGCAAGCACATTTCATAATGCCAACGCTATGGTGGCAGACAAAGCCAATACAGCCCTGACTCTCATAGGGTCCAAATGCAGGGGACTAGGACATGAACCATGACAAGTACACAAATAAAGAAGATAATATCAAACAGTCGTAAACGCTAGGGAAAACAAACTTTATGTATTTTCTTTTTTTTTTTTTTTTGAGACGGAGTCTCACTCTGTCACCCAGGCTGGAGTGCAGTGGCATAATCTTAGCCCACTGCAACCTCTGCCACCTGGGTTCAAGCAATTCTCCTGCCTCAGTCTCCTCAGTAGCTAGAATTACAGGTTTGCACCACCACACCCAGCTAATTTTTGTATTTTTAGTAGAGATGGGGTTTGACCATGTTGGTCAGGCTGGTCTCAAACTCCTGACCTCAGGTGATCTGCCCACCTTGGTCTCCCAAAGTGCTGGGATTACAAGTGTGAGCCACTGCACTCAGCTGAAAACAAACTTTACATGGGACGGCGTCTCAGTCTATTTTGTCTTGTTGTAACTAAATACCACAGAGTGGGTATTTTTCAAAGAATAAAAGTTTATTCAGCTCATGGTTCTGGAGGCTGGGAAGTCCAAAGGCATGGCACCAGCATCTGGTGTGGGCTTTTGTGCTGTGTCATGACACGGTGAGAGGAATTGCATGGCAAGACAGAGTAAGCAAGCCAGAGAGAGCTTGTTTTTCTAACAAAGCCACTCTCAAGGTAAGAAGCCTACTTTCATGATAGTATTAATCCATTCATGAAGGCAGAAGAATTAAGTTTCCAATGCATAAACTTCTGGGGGACACATTCAAACCATAGCAGATGGTCAGGTAAGACCCCACTGGAGGCAATATTTGAGCTGAGACCCAAATTGTATGTGAAGGAGGTAGCCATGCAAAGATACGGAGTGGGATTGGGGGTGGTAGTGGGCAGAGAGCTCTTGGCAGTGGGAACAGCATATTCAAAGGTCTGTTCTGGAAACAAATGAATCAGAGTGAGTCTGGGTATAGAGGTGGAAAAAGGGTGGAAGAAGATGCTGAGGAAGGTAGACAGTGGCATGTTTATTTAGAGCCTTTGCTGGCAGTAAGAAGAGCAAGATAGGTGGTTAGAAAGACAGAGCCCTGTGGTGGGCATGAATAAAACATTTAGGAAAAGTCTTGTCTGCAACAACTTAAAAGATAGACCAAGCCAAGTATATACGAAGCCTATAGCTCTAAGGGAAGCAGCGAGGTGGGATGGGGGACACATATTAGTATGTGTTGATTGCTCCTCAGTGTTGTAGCAAGATATTACTATGAAGAAATATGTTCAGGTAATAACTGACAATTTCTCAAGAAGAAATAAATGTAAGTAGGAGGAATCCAAAAATTGGGGTTTTCTTGGATATAGGAAAGCTAACTGCTTCTCAATCCTAAATTACAGTAATAAAACTGGAAAAGGCTTCAAGCATTAAATATGAGACCAACAAACATATGAAAAAATGCTCATCATCACTGGTCATTAGAGAAATGCAAATCAAAACCACACTGAGATACCACCTGATGCCAGTTAGAATGGCGACCATTAAAAAATCTGGAGACAACAGGTGCTGAAGAGGATGTGGAGAAATAGGAACACTCTTACACTGTTGGTGGAAGTGTAAATTAGTTCAACCATTGTGGAAGACAGTGTGGCGATTCCTCAAGGATCTAGAAATAGAAATTCCATTTCACCCAGCAATCCCGTTACTGGGTATATACCCAAAGGATTATAAATCATTCTATTATAAAGACACATGCACAAGTATGTTCATCATGGCACTGTGTACAATAGCAAAGACCCGGAACCAACCCAAATGCCCATCAATGATAGACTGGACAAAGAAAATATAGCACATATACACCATGGAATACTACGCAGCCATAAAAAACGATGAGTTCATGTCCTTTTTAGGGACTTGGATGAATCTGGAAACCATCATTCTCAGCAAACTGACACAAGAACAGAAAACCAAACACCACATGTTCTCACTCATAGGCGGGTGTTGAACAATAAGAACATGTGGACTCAGGGAGAGGAGCATCACACACTGGGGTCTGTTGGGGGGGTTTAGGGGAGGGACACGGTGGAGGGGAGAGTGGGGAGGGATAACGTGGGGAGAAATGCCGGATATAGATGAAGGGGGAATGGAGGCAGCAAACCACTTTGTTATGTACATACCTATGCAACAACCCTGCATGATCTGCACATGTACTCCAGAACCTAAAGTACAATTAAAAAAAAGAAAGAAAAAAAATGACCTTACAGAGACTCAGTACTGTGACAAACATCAGATTGAAGGCGTTGCTCTTCCCACCGAAGCTGACTCTCAGATGACCTCAAGGTAGCCACCAGGAAGTTGACAAGGAGACTTGAAGGTACAGAAGAAAAATAATAATAACAGATAGGACAACTAGGACCAGGAGAGAACTTCAGTCATGGTTGATGAGTTACTGGCATAAGAAATCGATTGGAAGCAAATACAGTCAAAGGCTATTTTTGGATAAACGGAATTGCCAAAAGTCCATGAACCTGGCCTCACAATGTCTTTAACTCTTGGTGCTTAAAACCACACTCAGTCTCCCAGACTTGCACAAGCAGGTGTTGGGCTGGTCCTGAAAGCCATCCAGTCCCAAAGCAGGCTCAATCCCAAGACTCACTTCAAATGTGGCCAAGGCAGGTAACAATTAAGGAATAATCTCCCAGAGCCACACCCCAAAAGCGACAGAAATAGAGGAGACATCAGGGTGGGCGAGAATGTAGCTAGACAAAGTAAGAGTGTCAAAGAACCTTTCAGAGATTGTCTAACACGCAGAGCTCCAGCAGAAAAAGATGTTGGGGTCAGCCAATGAGACTGAGTAGCAGCAGCCAGTGAGGGAGGGGAAGCCAGAAGTGTTTCCGAAAGGAGCAAGTCAGTTATGTAGAAAGCTGTTGGAAGATCAAGGAAGGTAAAGCCAGCTGTGATATTGTGAAATATACATTTGGTCTTCGTCCCTGTCTCTTGGCGTTCAACTCCTAAAATCCTTGAAATCTTCAAAGCGATTTTATGTTAAAAAAATGTCTCTTCATATGTGAATGAATTTATCAGAGGGGGGTGCTGGTAGCCAATAGGCAGCTTCAGGATGGGGGCTGGGTGCTGGAAAGGTCAAGGCAGGATTAGAGGGATGGGACTCTCAGCTTCACCCCGAAACATCCAGGGAGGGGAGAGGGGCTGAAGGATGAGTTAATCTCCAATGGCTAGTGACTAATCAATCATGCCTACACAATGAAGTGTCCATGAAAACCCAAAAGGACAGGGTTCAGAGAGCTTCCAGACAGCTGAATCTTTGGAGGTTCCAGGAGGGCGGCGCACCCAGGGAGGGTGTGGAAGCTCCAAGCCCCTTCCCATTCTTCACCCTCTGCATCTCTTCAACTATATCCTTTCTAATATCCTTTATAGTAAATAGGTAAATGTAGATGCTTCCCTGAGTTCTGTAAGTCACTCTAGCAAGTTAATTAAACCCAATGAGGAGGTTGTGGGAACCCTGATACATATATGTGGTCAGTCATCAGAAGCACAGGTCAAACAACCTGGAGCTTGAGATTGGCACTGGAAGTGGGAGGCGGTCTTGTGAGACTGAACCCTTAAACGTGGGGTCTGATGCTATCTCCAGGTAGGTGGCGTTGGAACTGCATTGAGTTAGAGGGCACCCAGCTGGGGTCAGCTGCTGGAGGAGGGCTTGCTTGGTGTGTGGGGAGGAGCCCTATACATTAGGTGTCAGAAGCTGTGTGTGACTATTTTGTGAGAGGATGCCAGGAAGAACCTGAGTTTGTTAATCCCCTATTTTCAGACCAGCAAAGAAGCCATTGCAAGGTGGAACCACTGGTGAACTTGAAAAGATTATTTTAAAGGAATAGCAGAGATAAAACTCAAACTGGAAACTGTTGTAAGAAAAAGGATAGAAGACTGTGTCTGCAGACAGCTCTCTAGAATTTTGCCCTCCCAAGGAAAAGAGCAATATGGGTGGAAGCTAAAGGGGGACGTGGGCTCAAGGAAAGGCTTGCTAAAATGGGAGGTGTTCTCTGCTGAGGTGAATAATCAGGAAGAGATGGGGAAATGGATGTAGCAAAGAGAAGACAAGTGCAGGAGCAAAGAGCTTGGGAAGACTGAGAGGACACGATCCAGAGCCCAGGTCAGGAGGCGCCGACTTTCATGAGGATGGACACATAGTCCATTCAAAACAGCAAGCCCACGTTACTCTGGGTCTCACTTTATCAGGCTTGTCAGTGGCAGGGATTAAAGACGGGCCCTGTCTGCTGAAGGAGGCAGAGAACCAGGCAGGAAGGCATGGCATTGGATACCCATGCTACTGCCTATGAACTGGATGATCTAATGGTATGCTGTTCTTGGTGTAACCAAAATGCAGGTTCAGCTGCTTACCACGTGTACAGTCCAACTAACAAGAGGTCTGGTATAAAGAAAGTGACTTTATTCCAAAGTGTAGCTTAGGGGAGGAAGTCCGGGCCTCTGAATTTAAGGCAAGCACTTCACTTTTGGGGCAGAAAGTCGGGGCTTTTAAATGGGGACTTGGCATGAACGGCATGCAGGGGAGGGAGCCAGCAGGTGTGGGGGCCACGTGGTTTGTGTGTTATCTACCAGGTGGTTAGGCTGGTGCCATCATGGGCAGAGCTGGGCTACAAAGTGATCATGGTTATAAAGTGGTTGTGGTCTTGAGATACTCTTCAGGTGGGAAAGTGTTTTGTAGCAGGCACACTTCAGGTTGTAAATTGACTGCTGTCTCTCGAGGCAAGCTCCTGGTAGGAGAGAGTTCCACTCTGGAGCTGCTAAGTATACACACAGTTAGGTAAGCTCGCCCTGTAGGGAGTGTCTGGTGAAGGGAAGGTAAAGGTTAAAACCATTTCTAAAGAGCTAAGTAGGAAGCAGGGAACAGGGGAAAGGAGAAAAGAGAAAAGAATCATAATTGTAAAAAATAACTTTTTTTCTCTTAGACAAATGGGGGTAATCAGTTACATTGGTGCTTGTTTTCTTTTGTCGTCCTTGAGACTTCAGAGAAATCTAATTTAAATGTCCCAGGCTGGTCTCAGCTGTGCCATGGAGAATTCAGGGAAAGGGCAAGTACCCGTGTTTGTGAAGGGGGTGAAGGAGGAATGCTAACTGGAGGATTTCTGAGAGTGAGGTGAGTATCCGTCAAGTTGAGCTGATGAGGGCCAGTGTCCCACCTCCCCTGTCATTTGTGACTCCCTCCTTCCTAGATGGGGAGTTACTAGGGAAGATCTCTCCCTTGCCTTGTCCATCAGACAAACCGCCAGGATGCACTGCCTCTTTCTCTCCAGCTCGTGTCGCTAGAAGCTCACTTTACGCTGAAGACCACATGGGTCAGCATGGAGGGGAAAGCAAAGTGAAATGCTGCTGTTTCCAAAAGTGCTGACAGGTGGTCGGGAGCCAGGGGTGTGTTTTTCTCTGAGGATCTCCACAGCTGGCCAGAGTCCTAGAGTCCTAAAGTCCTAGAAATTTCCTGTTGGTGTTTTCGAAACCACTTAGTTGCATCCACTTGAGATGGCTGGAGGTGCTGAGAGGCAAGGGGAGAGACAAGATAGCCTGTCCTCAGATCACTTCCAATCAAATCATCTGTACACCCAGAGTCTGGGGTTGGCTGGTCAACTAGTTCTGAGAGCTAGAAGTGGGGTGTGGAGGGTTTGGGACAGGCACCAGGCTCACTCACTGCATTAAAAGAGCAGTTCGACAGAAAGCCAAATACCGACCGTGTGGTCTTACTTATAAGTGGGAGTTGAACAGTGAGAACGCATGGACACGTGGCAGGGAACAACACACACTGGGGCCTGTGCTGGATTGGTGGGGGTAGAAGGGAGAGTATCAGGAGGAATGGCTGATGCATGCTGGGCTTACCACCTAGCTGAGGAGATGATCTGTGCGAGAAACCACGATGTGTAACAAACCTGCACATCCTGCACATGTACCTCTGAACTTAAAAGTTGAAGATAAGAAATAAAAAATGTTTAAAGGGCAGTTGGATTTAAAGGCAGGAGCTGACTTCCGCGACCCACCATTATGGGTTTTCTAGGCTCTCGGAAGGTTCAGGACCTCAGGAAGTAAGAGTTTGTCCCATTGCCCTGCAGCCTCTTAGTGTCACGTCCCAGGGTCTCAGTGAATCAGCCCTAGGGGCACTCTGGGCTCCTTCTGCAAACCCTTCCAGGCCTGCCTGCTTCTTTCCCAGTCACAAAGCTTTCGAGGAGCTGAATTCCATCTGAGGTTGATCTTCCCTCATGCAAGATGAGGCCTCATGCATCCCTGGGGTTAGGGCTGACTAACAGCAGCTTCCCATTCAGGTTTTTAGGCGTGGGAGGAGTTGGATTTGATACTGTAAGTTGGTGGATGGGAGAAGAAAAGTCAAGATAGAAATATAGACTCAGGAAAACTTCTGGAAAGCCCAGCTGAACACCACGTCCAAGCCTCGAGTAGTTAAAGTGTTCTTTCTCTGGCACAAATCTGGACCACATTCCCTCCTTACTCAGCCCTATCCTGACCTGGGATAGCAGGGGACCCAAAGGAACCAAGGCAGGTTTTTTTTGGTTTTTTTTTTTTTTTTTTTTTTGAGACCAAGTTTTACTCTTGTTGCCCAGACTGGAGTGCAATGGCATGATCTCGGCTCACTGCAACCTCCCCCTCCTGGGTTCAAGCAATTCTGCCTCAGCCTCCCGAGTAGCTAAGATTACAGGTGCCCGCCACCACACCCAGCTAATTTTTGTATATTTAGTAGACATAGGGTTTGACCATGTTGACCAGGCTGGTCTTGATCTCCCGACCTCAGGTGACCCACCCGCCTCGGCTTCCCAAAGTGCTGGTATTACAGGCGTAAGCCACCGCACCTGGCCAGCTTTTAATGGGATGTGCAACCCCAGTTGCTTTCCAGGCGGCCTGAGCAGCAGAAGCACCTGCAGCCAGTGCCCACTAGGTGGGGACAGAGTCCCAGAGATGCCCGCAGCAGCTGCAGTCACTCCAGAACCCCAGGCTCCTGGGTCCTGGCTCCGTGGACTCCTGTCCTGCAAATAAATATCCAGGACCCCAGCTCCCCTTCCAGACCAGCCAGAGCCTGTCCCCATTTATAACTCACCGTTTATAGCACCGTGGTGTTTAGAAAGCCAGTTGACGTGCGTTACTATAGTCGGCTTCACAATTGTCCTGAAGATGGGTGGAGCAGGTATTGCTGACCCCCCAGTCTCATGGTTGAGGAAATGGGGCCTTCAGGAGCCTTTGAGAGGCAGCAAAGGTCGCCGTGCACAGCAGAGCTGGCCTCAAACCCAGGTCCCCTCGACTGAATCCCAGGTTCCTTCTGCCAAACCTCGGCTGCCCCTCTTCCTCTGGGGTGCCCCGCAGGGCAGCCACCAAGCTATTTGGCATCAGAGTGGATAGAGCCTGGGTGCTTGGTTCCATGAGTCGGTATGCTGCACCCCGATGGGGCCCATCTGGTCTTCAGAGAGCTGCTGTACCCCAAGGCCAGGGCCCAGCTGTGCCTCAGGGGATTTCAGGGCACTCAGAGATGCAGGCAAGGACAGCAGTGTGTTACGGGCACTTCCGCACCCCAGAATGGGAGAACTGGCAGGACTTGACCACACGGGAGCCCGGAGCAGGCCTCCTCTCCCCAGACATCCCCGGGTGCGGGAGTGCTGGAGGGAAATGGGGGTGGATGCAAAAGTCTAACTTAGTTCTGCAAAGTAAAGGCTGAGGATGAAGGAAAGGCTCTCGTCCCAAAGTTACCAGTAAATTCTGGCCAAGCAGGTGAATGAAACAGAAAAGCTGAGAGCAACCAGTTTCAATTCCACGTAGGGAAGGGCCCCTTTCTCATGGCAAGGGGTGGAAGTTGTGGGAACACACAATGGAAATTGTTAAACCTGGCTGGGTGGGGTCAAGTGGAGAGGCCAGCTCCTCAATGCGCCGCACGCCTGAGACACCACCTACCAGCTGTGGCATCACAGCCTCAGTTTACCCATCTGTAAAGTGAGGCCAGCGCTCAGCACCTCATCCCACAAGTGAAGGCTGAATGGCAGCATCCTGAGTGTGTTGGCAACAGCAGATCCCTGTGGTTGGTGAGCTGTTGTGTGTTGTGTATTCCCACTATCACAGACTCAAGAGCAAGAGGAGCCCCACTGGGTCCCGCAGTCGGTATGGATGAAGGCAATGATTCTCATGGGGTCTGGCCCCAGGGACTCAGTCAGGGTGCAAGTAAGGGGGCCCTGTGCCAGGCTGCATCTCTGCACCCCACCTCCCTGAGAAGACGGGGGAACGGGTGCAGCCAGCCGGCGTACAGTTGGGAGCGGCTGAATGCAGCGTGGCTTTGCTATTAATGTAGTCAGTAAATAAATAAAGGAGGGCTTAAGCTTAGTGTACAGCAATCAGTTTAGAACTACAGGGTAATTAGCGCTGCAGGGGGCTGCAGGGCTGCAGAGTCAGGTTTAAATGAGCGAGTTCACTTTCACTGAGGCACCCCCTGGGGAGGAGAAAACGCAGCCCGGAGAGGAGCCTGCCTTCCTGCCAGCCCACAAGTGGAAGTGGGATGGCGGCGGGGCTGGGCCTGAAACCACACAGAGAGCTGGGGGATGCACCCGCCCCTGTGGGCCGAGAACCAGGTGTCACATGTACACCCCTCATCCCCACTTCTCCCCCCACCCCACCGAGCAACACCCAGGCAGCTCCCAACTATGAAGCGCCACTGCCCTGTTGTCTCCTGCTCCTTCCTCTGACCGTGGCAGACACGGGTCAGGTGGTCTATGAGTCGACATGGGCACAGGTGTGGGGATGCAGGAGCCCTCACTGGGCCTCTGCCGCGTGTGTACATGTGTCCTGGGGAGGTGCCCGAGTGGGCATGTGATGTTCCGGCTTCCCCGCTTTCACTCGCCTCTGACAACTGCAGCACGTGCCATGGAGTGCTAATTACCTCTCTGTTTCCATCCTTCTCCCTCTCTTTCTTTATCCATGTATACAACAAAGATTTACTGGGTGCCCATCATGTGCCAGGCAGCATGAGGCTCTGGGAACACAGACAACACCCAATTCCTGATCTCAAGGAACTGACAGTCTCGTCATGGTGACATTTCAGGAAACAGGTGACGACTATAGAGACTCTACAGCTAATTCAGCTTCAGGGGTCCAGAGGAGGTTTCCTGAGAGAGAGAAGGTTTGAGCTGAAGAGTGAATAACGAGAAGTTGAGAGATCAACAGAAGGGGTGTGCATGTTTGTGCAGCTCCCAGAAGAGGACACAGCACACGCACAGGCCCACAGGGGAATGGATCTCGGTGTGGCCCGGATCATCGGTGGTCCCATTGACTGGAGTAGAGTAAGGGTTGGCCCAGGGGCTCAAGAGTGATCTTGGGATGAAGTTGGGGTGCCGAGCAGGGGCTCTGTCACTTAGGGTGTCTTGGAACTTTGATAGGGAGTTTGAATTCCATCTTTAGAGTCCGGAGGAGTCACCGGGGACTCTCATCCAGGGAGTGACATGATGCTATTTGCATTTTTGGAAAATCGCTCTGGGCAGCAAGCAAGCAGAGGACAGAACCGAGAGAAGGCCTGGGCAGAAGCAGAGCACTGAGGTCAGTCATCTTCTGATCCCCAGTCTCCTCCCTTCCTGGTGCCAGCAGAGTCGGGGGCTCCCACATGGCAGGCCTGGCCATGTTGAGTGGAGGGAGCCAGCCACCGTGGACTTAACTGGCCTTATCCCTCTTCTCACAGGCTGCAACTTGCTCGAGTCTTCAGCAAGCCTCTGCTGGCTGCGGGCCTCAGCTCTCCACCTTGGACAGGAGGGGAGTTCCTCAGAGCCACTGGGAGGCGGGAGAGCTGCTAAGGCTGACATGACCCAAGCACATCCTTAAACCCAGCCAAGACTACGGGGCATGCAGGGAGCTCCCGCTTAAGGTCCCTGGAGAACACCCCGCAGCCTTGCAGTGGTGTCTTCTGGGCCCCGGCCTCGGCCTCAGTGCCTGTCCCATCTTCTGACCCCAGCAATGTGCCCTCCTGGCAAATCCATTCTGGACGAGGCTGCCCACAATTGCCAGGGCTGGGGTAGAGGGTGGCAGCAGCAGGGGCTGGCAGGGGGTGGCCTCAGGGCCGCCTGCCCCAGGCAGGGGGGAGAGGGGTTGAGTCAGGCCACGGAGGGAGCATTCTCAGGCTGGCTTGGCCAGGGCCCCTTTCTCTCCATGAGATCATATCTGGGTCAAAGAGCATGTAAAGCTGGCAGAGCCGGCGGTCACACAAAGCCCATTCAGCCCAGCCCCTATTCACTCACCTCCTCTCCCCCAGCGCCCGCGCCGCCACGACCCCAACACAGCGCCTAAGCCCCAGCTTTGATGTCCAAGAACAGAAAACGGCGATTAAATGTTGTTTTAAAGAGGGAGTGCTCACTGCCCTCCCATCTGTCAAGAGAAAGCTGAGGCCTGAGGGAGGGGAAGGGAGCTAGGGGAGGGGCGGGGAGGCGTGTGTGTGTGTGTGTGTGTGTGTGTGTGTGTGTGTGTGTGTGTGTGAAAAGATGGGGTCAGGATGGCTTGGGGGAATGGAGGCAGCCGCTCAAAATCAAAACACAGAATTTTAGTTACGGACTAGTTTCCCAGATGAGAAATATGTGGAGAGAGACAATCAGGTGGGACAGAGAAACAAAAGCAAAAAGGAAGGAGAAAAGACAAGAGAGGAAGAAGAGAGGGGAGGAGTGGAAAGGAGAGAAAGAAGTCTGGGGGAGGAAAAAGATGAGAGGCAGGAGGGATGAAGAAAGAGCAGAGCAGACGGCAAAGAGGGAGAGGAGAAAGCAAAGGCAAAGAAGCAACTTCTAGGGGCTGGAGGCCCCCGGGCTGCTTCTGTTCCTCTTCCTGGGAAGATGTCTTGTCTAGGGATAAGCGTACTCTAGGTGGTTCTCTGCGCAGCAACCCCAAGGGCAGACAGACCCCGGCCTTGGGCTCAGAACAGGGCTGAAAGGTAACCCACCCAGTGCCACCCCTGGCAGGCCAGGCCATGCTTGGCTCCCCAGGCGGGTGGTGGTGGCACATGGGTGATGCTGGAGGCCAGGCCTGGCACTTGGCATGGGCTTACCACGTCGGAGAGGCCCGATACGGCAATCATGGCTACGTCCCCTAGGTCTTGATGAGGAGAGGGGTTATTTTGGTCAGAGACCGGCAGTGAGGACAGCCTCAGGCAGTGGCGCTGAAGCACCATGTCTAGGATGGAGTGGCTTTGGTTTTACAGATAAAGACGAGTAGGGTGATGCTTCCATCCCCCGATAAGAGGAACAGAGAAAGGGCTGGAGGCAGGGAGGGAATCGTACCCACGTACCCATGGAGAGTGTTGTGGAAATCCTTTATTCTGTCCACGACAATGCAGAGCTTACACCGCTGCCTCCCACCCATCCACTCCCCTGCACAAGGCCACCTGCTCTGATCTCCTTTCTTAACAGCTCTTGGCTGCTACAGACACAGGCAGGGACCTTTGATTGTGTGGAAGCTTCTTGTTGAGAAATTTCTGAAGCTTGCTTAGCTGCTAAGGAGTAAGTTGACAACGTCTCTCTAAAGACTAAGACAGGAGAGCCCTGCCTCAGGGGCTCTGGAATAAAGGAACCTGACCTGGTGTCAGGGGGTGTGGATGGAGTTCTGACTGCTGCTTGCCAGCCGGGCATTCCTGAGCAAGTCATCCTAACACAGCAACTGGTCCGACTCAGTGGTTCGCTAGCACGGTAGCTCAGGCAGGGGCCAGGGTTCGTCTGTTTTGTCCCTTGCCGTAATTCCCAGTGCCGACAACAGTAACTGGTACACAGTGGTCTTGCTGAATAAAGGAACAAGTGCCTACCTAGCACATTGTACCGAGGATCATATGATATTCACGTAGTTAACAAACTTTTAAAAGTATTAGTGAGATGGTACTTAGTGTGCACGTGCCTTGTAAATGTGGCATAAAGGTGCCACATAAATAAGGCTAAATATGTGTAATACAGAGCTTTTTCCCAGACCCCACACAGAAATCTTAATTCCCCTACCGTGTTCTCTACCCAAGAAAAGGCAAAAGAAAAAAAAAAGACCAAGTACTTCAATGAAAAGGTAGACACTTGAAGCGAGAGACAACTGAATTAACTTTATTCTCTTCTAACTGCAGATTCAAGGTATACAACTGAACATTGCTATTTTTCTTATGAGACTTATAAATAAAAATACAAAAAATGTTCACTACAAAAAAATCTACTGTTAGTAGGATGTAAAAAATATTCTCTTTGCTATAGAAGGCACAAACTTCACTTAGTGACACATGGAGAGAGAAAAAAACCTGCAGCAGTAAATTCATTTTTTCTTTTTTTTTTTTTTTAAATCTTGTCAGATACACTGAAATTACAAAGAAACGCATCAATCTACACGAAACGAAGGCAGATGCGGAAAGCTGCAACCAGGACTGCACAACGTTGAGTGAAACTGCTTCGGAACTAGAACAGATACGGAGCGGCAAGCACGACTTGGGGAAGTGGGCTGGGGACGGGGTGGAGGGGGGCGGGCAGCAGAAGGAAGGAGGGAGGGAGAGAGAATGGAGCCAACAAAAATGAGAGGGGGAGCCAGAGGGAGGAGGGGAGTTTGGGAGGGGGAGACAGGAGAGGGCAAGGGCGAGAGGTGGGGAGGAGGGAGAGAGAGAAAGAGATTGATTTGTACAAAAAAGTAACCAGTAAAATTGAAGAAACAAAATTGGGCAACCTCCTAAAATTAGGCTAAGAGGAGGCGCTGAGGTAGACATTAACTAGAACATCGATGAATTAAGAACACTATTCTGTAATACAGAGCAGTCCGACTGGCACTTGTGCTGTCACGACATAAGACAAGCCACAGAAACAAACAAGTAACAAAACAAAACATAATACCCAAACCAAAAGGCTTAGTTCTGCTTGGTCCAGCAGGGCAGCGGGGCCCTCAGTGCTATAATTTACATACATATATATATATATATTTATCTTTATATATATGGGTCGGATGTCATGGTGCACCACCACGGCTTCTTAACCTTACGAAGATCATGCATAACACTATGTGAACAAATCCTATGATACACACCAGGAGGCTGGTACCCTGTCTGCGAAGTGGGATGCCAAGGGCCCGGGGAGGCCGCAGCTGCTGGCTAACTGGTCTGCAGGAACTGCACCCTCTTCCTCCCCACCCCTCTCCCCTGACCCAACCTCTCTGGCTTGTCCTGCACCGTTCTCCTGGCCATCTCTGCCTTTTTTTTCCCCTCCCATCTGTCCCACCACGTAGGGTGAGTCTCGCTTTCTGTCCTCCCACTGAAATACCCAGGTAAGTGCCACCATTCTAGCCAAGCCAGCAGAGGCTCCAGGAAGGAGGAGATAAGATGGGAGGGGGAACGATGACCACAGGATGGGCCTAAGAAAGGTGAATGAACAGAGTCTAATCTCCTGCTTTTCTGTCTGACATCCTGGTGCGCCCCCAGTTTTCACCCTAGCTCGGCTTGCCAGGAAACTGGCCCAAAGACTCCCCTCACCCTGCCACCCTGTCATAGACAGAGTCGAAAGGCTGCCCACCTCTGCTCACTCCCCTATAAGGAGGTACGCTCAGTGACCCTTTCCCATCCACAGCAGTTGTACCAATAGCATCCAGAAAGGTACCATACACTTGTGAAAAATTGCAGCAGTGTTTTTTTTCTTTTTTCTTTTTTTTCTCAACATGGAAAAACTGTTCAGGCACAAAGATTAAACAAGCCCGCGTTGCATCCCTTGGATTGTACTGAATCACTGGGTCCCTCAGCCTCCCTACCCACCCCTGCACCCCAAGATCTGCCTTCCCCATATTCACGGCCTCCTCCTCCTCCAAAGCAGCCCAAAGCAGCAATGATAGTTACTATTTTATATCAGTCTCTTGCTATATATATATCTATATATATCTATATATTTGTCTATCCTATATATACATAGGATTTTAATGCTTTGAATGAGTGAAGGAGTGGCTAGGGAAAGAGCACATGAGTGAGGCATAAATGTCACCAAACGCATTAAGGGACACACTTGTAGGAGCTGGACATGGGAAAGGGACTATTAACCAACGTGGCCTTGCCAGGCTGGAGAAGTTTTTCACTGTGCTGGGTAAGGCAGTAGCAAGCAGGGTTGTCAGCAGTACCACAGCTAAAGGCAGCCAGGTGCCAAAGGAGTCAGATGGCATGAAGAAGGGGGGAGGAGAGATATTCAGATCCCACCTGGGAGAGACCCTCCCACCCTCCTCCTCCCCCCTTAACTCCAGACACTTCTAAAGCTCTCACCTTGCCCCCTGGCCACTAGGCCTTGTGACATTAGAACTGTTCCGTCGTTGTGGGTAGGAAGTTGGAGAAGAGGCATGTTACACTCTATTCAGGTGTCTTCATGGGGAGAGGAGGGTACAGCAAGTTCAGAGGTGACCCCAGACAGTAGCCCTCAGAAACCACATTCCCCCGAGCTCTCCCCTACCTCCCCACTGGGGTCTGCAGCGGGGTTGGGGGTGGGGGGGGAGGGGGTGTCCAGATGCTGATTTAGTACTATCCAATGCTGCAACACCAGATTATGACAATACTGCATGATTTGACACACAACCACACACACAAAGCACGCACGCACACGCACACACATGTACAAAGGGATATTTTGGTGGTGGTGGACTTTTATTTTTGTCTTTTGTCTTCCTATTCACATTACAAAAGGAAAGGGCAAGGTTCTGCAGAACTGACGAAGGAACTAACAGATACTACAAAAATATTACAATTTGTAAAGATCAGCTCAACCCTCTGAGCTTTTATGAATGGAGGGGGGAGGGGCCCAGGCTGAGTGGGAAGGGTAAGGGAGGGAGGGGCCCGCTAGTTCTACGGAATAGTTTTTTTTCTCTTCCTTCCCCACCCATGTTGAATGACATCTTGCTGTTAAAAGTACTGTTTTCTGGGATTTACAGATCCCCTGAGGGCCAGCCAGTCCCTGCTTCTTCCCAGACCAGAGGAGGAAGCCATAGTGCATAATGATTTCTTACAGACGGCCCCTCCCCCAAATGAGTTCACCCTTTTCACATTAGAATCATGACAACTGTTCTAGTCACATATTTCAAGTTTAGCTTCTTTTCCTTTCCAAAACACTAAGTCGTGATCATGGTTGCAAAATAGCATCCTCCCTACTTTATCATCCCTAATGAACAGTCTAGTGACGCTGTCCTCCCAATTCACATCCCCCCAACACACAATTTTAAGGCCTTCAGATTTGGTGGATGAGATTGAAGGGGAGGGCAGGAGGGCTGGGGCCGAGGGACAGGGGGGTCGTCACAGCAGCACCCATCCCTCTGGCTTCCCTACATTCCTCGAGACCCTTCTCCCCAAACCGCTTCCCTAAATCACTTTGTAAAACCTAAGATCAAAACGCAGCCACAACTTTCTCAGAGAGAGAAAGGAAAGAAAAAATAATAATAATAAAAACTCTTACACATAAAGCATGAGATGAAACGGAGGGTCCGTCCCAAAGCAAACACAAACATTGCAAATGTGCTTTCCAAAATTCAGGAGGGTGGGGGGAGGTTGGGGAAAAGAGGGAGGAAGAGCAGCAGAACGGGAGGTGGGAAAGGAACAAAAGAACAACTGGACAAACGGAAGAGGTAGCTTTTAGAAAAACAACACCCCCACCCCAACACAACACAACAAAGGCTGGATCCCGCCCCCTCCCCAAAGACCGGCCGTGAAAACAGACCAGTTCTGGCAATGAGAATGCACACAGAGGTGGGACCACACAGTTGCAAGGATCCGAGTACAGGCCCTCAAACTTCAATGGCCCAGCAAATTGTAAGAAAGGTAGGATTCCCTCCAGAGTGTTTTAGGCTGAACGGATGGTGGCCACAGGTGACTTCATGCCCCGGGCAGAGCCAACAGTGACTCCCTAGTGCCCCTTGGGGACCATGAGACCCCAGTGCGACATCCCCTCCCTACCCACTTTTTTGCCCTCCCCAGCCCTCCCATTCAGATCCTGAGTATCAACTCCTCCTGCGCAGCTCCTTCCAGCTGGGAGGCTGGTCTCCAGGGGCATGGGGAGGGCCTTGGCCAGCTGAAGTCTATAAAAACAACTATTAATTTACACAAGAAACAGAAAAGAACACCCTCCCCATTCCTCCAAGCCCCAACTAAAAAAGAGATAACAGAGGTTAAAAAAGCTCATGAGGTCACAAAAAACTGAGGTAATTCAAGTACAATGTGCTAACAGGGGACACAGAAAAGAAGCAAAACATAACACAATGCCAAAGCGCTTTCAACTCCTCCTCCTCGTCCTCCTCGTCCTCCTCGTCCTCGTCCTCCTCCTCCTCCTCCTCCTGCTCCTCCTCCTCCTCCCCATTGTGGACCGAGGAGCCCCATGAGTCAGGAATTCTGTGCGACTCTCTCCAAACCTGGGTTTTCTTGCTGAGCTCACTACGTCTGGGGTCCCCAGTGTGACTCAGCAACTTCCTCCCTTGCCCAGCTTCCTTCAGCCCAGGGGGGCGGGCGGGCGGGGTGTCCTCTTCTTCAGGTGTAGGGCCTCTCTAGAGAAAGACATCCACAGCCTTCCCTTGGATCATAAACCCTCCATGGGACTGAAGTAGGGCCGCTGTAGGGGCTGTTGTTTGTTTGGTAGGATATTAGGTATTTAGTTGTGATGCTTTTCCATTTTGGAAGCAGCGCAGCAGGAATCCTGCTCATGATGGGGCTGGACTAGGGTGGGGTATTCTATTTGTTTTCTGTTCTCAGAAGGCTGAGGGTAGGAGGGCTCTGGAGTCAGAGGCAGCTGTCCCACTAGGGAAGTGGAAAGGATGGAGATACCGCCAGGTCCCTGAGGGGCTGGGACTCCCCTGGGACTTGGAGGACAAGAGTCAAGGGGAGGCTGGGAACAAAGAGCTGGGGGAGGGGGAGGGGCCTCGAGGCTCTCAGAGACCACCAGGGGACACCCAGATGTGGCAGAGCAGAGGAAAGCAGCAGGTGGGCTGAGTGGTGGGAAGAGAAACAGAGCCCTTCCTCTCCCTAGTTGGCCTCCAGCAAACTAGAGCTGCCATTTTGAGCAACTAGTGAGCCAGCCCAGCCCGATCTGCAGGGGAGAGCCCTTCTGGCTCCCCTCCTCCCTCCCTTCATCTTCTGGGGGGCTGGAGGAGGACGGCCGACAGAGACTGTGTGGCTCTGACCAGAGGACCTCTCACCTGCTTCTTAGCCTCCGTTTCTGGATACATAAAGGAAGGACTGGGTGGAGAGAGGAGAAAAATCTGCCACCATTTGAGTGAACGACATACCCCACCCCATGGCAGAAAATCAGGCAAACCTCCAGCCGGGAGGGGAGGGTGGAGGCCCCCAGAGGAGGGGCAGTGGCTTGGCATCCAGGTCATCTGGAGCCCAGAGAGAATCCAAGGCCAAAAAGCTATCAGGTTTCCTTTTTCTTCTCTTTTTTTTTCTTTTCCTTTTTTTATTTTTCACAGTCCTTCCTTGACTTCATCTCACTCCAACTCTTCTTTCCTGGCTCCCCGCTCGGCTCCACTGCCGTGGGCCCCCGCTTCACACGTAGCACAGGTAGAGGTACGTCTTCTCTATCCTCCAGTCAGGCGGGATCTCCTCGGGCTTGTGGCCCTTCATGTGCTTCTGCATGGAGGAGAGGCTGGGGCAGTACTCCGTGCAGATGGTGCACTGGTAGGGCGAGGCGCCGTTGTGTGTTCTCAGGTGCTTGATCATGGCCGAGTAGTCCCGGGAGCGCTGGTGGCAGAGCTTACACTCAAAGGGCTTCTCACCTGAGGGCGGGGAGATGGGGCAGGAGAAAGTGAGGACAGGCAGAGGGCAAGTGAGGGCCCCAAGTCACCCTCAGGGGTGCCAGGGAAGCTGGGTTCCTGCAGCTGGGCTTGCTCCAACAGAACTTCCTGGGACAATCAAGGCACCACCCCAGACGGCAGCCACCAGTTACACATGGCTATGAATGAGGCTGTGCGACTGGGGCTCTACAGTTTTCTAACTTTTATTTCATGGTAACTAATTAAATAGCTACACGTAGCTAGTTTGCCCAGCTCCTTGTCTTACTATTCTCAACTCTCCCAAGGCCGAAGTCTTTTCCCTTTCTAATTAAGAAAATGGATGTCTAGAAAGAGAAAGGTCCCAAAGTCCTCAGGAATGGCTCTTCAAGTCACAAGCCACAGTTCCATCCAGAGAGTAGGTGGATCAAGACCTTTCAGGGCTACAGATGGTGATGGTGGGGAGCAGGGGTGGGGGGAAACCGAGGAAACCCCGAGTGTCCCCTTCAAATATGCTACACCTGGGGACATGTATCCTGCTAAAGCTCTTTCTTTTGAGACGAAGTCTCACTCTCTCGTCCAGGCTTGAAAGCAGTGGTACAATCTCAGCTCACTGCAACCTCCACCTCCCAGGTTCAAGCAATCCCCTGCCTCAGCGTCCCAAGTAGCTGGGATCACAGGTGCTACCACCACGCCGGCCTACTTTTTATATTTCTAGTAGGGACAGGTTTTCACCATGTTGGCCAGGCTGGGCTTGAACTCCTGATCTCAAGTGATCCATCTCCCTTGGCCTCCCTAACTGCTGGGATTACAGGCGTGAGCCACTGCACCCAGACTATCCTGCTAAAACTCTAGACCTCGCCCTGGGGACCCTGCCTCCCTCCTGAGGCTGGAATTGGGGGTAGGGTGGGATGGGAGGAATAAAGAACCTGGGAGTGCACAGCCACACCCTAGCCTTCTATACCCCAACTTTCCTTCCACAGAGTCCCCTGGAGCCGAGCAGAGGATGTAAGGGGACCTTGTTTCAATACAGTAATTAACTGGCCGGCCATCTCGCTATCAATACTCCTCCACGCACAGGCCCCAGCAAATAATGAAGTAATGAACAGCCAAAGTGATCTAACTATCGACCAGCTATTTACAATACTCATTGCCAATACAGTTAATGATCCACCTGCCAGGTCACATCCCTGACAAGGGGCTAAGGAAACGCCAGGGCTCGGGGAAATCCTCTAGGTCACTATAATTGTCAGCAATGGACACCTCACCCTCTCCTTGTGGGCTCAAACTGGGGCAAGAATACTGAGCTCTGACAACACACAGCTCTGCTTACTGCTCCTTCTGTCTACCCTCCCCCTCTAAAGGCAACGTACTCTCCTCTAAGCCAGCAGGATCTGCCTGAGGCCACCTCTCCCCCTTCCTCTGGACAGGACAGCTGTCTCCCCTGATCAGAGGGGGCATCTTCGTTTTCCAAGTTCCACCACCTCTTATTCTGTAAATCAACCTTCCCCACAACCAGCTGTGTGCTGGTGGTAAATGTCTAACAACTGGCTTTCCAAATAGCCCTGGTTTGTAGCGTCTGCCGATTGCTATGATGTGACTACTCCTCCCCGGGCCAATTTTAAGCAACTAAGGTGATGTCACTGAACTTGAAATTGTGAAGAAATGTGAAAAATTAGCTTTCACAAAGCAAGTGCAGCTCCAGGACTCCACTGCCCCCAACCTGGGAAACTATGGAAGACCCTCCACTTATTTTGTCTTCTGACCTCAGGAAAAAGAGTAGCCTATATTTCTTTGTCCAATATGAACAAGAAGATTGCAGTGGCTCACACTTGCAATCCTAGTACTTTGGGAGGCTGAGGAGGGTAGATCACTTGAGGTCAGGAGTTTGAGGCCAGCCTGACCAACATGGCGAAACCCTGTCTCTACTAAAAAAATACAAAATTAGCTGGGCATGGTGGCACATGCCTGTAATCCCAGGTAATTGGGAGGCTGAGGCAGGAGAATCACTTGAATCTGGGAGGTGGCGGTTGCAGTGAGCTGAGATTGTGCCATTGCACTCCAGCCTGGGCAACAAGAGTAAAAGTTAAAAAAAAAAAAAAAAAAAAAAAAGAATGTGACGGCACTCTGAAATGTAAAACCTCATATGCATACAGGGATTATTAAATATATCTGCTCCTCTAATCTCAGAACCAAACACAAGCTAACTTTACAATTTCCCAACCTTCATAATAACCTAATTCAATGCACCCTAATTCTTACTCCAACTGAAATTACCCTAACCTTCACTTTCAGCTAAGTGCTCACATATAGACATCATTTTGCATGTCACCTCTGAACTACTGGTATAGCTGCCTGGAGGGCTGGCGGGATCTCATTGGAAAGTGTGCTGGGATTGATTAGTAATGTCTGCCTTGGCCTTGACTGGGGTGTGGTGGTCCTCAGGCCACCATACCAGCCCTTAATAGAACCTCTTCTACTCTTTGGTTCAGCCTGGGATCATTCTCACTTAGGCTTCTCCGACAGACCATCTGTTCTCCACCTCCACCCAGGTCTGAGAGCCAGCTCAGGCCCCTCCCTGGCCCTTGGTACCTGTGTGCACCCTATAGTGCGTCTCCAGCTGATGCTTGAGGCTGAACTTCTTGCCACAGCCATTGCACTCGTAGGGTTTCTCACCCGTGTGGATGCGTTTGTGGCTCTTGAGCGTGCTCTCATCCCGGAAGCAGCTGCCACAGAACTCACACTCATAGGGGTGGTCACCTGTGGGGAAAAGGGGCTGGATCAGGTCTTTGCCCTTCCCTGCCCCCTCTACAGGAGACAGTAGGGCACATTCAGTGCATGAAAGGGATGAGACAACCTGTATTTACCACCTCCAAAGACAACTTAAAGATCCACACCTCCATTGAATAAACAAGCAATACCTGTGTTCACACAGGTCCATACTTTACTGTGGCCCCATGATCATCTGTGGGGCAAGGGCCAGTCCTGGGAAAAGAGAGCCCATTTGGTTCAGGCATGGACAGCAGCCCCCAGAAAGCATGCCCCCACGTGGATACATACAGCAGGCCTCAGGGCTTTGAGACCTCACCATCCTGCTTCTTAGATGGCCTCTTCTCCCGTTCCTCTAGGTAAAGTGTGAAAATCACTCCAGTTTGACTCCGCAACCTTCAAAGAAATCTCTCCAATTTGGAGAACTTCACATTGTCTCCCAAATACCTTCGACAGTCCCCAATTTCTTACGTAGCTGTTTTCTCTGCTCAATTTCTTTTCTCCCTGGTGAACTCCTAATCATCCTTCAAAGCCCAGTTCATACCCCTGTGTGGACTTCCCTTTAGTTCCCCAGGCAGAATGAATCACACTTTCCTCTGTGTCCCCAAAGAGAAGAAATGTCCAGAATTTTGTTCTTTTATTAGTGTGGTATAATTTGTATGGCACTTTCGCATTAAAATGGCCCACATTTCCTGAGCACTCAGATGTGTGATGTGATCGTATCAGGCGATCATGGCAACAACCTTAAAGAAAGATATTATTCTCATTTTATAGTTGAGAAAAAATAAGATGCTTGGAGATGCTTCAACATCATCCCTGAGGTGAAACAGCAAGTAAGGAACTGAGCTGGGATTCAGGTTTGGGTCTGGCTCCAGAGTCCGGGTACCATATACTTGTCAGCTTGTTGACACACTGTGCTGTATCTACTGGCTTGCCCACCATACCTCCAGCATGGAAGCACCACCAAGATAAGAAGCCAGCCTCACCCATCCTTGTAGCCTGAGGACATCGCACAGGGAGAACCCAGAACAGACTCAGGAAATGGTGGGCCTATGAAACCTGGAGAGAACTGCCTTTTCTAGGTCTGGAATCTAAGTCCATCAGGGTCTCTTTTGAGGATCCCACTCTTAAATCCCCAGAGCATGAGAGGTTGGGGTGTGGAGATTAACTATCTTGCATTTCATACCCATAGTGGAGGGTTTGGGGGATGAAAGGTGAGGACTCCAGCTACTTATTTATTACAGGAATGAAGGCGCAGACAATAAAGATAGATTGATCACCCCAGACTTTGTTCATGAATATTTAAATATCGCTGATTCGTCTTGTCACTGTAATTACAATTTCTCTGGGCTGCATCTCCAACAACCACAGTTTATGGTAAAGAATGGCCCACTGTATTTCACTTGTCCCTCTGCAGATGTGCGGGGCTGCCAACCGTGTAATGTCCTCTGCATTTCATACATTTTCTTCAGCTGCTGAAGGTTTAAGTCATCCACAATGACCTACGTTTTTTCATTATCCCCATGTCAAACTGCGCTCGTGCCTGGGCATAAATTGTCCTTCTCGTTATAGACTCGCATGCCTGTGCCTTCACTTCCTTTTTAAAATGATATTTTACTCTCTCCTCTCTCTCCCCTCCTCAGTCCACTACCAAATCTCCCACCTCCCAAAGCCAGGCCCCTGTACCCACATAAATTCTCATCTCTTCTGATGGCTCTGAAGGGTTTTTAGGGCTCTGTGGGGAGTGGATGCTGGGCTCTGTTCAGTGGCTGACTTTCTCATGGGTGGAGGATTTGCAAGAAGCGCTGATGCCACGAGAGGGGCACTTTAATCAGGAATCAGATGGGAGAAGCTCAAAGAGTGGCATCAGGCCTTGGCACCAGTTCACCCCTATCTATAGGGCGTTGTGCTGGTTCAGAGGCTCGGCCAGCAAGTCCCTCACCTGCAGATCTGGGGATGAGCCAAGGCCTGGGGTTCTCAGCTGGGGAAATTGCTACCTGCCCATCGTCACTGTCAGAGCCATGGGTACTGCCTGGCCTCCAGCGCTATCAAACCCAAGGGGAGTGGAGGCCCGTGCAGACCCTGGTACTAATTAGTTGTGTGTCTAATACAGTCAGGGCCAGTCTGTGTGTGTGTGTGTGTGTGTGTGTGTGTGTGTGTGTGTGTGTGTCCTAACCCACTCTCTCTGTGTGTTTGTACTCACAGCCCCATCTGGTCTGACAGCCAACTCCCCCTCCTTACTGAATCGGCAACGATTACGACTTTAATCAAAGATTCAGTATCCTCATTAAGGTATAAATAAATAAATAAAGCAAAGGCCACGTGAGACTTCAGCCGGAGCCGGTAATTAAAACGTACATCGGCAGCCACCCAGCCGGGGGGAAGGCGTGTGGTAGGGAGGCAGGGGGTGGCTGCCTGTGCCTTTCACCTCCAGAGGGGTCCCTAACAATTTAAAAAACAAAGGGTTAAGACAGAGGAGTTTGTTTGATCCGATTTTTATGAATTTAATTATAAAGTGGAGCACATGTTAAATGAGAAATCTCCTGAGTCTGCCCAGTGAAAAGAATAAAAAGAACTTAGAAGGAAAAACCAACAACAACAAAAAAAAAAAAGAAAAGAAAGAAAAGTCACCAACACACATGTATCCCCATCCTGATTTGGAAGCATGGTGAGCACCTGGCATGAAATCCTCACCCTGAGAGCTAATTGTGTCGGTGTGGCCATAATGTACACAAAACTGGCTGCAGAACTCAAAATCCAATTTGTGGTATGTTGATTAACTCTGTAGCCTCTTTAATGAGCTTGACATTAAGTGCAGGACAAACGAGACTAATTAGAGCCCCCTCCAGCCTGCCCAGTGCACCTGTGACCCCCCACACCCCCAATCTGTCCTTACTTGGTGCTTTCTCTGGTACTGGCCAAGCCTAGTGTCTGTTGTCCTCCCCACCCCAGCCCCATCCTGCTGGCTCCTCAGGCCCCTCCCTCCCAGTCCCTCCCTTCAGCACAGCTGAGAGTTTATTATATGATGAGCCGTGTGAATCAGGGATCCATCAATGCCAAGAGCACGGCTGGACTAACCTACCAAACACAGCTGCTGGTGCTAAACACTCAGCCCCAGCAGCAAATGGGCCAAGAACAACGGAATATTAATGAGGCATTGTGTGTGGGGTGTGCACAGCCTGTATATGGCTTGTGTGCACAGTGCCTCGCTGGTGTGAAAATGCGTGGGTGTCTCTCTGTGTGTGCACAGGCAGCACACACGCTCCGTGTATCCTAGAATAAGCAAGGGCTTCTCCCCAACTCTGGAAACAGCCCTTCCCCAGGGATCTGTGCCATGACTGACACAAGGGCATGTGACATTTTAATATCTGAGCTCTGAGACGGTGGCATGGACAGAGCAGGGCATATTCTGGGTGGATTTAGCAGGACTGAGATCATGCAAGTTAAACGAAGCCAACTGATTTGACCCAGCAGCATGCTCATGCTCAGAACTGGCTGAAAGGTATCTAGCCATCTTTCTTTCTTTCCTTTTTTTCTTTTTTTTTGAGAGGGAGTCTCACTCTGTCGCCCAGGCTGGAGTACAGTGGTGTGATCTCGGCTCACTGCAACCTCTACTTCCTGGGTTAAAGCCATTCACCTGCCTCAGCCTCCTGAGTAGCTGGGATTACAGGCTCACGCCACCACAGCCGGCTAATTTTTGTATTTTCAGTAGAGACGGGGTTTCACCATGTTGGCCAGGCTCGTCTCGAACTCCTGACCTTATGATTCACCGGCCTTGGCCTCCCAAAGTTCTGGGATTACGGGTGTGAGCCACCACGCCTGGCCAAGCCATCTTTCGTAACACTAAATGAACTCAGGGACCCATTGAGGGAGGTGTTCATAGGAAGGTGCATATACCTGCAGGGGAGACACTTATGCAGTCGCTGTAGAGAAAGTCCTTGTCAATATCCCACCCTTGGCCCTTCTTATTGAGCCCGCCCCTCTGGGCACTACCTCTGTCCTATGCCAGCAATTTTAAGTAGTTCTGTGAAATCTGGTGGTGCTAAGGCAAGGTGCTCCTCTGAACAAAATGGCATCCACAGGTGAAAGCCAGGAAGGCTCCTTAATGAGGATACCTACTGCTGGCAGACCAGGCCAGCTCCAGCCATGAGAAGTAAAGTTCTTCCCTTATTTAGCAGAGCCTGCCACCCATGCAAGACCTGGCCTGCATACTCAATCTCTGAGCTGTGACAAGACTCTCAAAATGAAGAGAGGGCCTACTGCTGTTCCTTTACATGGCATGCAGAGGTTTTTATGAGTATACACTCTGTTACATACCCAGATAGAGACCTGACCCCACCACTCCCTACAAACACAGCACACAAAGGCAGAGTCACATGCAGACTCAGAAATGGGCATTCCTTTATCGAGGTACAAGTCAGCAGAGCCCCAGTTTTGGCACAGAGAAAAGAAGGAATATAAGCCATCCACTCCCCTGTTAGGGAAGATGAAGCCTAGAGGGTGGCGGCAGGGAATGGCCAGCCCCTGGGCACCCGGCCTCCTTACCTCATAACCCTTCCCTTGTCCCATCACCTGGAACTGGCTGAGCAGCAATATTTCACTGCTCACCGTTTAAATGACCTCCTGGTCTTCCCTAAACAGGGTTAAGGTCCAAGTATAGGCCTTTGTTATTGCAGGGAAAGTAGGACCACTTCAGCATGCCCTCAGAAGCCCGAAGCTGACTTCAGAAATGTGTGTGGATGGAGTGTGGGGCATCAAGAGTGGTGGGAGGCAGGGCAGACACTGTTAAGAGACCCAGCAGGTCAGTGTTTCTCAAAATTCCTTTTGGGTCTACCTACATGAGAATCCCTTGGGAATACCTACTAATAATGCTGGGTCTGGGATCCCACCCCTAGCCCCACGGAATAAAAGTTTCTGAGAGTGGGACCCGAGAGTCTCCCTTTTTAACAAGCATCCTGTGTTGAACACGGCAAGACTTCCGCAGAAGAGGGCTAGGAGAACTGTCCACATTTACCTGCACGACAGGCAGCCCCTGCATGTCTAAACCTTGAGCAGAAGGGCTGAGGGCTGACTCAGCCCACCACCTCCACTTTACGTCCTTGGAGGTAAATATAGACATGGGCTCCCAGAGGTCCGATCCACCCGTCAGGTGGACTGACCTACCTGTATGTGAGCGCAGGTGGCGTTTGAGGGCCGTGTGGCTGGGGAAGGTACGGTTGCACTCGCTGCAGATGTAGCTGCGCACGCCCGCGTGGACCTCCATGTGCTGCTGCAGTGCGCTCTGTGCCTGGAAACGCTTCCCACACAGCAGGCAGAAGACGGCCATGTCGGTGCCTGTGGGAGACAGGAGAGGGGGCGCCTCAGGAGGGTGGGAACACAAGGCACGTTCTTTACCCATCTGGAGTGAGAGCTAGCGTCGGGACTCACACCTCCAAATCCCCGTGTTCAGGGGCAAATCCAGAGTTGGCCCAGGCTGTGCAACAGTGAGCACCCAGTATGTGGCCCCAGTGATGGCAAAATCGACATCGCTCCTGAGCTCCGGAAGCTCAAGTCTAGCGGGAGAGGGAGAGGCAGTAATCAAATGCATCACAACAGCAAGGGTAATGTGCAACCGTGTTGGGTGGTACGTAAAAGAAGGCAGGGTACTAAGAGAGTACATACCGGATGGACGTCACAGAGTCTGGGGCAGAATGTGGGGGAGTCAGGGTAGACCCAGCAAGGACAAACGATAACAAAGATACGGTGGGCCAGTCATTGTTTTAACATAACTAATATAAATCCACAACTCCAAAAGCTAGCCTCTGTCATCCTCATGTTTTAGACAAGAGAGATCAAGTACTTTGGCCAAAATCCCATAAAGCAGCAGTCCACAACATTTTTGGCACCAGGGACCGGCTTCATGGAAGGCAACTTTTCCAGGTACGGTAGGCGGATGGTTACGGGATGATTCAAGTGCATTACATTTACCATTAGACTCTCAATAAGGAGAGTGCAGCCTAGATCCCGTGAATGCACAGTTCCCAGTAGGGTTTACGCTCCTGTGAGAATCTAATGTCACCACTAATATGACAGCAGAAGGAGCTCAGCTTTGCTCGCTTGCCTCCTGCTATGCAGCCCAGCTCCTAACAGGCCACAGCCGGGGCAGTGGGGATCCCTGCCATAGAGTCCATAACTGGCAGAGCTGGGATTCACACCAACGCACCCTAGATTTTAATGCTTTCCCAAGTTTAACTAAAGACCCTGCTTTTTTAAACTACTTCGCCACTCACTAAAGCATTAATCTTAGGGTCTATTCATTCAACAAGTATTACTTGGTGCCTCCTACAAGTAAGGCTGTCTTTGTGGCACCGGGGGTATGACCACGGAAGAGCATGCAAAGTCCCTGCTCTCGTGACCGACGTTACCCAGTACAGCAGGTGAATGGCAGAATCCAGAAGATGGAAGAGTGTCTGAGAACACTCTGGGCCAGAAGGAAACGCGGCCGTGGGAGGACCGGGCAGAGCAGCTGGGGAAGAGGAGGAGGAGACGAAAGGGAAAGGCAAGGGCCAGGCCATGCAAGGTCTTGCAAACCACATCAAGAGCTTTAGGTTCCATCCTAAACTGGATGGGCAGTTGTCAAAGGATTTAAAGCTAGTTGAATGGTGTGAGACTTTTATCTAATCCTGACTGGCCATTCACCCCCACAGTACCCCCCAAATGCAGGCTGCCATTATCTGTCTGTTATCAACCCCTTTCTGATGCTGCTCTGGAGCCGTGGCCTTTCTGGCTGCAGCACTACGAGAGGAAGTATCTGACCTCATGTCTGAGTCCTAACTGGCAGCTTGTTGTCCACCCTTTGGGGCTGTTTTCCTGAGCACAGCAGCTCCCTAGCAGGCCCATCTGCATGTCTCTGTGCTGGTGAGTGAGCACTGCACGCACCAGCACAGAGACTATCTACTTTTCCTGCTTGTGTCCCCCACACAGGAAACAGAGGTGTGAGGTCACGCGCCCTTGGCCCCACACCTCTGTCCCCTGTGTGGGGGACACAAGCAGGAAAGGTAGATAGGCCTAGCATCTGTCAGTCCAGTCCAGAGTGGAGGGAGGGCCAGAGCTTTGGCTGCTGGAAGCCATGGGCTGCTCAGCGTGGAATGGGGAAGTGTCTGGTGCAAGGTAGGGAGGCGAGAAGGGATGGCACGAAGAACCTCCCTGCCTTCCTGGCCCATGGATGAGGATAGCAAGTGAGAGGTCTGATCCTCAACACCTCCGTCCCACTCATGGCTGGGTTAGGACCAACTAGTAGGCAGGCAAGGCCCACCTTTCACTGTCCCCCACACTTCTGTGTCCCCACACCCACCCTGATACCCCTTCCCTTTGCAGACACTGAAGTCCAAGTACCTGGAGCCATGCTCCATCTCGCCAGCATCATGAAGGCTGAGTAGGGGAGGGGAATAGCAGCCAGCACTGGATGTTGCTCCTGGCCATCAAAAAGCAGGAAGGAAGGGGAGCAAAACTAAGTGTTATGCTAGGTGCTTTATCTATGCTGTCAGCTCATTTAAAACTTGCAATCCTACAAGGCAGGCATTCTTATCCCCCTTTTTGCTAATGGAAAACAGAGAGATTAAATAACTCACCTAACATCACACAGAAAGAGACAGAGTTGGGATCTGAAAATATCTCGGTTTGTCTGCTTTCAGAAACTATGGGGCTGGGCTCAATGCTACCTCTGAGGCTGGCAGCTTGCCTGTCTGGGCTTACCCTAGAAGAGGCCCAGGAAGGACAGTACAGAGCACCCTGCATCTAGTACAGCTCCAGCAATGGCCAGAACCCCTGGCCAGGAGTGGAGTTGGGTCAAAAGTCATAGCTCTCTGAGGCCTTTCAACCCCAGTGGGAGCCACCAAGATCTCTCGGAAGTGTTGAGTAGGGTGCTCAGCTCCACTTGCTGGAGAGGGACACAATGGGAGATGTATCTTTCCGGGCAGAGGCAGTGCCAAGAGTTGACAGTGAGTCTTCAATGTCCCTCCCTGCCTAACCTACATACACAGGAGCAGAGGGCATCTGCAATGCATTCTGTGCCTGGCGGCCCCTGCTCCTTCAACCTGAGGGTCCCCAGCATCCACCTCCTCTCTGCCCTTAATCCTCACCCCACAGAGAGCCCAATTAAGCCAGGTGTTCAAACAGCTACCTTAAATCAGTGGGGCCAGCCATGCCCTTTAAGAGCCAAGGCTTCTCCTTATGCATCCTCTGAGATCCCCTGCCTGCATGCAAGAAACCTGGCCATAGGGAACATGAATGGCATTCTTAGTGGGACGTCTGAGCCTATACAGTACAGCCAGATCCAGAGATTCTCTGAGGGCCAATACCACCTAGCACGGCAGACCATGGTACTTTGCCCCTTTGGTCTTCCCAAGGGCCCTCGATGCTGCCCCTACTTCTCAGGGTGGCCTGAACCCACTTCATGTCCATTCAGCCAACTCACTGAGCTACCACTGAGTGTAGGCACTGTGCTAGGGGACCAGGGGCATGCTGAGGCTGAGCAGAGAAACCAGGTCCCAGACAAATGGGAGATGCCGAGTTGACAACCACCCAGAGGATAAGGCAGGGTGACTCCAAGAGCTTCTGGGATTTTGAGTTAGGTGTTGAAAAGTAAAGAGTCTCTGTGAAGCCAAGGACAAGAAGTTGAGGCATATGTGCCAGGCTAAGGAGAGAGACGGTGCAGGCAAGTGTCAGAGCAGATGGGGCCGAGGACAGGCCCTGGGGAATGGAGACAAGCTGGGAGGGTGATGGGCGTCAGGTCACAGAGGGCAGCACACACCACGTAGGCAGGCTGGACTTTATTCTACAGGCAATGTAGTGCCACAAAGACCGAGAACTGCTATGATCCTAAAGTTTGGGTCTCCTCCGATTCCTTTTCTGAAATCCTAACCCCGAGATGATGATATTAGGAAGTGGGCCTGGGGGAGGTAATTGGATAATTAAAATGGGATGAGTGTCCTTGTAAAAGAGGGCCCCGAGAGCTAGCTAGCCTCTTCTACCATGTAAGGACACAGAAGTCAGCAGTCTGTAACCAGGAGGAGGACCGTCACCAGAACCCGAACATGCTAGCACCCTGACCGCAGACTTCCCAGCCTCCAGAGCTGTGAGCAGTGCATGTCTGCTGTGTATAAGCCAGTCCATGGTCATTTGTTACAGTAGCCCAAATTGACTCAGACGAGTGGTGCCGGCACGATCCGACCTGTGTTAGAAGGCAGTGACTCTGGGCACATGTAGTGGCTGACAGCAGCAGCAAGTGGTGAGAAGCAGCCAGAGGGCTGATGGGCCACTGGAGGAGGGTGGGGACCAGAGGAGGGCAGAGGCTGCCAGGGTGAAGGGAGAGAGAAACTCCTAGAAAGGTGGACAGCAGGGGAGGGGTGGCACACACAAAATCCAGGTGGCCGGTTTTGCACCTGGCCAATAGGCTGGAAGTTAGATGGTCACCCCCTGGAAAGGAAATGCTGTGATGTCCCTACAGTGGTCTCTGTCCCCTTCCTGGGACATTCCACAAGGTGCAGGGGTGTTCCGTGGCCACGTATCTACCAACCAAAGCTCCCAGGGGAAGAAAGGAAGGGCTCTGAGACTCAGTATCCACTTTCCCCCATTCTTCTGCTTGGAGACTAACAGCTATGATGATAGAAAATTATTTTTAAAAAACTGGAAAGGGCGGGGGAGATGTGGATGAGACACAAGAAAAGCTATTGGTGCATGCGAGTTAAAAATCTAGAGACTAGATGTGAGTTATTAAACAATTTGCTGCCGTTTCAGCCTAGCTGATTGTTCGCATGTATGATGAGTCAGGGCAGATTCTATTACACTGGGAGATTAAGCAAATAAATGCTAGCTTTTGGAAACACATTAAAATGTGGGACTATGGAAATAAAATTATCTGGAAAATTGTATTAGCAATTCATTAGCTGCAGTGAGATGTGCGGCGGAGCAGGGGGGCTGGCAGCACTGGAGCGCTCCGCTCCCTTCAATGCCTGGGTTTTGTCCTCTGCTACGGAGAGATGTCAGTCCTGGTACCACTGGGGAGGGGGGATTGCTCTGACCGGATGAACGAGAGACCCTCAGAAGTCAGATGATCCACATGACACGGGGGAAGGAAAAGCAGTACAGGGGCCCAGCTCTCCCACATACTCACCTTGTGGCCCTGAGCAAGTCATTTCACTTCGCCAGGTCCATTTGCTCCTTATCTGCCACACTGTGGTTATCAAGAACATTGACTGAGACATCCACATGAAGAGACTTTATAACGTGGTCACAGAGCCAATCCCAGCCAAACACCACCTTCATCTGAAAATCGCGTCCCCTCCTCTGGGCAGACTCACAGACTTATGGTGAGTGCAGAGAAGTCTGGGTTTTGGGCTCTTTCCTCCTCAGCTGGGTACCCTTGTGCAGTGGACAACCTGGATCGTGAGTCATGGCAGCCCTGCACCATACACATGCCTTAGTTGTTATGTTGCCTCTGGGCTGTTTCTGGGAAGCTGACCCTAGAGAAGGCATCTTTGATGAGTTACACCACTTAGGATTCAGTGCCAAGAGCGCCAGCTTCCTCTGATCTCTCACTGTTACACACATAAAGCCCCGTATTGCATTTACTTTGGACTTTCAGCTCTGCCTAATAGATTATAAGCCTCCAAAGCAAGAACTATTGTTTTCATCTTTATATTCCCCAACACACAGCACAGGGCCTGATATAGAGTAGCACTTAATAACTGCACGTTGTATTAGAAAATAAATAAGGGTCTGTGAGACAATAACAAACGTGAGGAAGGAGGTATGAGGAGAGTCATAGTACAGACAGAGGGCCAAGGCTGGTGAGCGTTCAGACCACAGTCTGTAAATGAAACCACTACTGACAGCACCCAACAAGACTCTCCTTGGAAATCAGTCATGGCAAGTGACACACAGGCAGCGCATCTCACTGAGGCCTCCCATGTCTGTCTTGGGGGCTGGACAGGACTGCCTAGTTCTCACTCCATGTCTGAACTCTGTTGCTCAGAAGCAAAGACCCAGACCATGGAAGGATCAGTTTTGCCATTTTATATGTTGAAACAGTCCAAAAATGCCAATTCTGGCCCAGAGACGCAGCCCTTCTTGGATTTGTGATCCCAGTCCAGGAAGCTGTTGTCCCTAACCTTGGTTTCCTCATCTAGAAAAGAGAATTCATAACTAAACTGCCCTTTCCAACCCTGACTTCACAGCCCTGTTACGATGCAACTGACAAACGTTTTTGATTATGTAAATCCCACAAATGTATTATATTGTTTTCTATCAATCTGTAAATTTCAATGTAAATCAAATATATAAATCAGCTTTGACCCAAGGAAGTAATTTTTCAGGTCAAGGAATTAGCACCTCTGCTATTCTGAAGAATGAATGGGACTCAGTCTTAACCTGGACTCCCAGGGTATGTGCTCAAAGGGAATCTGAAGTAGGAAAAGGGGATGCAAAGGATGAAGCTATACAAGGCTCAAGGAGCATGACTCTCAGTAATATGGGCAGGGTCCATGCAAATATCTGGGACCACATTTGCATCAATTCTATCTCCAGGGAAGGTGATGGACACCAGACCCCTGAATGGCAACACAGCCAGTTTTGACTACAGGGCACATATGGTTCAAAGTCTTCCAATTTAAAACAAGCTTAATTTTAGCAAAAAGGAAGGAGGAAGGGAAGGAAGGAAGGAAGGGAGGGAGGGAAGGAGGGAGGGAGGGAAGGAGGGAAGGAGGGAAAGGAAGAAGGGAGGGAGGGAGGGAAGGAGGGAAGGAGGGAAAGGAAGAAGGGAGGGAGGGAGGGAAGGAGGGAAAGGAAGAAGGGAGGGAGGGAGGGAGGGAGGGAGGGAGGAAGGAAGGAAGGAAGGAAGGAAGGAAGGAAGGAAGGAGAGAGAAGGGGAGAAAGAGCCAGGCCAGGGTGGAATAGTAGGCAGGAGGGGTGACATAGATCTAGGGTATTTCACCCAGGTGATGACGGGGTCTGAAATCACAAAACACAAAAACCCTCATGTTTACACCTGTGCCATTTCCATACCAATTATCTCCTTAATAGTAGGGAAGGAAGAGGATCAGAGGGGTACACAGCTGGAGAAGATGTTCAGGTGCTACACCTTCTTGGAGCAAAGCTCTTATTATCTCCCGCTATAAGCAGTTTCCTAATCAAAGGAGCAGAGGGATCTAAATATACTCCAGCTTTTTTTGGTAAGCAGGCTGGGACTGCTGTGTGTGCAAGTGCTGGGGTGTGTGCATGCCTGTGTGTGTGTGCATGTCCATGTACCCTGGAGGGGCTTCTCACGTCCAGTCCTACCCAACCTCACCCAACAAAGGAAGGACTGCCTCCTCTGCCACCCCAACAGCTTCTTCTCCCCACAGAAAGAACATAACAAATTGAGGAGGGTGTGAAAACATTGATTTAAACTAGAAATGTTCCCCACCCTCCACCCTCAGCCCCCAAATCCTTCAGATATGTTTTTCTGCTCCCTCTGACATCTGGGGGATTACTCTTTCCTAAGACACCATCTCCAGCATGGGCAACCTTCATGACCACACACTCAAGCCACCACATAAACTGATGCCTTTTTCTTTCACCCATCTTCTCCTCCCTTTGCCCCTAGGTTGCTGCTGAAAAAGGCAGCAGAGCTGCACCATCCACTCCGCAAGAGAGAAAGAGAGGCAGAGACAGGCAGCACAGGGCTGACTCCCAGGCAAGGCAGGAAAGCTCTGCCTGCATCTTAAGAGGATGGAGAAGGCTGGGGTGGGGTGGGGTGAGGAATAGACAGAAAGGAACAAAGTCCAGCCCTTGATATCTGCAGTGGCTCTCCGTTTTGACTTCCCCTGTGCCATCATTTAGGGCTCAGCTCCTTTTCAAGGGAGGTACTGGACCAAGGGTCAAGAGCCCTCTCTTTAGTTCTCCGGTTTTCCTCTTGGGCATGAGTTCCAGGATCATTTGGGATGCACTCCTGCACTCCCAGCCTTCCTTAGAAGGCTAACTAGGTGGGCAGCAGAGGCCACGTCAGCACACTGAACCCTGGAAACAAATCAGCTTCTGATGAATGGGAGACAAGTTCTCCAGTTCCTTTTACTGGGGTAGGATACACTAAGATACCATCTTAGAAGACTTGTCTCAAACTCAATTAGCTTTGAGCTCATGCATGGGTGTCTGTCTCCTGCATGTGGAGTTACCCACTGCTGGGGCACTCAGTTACATCATCCCAAACCAAGCCAAGAGCCAAAAACCTGAGCATCACTTGTCAATTTCCCCCTTGTCAATTTTAAGTTTCTTTATCCAGCCCTCTCTGCCTCTTTTTCCTTCCTTTCTTATCTACACAGAATCATAGAAGGCATCTACACATCTGTATGACATTCCATTTCCACAAGAGAACAGGGGAATGTGAAGGTTTCAATACCGTCAGTCAAGGGAGCAAAAGCATCTTCGTTGAGTAACAAAAAAAAAAGGGAGAGGAGTTTGAACGGCTGATTCAGATTTGTTTTAAAACTAAGCAATGGATAAGAGAGTGATTACATGTTTCAAAACATATGCCCACATGCAACTTTCAGTCTCTTGGGGAATGTGGCTGCATCCTCAGGCGGTGGCAGCTAGCAGAGCTGGCTCCCGGAAAACCGTGTATTTGTTTAGCAGTGAGCTGCAGACACAAGTGCATTTCATTACTTGGCACCTCCAGCTACAGTAAACAAATTTGTCAGCTCACTAGCTCATTAAGGTGCGCCCTGGACATGGGGGATTTATTGAGACCTGCACAATAAATGTAACATGAATGGATTTACTAATTTTGTCAATCACTTCAACAAACGAGCCAAAGAGGGGGAGAACATGGGGGAGGGGGACAAGAAAAGGGGTGGATAAAAAGGGGAAGGAGGTTTTTAAAAAGGAGGAGAGAAATTTGGTTTGCAAGAAGAGAGAATAAACGGGTTAAGAGGTGACAAGATCTGCATTCTTTTACGGGGCTACACACCCATCTTCCCTTTCAATTTACCTCCTATGCTGGGCTGCCCTTTCAAGGGTACAGGGGCCTCTGGCAGGAAGGGTGCACGCTAAGTTACAAGATGCCAAATCAAGTCCTGGTTCCCTGCAGTGCCACACCGATGGCAACATCCTCCTCCCTTCCTCTCAGCATCAGATATGGAACTAATGAATCCGAGGATTAAAAACCACGTTCCAGGAAGTATCTGCTTCCAAGCACACCAGCAGAGACTAGTATCCTCTGCTGGTACCTCCCACCTGCCCCAGCAGCTCCTTCTTGGATCCCAGTCCACTGGCTGGGCCCTTCCAGACATTCCAGAATGAATTAAAACTTCTCCAGGAGCAAGGGGAGGAAGAAGGAAAGGGAGTGTGAGTGTGAGTGTGTGTGTGTATGTGTGTGTGTGTGTCTGTGTGTGCACGCGCGCGCGCACGCAGTGGGGGGGTGAGTTGGGGTGGAAAGTAAATCCGGAGAGGTATGCAGCCCTCTGGTCTGTAACTTTCAAAATGACAGCAGGACTAGGGCAAAGGTCACCGGGTCCAAGGCCTTAAGCACCTCCGCCAGCTGTGGCAGAGAAGCCTGGAGCCCGCAGGACACCTGCCCGTATAAATCAGCGGTAAGCAGCACCCGCTGAGGGCGAGGACAATGGGCCCACACGGGGGTGGGAGGCAGAACAATGGGGCCTGGCCAGTGCGCAGGCCCGGAACAAATGTGCCCTGGCACCACGGGGGCCCCCATTTGTGAAACTAATTGGCCCACGATTGAAAAATCGGACCAACTTCAACAACCCAGAGAGGAGAAGGGCAGCCTGCAGTAGCCTAACCTCGCCCAGCTCTGCAGAGCAAGCCTAGCCTAGCCCAGCCCAATCCAGCCCAACCTTGGGTGGAGCATCTGATGTGGAAGCCTCTCTCAGGAACTGCCCGTTCTGGCAGAGAGGTGCCTCTGAGATGGGAACAGTCTGGGAGAATGACGGACTGTGGCATGGAGCAAGCAGGCATGGTGCCGACCTGAGGGCCCTGTGCCCAACAACTTCTCCCAAGATGCAGAGAACTTTCTTCCTTGGTGTCTCTACACTGCTCATTCTGTAGAACTATAAAGTTCAAAGGAGAGAGACAGACACCTGTTTACTCTCAGGGTTCCTAAAGCCAGAGGGCTCCCTACTTCGTGCATTTGGGGGTAGGTGGGTAGCAGATAAACCAAAAGCTACAATTGGTTCCATTCTAACTCCACTCCCTGGCAAGGATTCTGCCTGTAACCCTTGGCAAGGTTGCATGAGCACTGCAAGAAACATGGGTCCCTTGGTCTCTAACTCAGCTGATCTTAGAGGCTTCCAGGAAAAGAAGCCCCAGAGTGGGTGAGGGAATGTTGGGATGGAGCATGAAAGGGATCCCAGTCATCCTCTTGCCCTCCCATGGCGTTTTACTGCAGACTCCAAACTGAACAGGAACAAATGAATGGAAAACCTGGCCTCTAGTCCTGGCTTACTCACTGTGCACTCCTGGGCGGGTTACTAGACCTTTCTGGGCCTCAGTTGTCTCATCAGTAAAATGAAGAGGGATACAAATGATCCTTAAAGGGTTTTTCTCCACTCTAATATTCAATAATTCTATTGAAGAGGGTGCTGGCACATTGGTCCTTTCTCCCACTGAGATGGATGTCAGCATCTTCTCTGTCAAAGTCAGACTTGACAGGCTTCTTTTAGCTAAAGAGAATCCCTTTAGCTAAAAGGGAACCACATTCTTAGGCTGACAGAGGGACAGTCACAGACAAGGCAAAGAAAGTATCCAACATTGACTGAGCACCCGCCAGGGGCCAATCTAGGTCCAACCTTTCTCAAGCAGCACTGTGAGATGGGGATTTTTAGGAAGACGGGAAAATTTCACAAGACTTGAGAGAACCTCTAGGTCCCTGTTCTAGGGGACCACCAGTTAGCAGCTTAAGACCTTCTGGAACTGGCTGAACACTCACAGAGGCAATTATTTAGTAGCTGGGTCTGAGAGTACCTGAAGCCTCTCTGTGCCAGGTGAGGGCTGGGCAGATGGGGTGGGGGACGTGGAGGGGGAGATTTCTCTCCCAAGATCCCAGCACCAGAGTGATAGAGAAGACCCCCATGCAACCCTACATACAGGACAAGTCAGAGAACCGGACCCTCTGAATCTAGCGGTCTCATTACGAGAGCACAGCGCCCAACACAGAGTAGGCATTTACATTCTGGCAGTTTGTCCAGAGCTTAATGGAAGACGAGGAGCTTCCATGTGAAGATGAGACCCAATTTCCTTGTCTGGACAATCAGTTATTCCCAGGACTCTTTCATCTCTAGTGTTCTTCAAGTGTAAAAGATGCTTTCTATAGAGAGTCACTCTGTAATTTCAGGCATCCCCAAAGTCAGGGAATGGAGAGAAACTGCAGCCCAGGAGTGGGGTCTTTGGGCAAAAACCCCAAAAATCTCAGCTGGGCTCTCACATTAAATTTCCGGTAAACCCATGTATTCCAGAGATAGGGAGGTGGAGGCAGAGACAGGAGGCAGGAGGAGACCCAGACAGGAAAGAGAGACAGACAGAGGCCAAAGGCCAGGGGGACAGAATGGAGTGGGGAGGGAAGCAGGGGTTGGGCAAGACAGAAATTCAAAATAAAACGATATACTGATTGTTTCAGCACCATTGAAATATCTCTCAAGCATTGGGCAATGAAAAGAAAAACTACCCCATGTAAATAAACAAAATAACAAAAAAGGAGAGGGTGTATTCATTTTACTGACATTTTAATGGATCCTCTCCTTTCCCCCTCAGAAGATGATTACAAATTAAGCAGCATTTAAACTCTTTTTACTGTCAACAATTAAAAGGAGGGCTGTGGGCCTGAGAGTGTGGTGGCCATTCATTCCCACGGTAACCAGGCTATCAGAGACACCACGCGGCCTTCCCATACTGTACGGCACACAATAGCCAAAAAGGGAAACGCGCAGGCAGATACTGTCAATTTTGCAGGACATTCAGAAGCAAATTTCCAGCACAGAGACAGATACCAAGAGCGAGGGCAGGGCAGGTCGAGCTCATGGAGTAGGTCTAAGCAACGGCAGAATATACGCACAGCCTGATTACACCCAATTCAGGGTTTCTTGCATTTGTTTCATGTACGCGTGCGTGTGTGGGTGTGTGTGTGTGTGGGTGTGTACGTGTGTGGGTTTGTGCATGTGTGTGTGTTGCACGTGCACATTACAGGAAGGACTAAGGGCAGAGGTGGTTTTGCCTTCCTAGGGTCAGAGGAATAAACAATAAATCGAGGCCAGAAGCTCTACGCCAGACCCAGAACCAGCCAGGGAGCAGAAAGAGGACACACCTGCTGCCCCGACCTGAGCTTCAACTGAGACGGCGGGGCCACCAACGTTCACCCTTCCAGCACCTGTGCCATGGCCTTCTCCACTGGGCCACAGGTAGAAATCAGGTGATTCTGATTTCACTGTGTTCAGAGGAAAGGATTTCATCATTCCAGGTAGACCAAAGGAACATGTGATTTTTCAGAAATTGACTCTTTTTTCACAATTTAAACTACTGTTACCAATCCGTGCCCAACCCCTGCCTGCCCCAGCCCAATACCACCCATCTTCACATCCTTCTGAAAGGCTAACACCCAATCTGTGTTAGGTCCCAGTAAATTCTGTTGCTAGAACTCTCTTTCGGCTAACTCAATATAGTTTCTAAGCATCCATGTCATCACAGGTACCTTTGAAAATAATGGAATAATGAAAAGTCAATTCCAGAATAAAGGGGAAGAAAAGAAAAGGGTTAAAGAGATAAAGGAGCAGAGAATGTAGCTACCAATTTCCTTTCCAGTCCTTCAGAGAGGGAGATGGGAATCTCAGAAAGTGAGAGTGGGCTACCAGGTGGAGGGCGAGAGGCTGTATTTAGTAGCAGCCGGGCACACTTCCGTACCGTAAAGTTTAATATGCAGGAGGGATGACAGAGAAATAAAAGAGACACGTCCCCTTTAAAAGGAAATATAATTTACAGTGTGCAGCCAGGCGGCCCATAGTTTCAATCTCGTTTACTATAGAGAAAACTCTGCTAGCTGTTCTCTATCCCACAAATCCGATTTAATCAGACAAGCCAGCCAGCGTGGCTTGGAGTAAAAACGGATAATTAGTAAACAGAGAGCTACTCCAGTGCTTCATTGGCATTCGAGTTGGGCTACTGTGTCGCATTTAAAATGCAGTCTGATGAAGTTTACAAAATCAAACCATTTGTTACTCCTATTGAAGAGGCTTCAGGCCACTTGCAATTAAATTGGAATTAGTGCTCAGAATGAGACACAGCAAATTCATACTAAAAAGGGATCTGACTTTGAGACATTTGACTTCACTTCAACGGTTTTCTGTGAGTGTGTGTGTGTGGGTGTTACTGAAAGACTCCTCACTCACCCCAACTCTGCAGGGCTCCCCGACTCCCCACAACCTGCTACTCTCTGGGTTGGCTGTGGGGGGTGGGGCGCCAGGGAAGGGGAGGGACAGCTGACACCAGGGCGCCTGCCAGGCCCTGCATTCACACCAGGAAGATACTGTACTAGGGAAACTGCGTCCACAAAGGACCATATGGCTCCCTTCTGCATTGAGCCCTTGGACAAGAGGGTGGAAGGGGGCAGGGGAAGCTGCCAGAAGGCACACTTCTAGGGGGCACTGGCCCCGCCCACCTCAGACAGCAGGCTGGCGGCCTGAGGAGAGTGGGGGCACCTTTCCCCCTTGGCTGGGCTCCTGTGATGCCCTGCATAGGGATGGCTTCACCCATGACATCCTATGTATCAGCACGCTCCCAGCCCCATGCACTGCCCCTCTAGGCAGAAAAGGGGAGTAAGTTCAGGTCTAGGCACGGCTTCTTAACCTGGAGTCTACGGAACACCTAAGCTGTCCAGGGACAGAATTTAGGAGGCTGGTGAACTGAGAGAAGGGAAAAAAGTGACATCTTTATTTTCACCAGCCTCCCCAACTGAAATTCAGTAGCTGCTTCCATCAGGAATATAAGCAACCAGCCAGTCACATGGGCAGTACTCATAGATATTTTCACATCGCACTAGAAATGTTGCAGTCACTTCAAAGTATCATCTATGCAAGCCGCACCTGCAAAAATATGGCAGTTATTCAATCACAGCTTGATCTTATTGGTTAACGGGATAACGAAGAATCACACATATTACTACTATATTACAAGTGTTTTTTAAAAAATATTTTGGTATCTGTATTTCAAGCTTCCATGATAATCCTGGGTATTTTACTTCCTGCCTTTAGAGACCTGATTCTGAGGAAGGGTTCAGAGGTTTTGCCGCACTGCCCAGGGAGTCCACAGCACAAAAAATGTTAAGAATCCCTGTCTAGATGCCAGGGAAGGAATGGGGAGTTGGCGTTTAATGGGTACAGTGTTTCTGTTTTACGGGATAAGAGTTCTGGAGACAGAGTGTGTTGATGTTTGGATGACAATGTAAATGTATTTAATGCCATTGAATTGTCCTCTTAAAATGGTTAAAAAGGCAATTTTTACTTTACATATCACTTACCAAAATTAAAAAATAAAAAAACCAATCCTGGTCTGAAACTACCTATACCTTTCTGCCACCCAGAAGTATCTAGTCCAAACCAAGATTTATTCCCTCAAACTTCTCCATCTGCAATGAAGAGCTGAACTAAATGTTCAGCCTCCCAGAAAGCAGGGCGCATGGGGCCTTGCAAAGGACCCTGCAGGAGGCCCAGCCTCAGTCTTCAGCTGTGACACCCATGAGACTCACAGACTTGCTTTAAGAGCAAACTGATTGTCTTCCCCACCTGTCAGAATGAAAGCCGCATGAGAGCCGCGACCTCACTTCTCTTACATACCACTGTATCTCTTGGTTCTGACAGGGGTCCAGTGAATATTTATTGGATGGAGAGAAGGACGAATAGGTGGATGATAAAGGATTACACAAATGAATTTGATTTCTCTGGGCTTTAACTCATCTGTAACAGGAAGGGGGAAAGTCTTTGTGGTCCAGTGAAGCTCCTGCTGTTCTAAGGGTCTCCATCAGCATGACATCCTCCCCTATCTGCTGACCACACCTTCCCCCAGGACACGGAGCCCAGGAGGTAGATGTTGGGGGGGGGTTCATGGTGCCCACAGGTGGGGGACACCTGATGTACAATGCTGGGGATGACAGGCCACTGTCCTCCTGGGCCCCAGGACTTTCCTGTGGACCTCAGGGACAGCCCTCCCCCCGCTGCTGCACAAAGCGGTATCCTCCTTGCTGCGGTCCTGCTGGAGCCCAGTGGGCTCACCATGCTACCTTCCCTGCCACAACAGGTGGGTGGTGGTGGTGGTGGAGGACAGGGGAAAGTAAATGCACAGGCTTATTGAACAGGCAGGCAATGAGAGGAAGTCTGTAGGCCTGAGGGGAAGGCTTTCATACAATGTCAGGCGGCATGCAAGGGCTTTTAAAACCTGGAAGGAGGACACTGTCCTTTTTGCTATTTGGGGAAGGCAAGAGAGGAATCTGATTATGGTCAAGAAAAAAATAAATAAAAGACCACATTGCCTACCAGCACTTCCCACTACTTCCAAATCGGGAACTACCCTCCTTTCAGGTAGGCTGCTCTCCTGATTTGATACATCAGTTTCAGGTAAGAAAGATGAGTGTCTGCCAGGTGTCTGGCTGGACATCAAGGCCATGTTAGGTGGTGTGCATGCTCCTCACATAGCTGATAGGCAGTGTGGTCCTCCCCCAACACCCTCGCATGTTCGGACATGCCAGCCCTGGACATTCTGAAGGTGGGTCAGGAGAGAAACCCCAGCCTCAGATGCTGACACCAGAAGGAAATGCAAAGTTGAATGTCACTTCGTGGTTTGGGGTTCTCTCCTCCCATGTGGGTTTCTTAAGTACCACCCCTTTCAGCTCCTCCTCTGGAGTTTTGAGGTCACTGCCTGACAGCTCTGGAGCCGAGGCTGATGCCAGGGCAGATGGAGGCCTTAGGGCTGCCTCTCAGGCCAACCAAAGGCTGTCCAGCACCCTGGTCAGAAGTCATGGTGCAAAGGCACATCTGTTCTAGCTACCCAACACCAGCATCGCTTGATGGCCAAATCTTTCTGCTCTTCCTTTCTTTCTTCCAATGCTCTTCATTTCTATCTTTGAGTGATGGTGCTTTATTTCCCCTGGGAAACAGCATTAGAGTTGCTTTATGTATCGCTCACTCAGTTACTCACTCATGCACCTCAAATGTCTTAAGTTCCAATTCTGTGTAGAAATCAAACCCGAGGCTACACAATGCTAAGAAAATACTTCTTGCCCCCAAGAAGCTTACAGTCTCAGAGGTACAAAGCAAGGAGCCTGGGCTTTGAAGTCAGACCAAACCTGGGTTCAAATTCTGACTCTTCCATTTATTTACTAGTTACATAATCATATGCAAATCACTTCGTATCTCTGGGTCTTAGTTTCCTTTCTGTATTAGAGTTATAATACCCACCATGCAAAGTTGCTGGACAGATTAGAGATAATATACAAAAATGTCTATCACAGTGACACGTGCTTAGGGGATGGAGAAATAGTAGCTGCTTAGAACACTGATCCAGTGCTCTAAGTGCAGTGCAGATATGTAAATCAGGTGGCTGTGGTGTTTTAACTTAGGTACTTCTATGGTTTAAATGTGTCCCCCAAAGTTCCTGTGTTGGAAACTTGATCTTACGCAGCAGTGTTGTGAGGTGAAGGCCTAATGGGAGGTGTTTGGGTCATGGAGGCTCTGCCCTGAGTCATGGATTAATGTCATTCTCCAGGGAGTGGGTTCCTTTGGGAAAAAAGTGAGTCTATCCCACTCTTGCGCTCTCTCTTGCCCTCTCACCTTCCATCATGGAGTGGCACAGCAAGAAGGCCCTTGCATGATGCTGCCACCCTGATCTTGGACTTAGCCTTCAAAACCGTGAACCAAATACATTTTTCTGTAAACATTATCCACTCTCAGCCATTCTGTTACAGCAGCCTGTTACGGACTAAGACAGGTACCATGAGCTGCACTGAGGCTCCCTCGGGGACGTGCTTATAGAGAACGCTCCATGTCTTTCATCACCAAGAAGAGCCACATCTCTAGAGTGTTATATTCAAACCTCATTCCCACCCTTTAAGTTTTCCCATCCAGTTACTCCCAACAAACCCATTATTTGATCTTCAAAAATCTCCCTAGCATGCCTTTCCCTTCCTTACTTCTTTCCTATTCAGCCCACACTTCAAGGCCTGTCGTCCAACTCCCCGCTGACTTCTGGCCAATTCCTGAACTCCCTTGTCTGGGATCCTTCAATTTCACCAGCCTGCTATACCCTAAGCTTGGATCAGTCTAACCACCTCCTGCACTCCCAGAGCTGCCTGCCCACGTTGCCTCTACCTCCGAAGTGCTCACTAACTCCTTGACCCACTGTAATCCCGCTCTTGCTTTCAGCATACCACTGAGACCAAAGCTGTTTGCCTTTGATAACCAGCAATTCCCGTGTCACTAAGAGCAACAGACGTTTTTTAGTCTTCCTCTTAGGAGACTTCTCAGCACCACTGAAAATTGACTGCCTTTTTCTTTTTGAAACCTTTTCCTTTAGCTTCCATGACACCACCCTCTCCTGGCCTCCCTCCTGTTTCTTCCAGTGACTCCTCAATCTCCATCATGGATTAGGATTGTTCCAGAGGGGTATAATAAGTTGAGATTCCTCTGGATTTTATTCCAAGCTCTCTTTTCTTTCTATATTCTCTTGTTATATAAACTCACCCGCTTCCAAGGCTTCAATGATCATTTATATGTTGATGACGACTCCAAAATAGACATACCCATTGGGTCTCTCTCTTCTGAGTTTCAGATACATCTGTATACCCACACGCCTCCTAGGCACACTCCACCTTTGGATGTCACACACACCTTGCTACTATGATATGAAAACTGCTCATCATCCTAACAATAACAAAAAAGCTATTTTTTATTGTATTCTTCATTTCAGTAAAGAATTCCACTATCACTCAGTTGCCCAAGCAAGAAAAGGGGGCATTATCCTAGATTCCTCTCATCTCTCAAAAGAGATCAACTACCAAATGTCTTCAGTTTTCTAATATCTTTTTGTGCATTTATTTATCCATCCCCCATAGAGTGACACTGGTTCCGACTGCCGTATTCCTTTCCTAAATGCTGGCAGTATCAGCCCAGTCTCCCTGCCTTCAGCTTAAACCCTCCAGCTGAGTCACAACCATGTGGTCAAAGTAACTTTTCCACAACATCACCTGATGTCCCTCCTCTGATTAGGATCCTTTTATTACTTCCTGATTGTCCCCAGAAAAAGGCAAAAATGACTTAAAATGGTTTTCAGGGGCCTTTCACCATTTAATGGCCATTTACTCCTCTAACCTCAGATCTTAGCCCTCCTCCCCACTTCCATTTTCAGTTCCACGAACTTGGCTTACTCTTTCCCCACTCTGGACATTTACCTACGTTGACTCTCAGCCTGATATTCTTCCCTTTCTCCCCTATTCCTTCATTGTCTTAATTTCTTCGCACCTTTCAGATGACAGCTTAGGTGACACTACCTCCAGGAAGCCTCCCCAACACCCCATCCAAGTTGGAGGTTGCTGATATGTGCTCTAGTAACATCCTGTATCTCCAGTATAGCAGTATTTATCCTGTATATGACTTGCTTATTTTCTTATATGTCTCCCTAGAAGACATGAAACTCATGAAGACGTGGGTTCTGATTTGTGCACCACTGCATTCCCAGAGCCTAATATAGTACTAGGTACATAATGGGTGTTCAATAAATACTAAATGAATTAATAAACAAATAAATACATTAAAGATAACCCATTGATACTTCTACGGGCTTAAGCCAGAGCCCCAGGCAAGTTATAATTTTCAGAGCCTAACCCATTAATATCTGACTCTGACCAACCTCAAGTAAATGTGCCGGCTTACCCTCCTCTCCCAAGCCATCCACCCACTCACCAGCCCAATTCCCTATGAGTTGCAGGCTTCTGAGCCATATATTCCCGTATCTTTTAATACATGTGATTGTGAGGTGTACACTCATACCCACATGTGTTAGGAGCACGGCATAGGCTTTTGCAGGTTTCTTGACCTGGATGTATTCATTCATGGGGTGTCCAGTGCAGTGCTACCCAGATGACCCTTCCTGATGAGGAGTCATTCACATCAATTGAAGACACAGATCTCTGGGTGAACAGCTATTACTCTGTGGCCAAAGCTGTGATTAGAGCCAAGGAGCACCTACATTTTGGGAGCTGAAGTCAAACTTGACAAGAACTCCTGGGCACTGGTGGAACATAGACCTGAGGCTGTAGATGTCTCCTGGTGCACACTTCCTATCTCTTTCTCCTCCAAGGCCAGGGCAGGCTCTCAGCTCTCCCTGCAGGGCCTGCTGTCAGCTGCCCTCAGGCACATAAGCTGACCCCAGAGGCCAAGCCCTCTACATTCAAGCGAGAGGTACCCCCAAATCACACTCTTGGTGGGTTTTTGTCCCTCCTCAGATGGTGATATAGATGATATACTGTTTTGAGATCAATTTTCACAGCATCTGGGGATTCTCTAGAACAGGGATGCTAATGGAAATGCCAAAAGCCATGTCACCAGCATGCCCAGAAATTGTGACCACTAACACCCTCCTTCTAGGAAAGCAAAAAGTGGGTTTAAGGGTTGAACAGACTTTTGTCAGATGTGAGTAGCTCTCAGTCCTGGCCAATGATCCTGGTTCTTGTGATTCTAGAGATGATCTGACAGTGGTGGATACAATGCCAGGTGTCCTTGCAAACAAAAGTGACAATGCAGGCACCCCCCAGGGATTTACCAGCTCCCGTACAAAGCATCCTTTGTCCTTGCCATATGCATTCAGGTTTCTGCCCAGGACTTTGCTCTCTCCTATACTTCCTGATTCCTGCATCTCTCAACCCCTAAAAATAAGAAGGACAAGCAGTCGTGTTTATTCCATCAACTTTAAGCTTCTTTCTTAACTTTTATTTTGGGGGTTGGGGGAGCTGTGACTTTCAGGTCAGTCCAAGAGGCTACTGAGAATTAGACAGCATGGATGATACTTTCTGTTCACTCAGGCTAGAGTTAATAGTGGGCTTGGAGTCTTCAGGCAAAAGTCATTGAGAGGAATGGATTGGAAGAACCTTCCACATGTCCCCATTTGAACCCCGGTGGAAGTTCTGTGAAGTTTTCAGCACCTCAAGGATCAGTGGGAAAGGCAAGAATGAAAGACCCTGTGATTCCAAAGACAATTTCCATCAAGTATGGGTCCACACCACCCCTCGCCCAAGACTCACTTGTTTCATCAGTGTATTCTCTGCAGGCGACACCACAGCCAAGCTGGACAGTCAGTGCATGGTCACAGACACTCTGTAACACGGGTTTCCTCTAGCCACATACCCATCCTGTATTCCTCCTTGGTTCCTCCATTCTCCAAAAGCTCCTGGGCCATACATTCCACTCATCCTATTGCCCTTTCCTTACTCTGCCTGAGTCATTCAGTTGCAGTTGTCTTCTGAAATGGCCTTTTAAGAGAAGACTGTCATTTCCTAGTAATACCAGCACAGTCAGAGAATGCTAAAGATTGCCTCACTCTGAGGGGCCTGGAGAATGAAACACTCAAGAAATGGCCCAGAGGACCATTCAAGATCTCAGATATGAATGGGAGAGAAACAGCCCCCAAATCACCCAACTCAGATACTCTGGCAGCCTGAGTCTTGGGTCATCAGAAGCATCTTACAGCGAGTGTTAAGTCAGGATGGCATGACAGGAGGGTGGAGTGGAGAAGGGGATGCGTGTGGAGTCCCTGCAACATTCTCTAACTCAAAAGCTTCCAGGCCTAAGGTGTCTTCAGCTCCCTCCACTGTCATTTGCTTAATATGCATTTAATTTTAAATTTTAAGACCTGGCAACTTATTTAATCTCCAAACAGGCAGGATCTGGCTTGATTCTCCAAAGGAGCTTATTCCCTGAAGGATGAAAGACCCCAGTGATCAGATTTAGGCAGGGCTGGATCAGCAGTCACACCCTGTTGGTACAGAAAGTCTGCCTCAGAACACAAGGACAAAGCGTTCATATTAATTAACATCTTCATAGAAAGAAAACTCTCTCGAGGGAGTATCTGTTTGATTATTCCTGTTTACTCAGTGACACTCCTGCTTGGCTCTTCCCTACGCTCATTCCTAAAAAGTCTGAATAGGTTCTGAAGGGAAAAGGAAATAGCACAGCCTTTGAATGGAGACTGCAGGGCATGAGGGGGGTGTGGGTGAGCTCTTCCATTGCAGTGTTGGCCACTATGCCAGAAAAGCCACCATGGGGCGCTGTGATGCTCACACATTTTCTACAACCTGCACCTGCCTGCATGTCTTCAACCCAGGAAACTGGGGAAGCTGTCTACCTTGAAAACTTTTATAACAGAAAGTCCTGCTTCAAAGCCACATTATCAGTGGAGTGTCCCAAGTACAGAAATAAAGGACCTGCACCACCCAAGACTCTATGTAGCTGCTGGGGTGCAGGTCCCCACCCTAGCTCACTCTGTCCTCAGGAGTATCCCTAAGTCATGTGTGGAACAGCTGATACGTTTACTTACATGTTACTTCATTAAAGTCGGGGTACGACTGCAAGGCAATGGGAAAAAATTAAAATGTTGCTAGAACTTTCCTCCATCTGTGTCTATCAAGTACCCACCAGCCCCTGTGCTAAGTGGGGTCTGGGGAGACACTGATGAATCAGACTGACACAGACCCTGCCCTGTTAGAGCTTCCTATCTACTGAAGGAGACATTAATCAAATGATTACAGTACTTATACAACTCTCAGGGTTGGAATTTAAAGTTGAGAAAGGGCTCCAAGGTAAAAATCTCCCTGTGCCGGCTCCTTACAACACAAACACTCATCCACTCTTCTGTGAGCCTCGGAGGCTAGAACATGACATATTTACACACACACACACACACACACACACACACGCATTGCTCACACACATGCGCATGCATCGCACACACACATCCCTGGCTCCAGCACCCACAGTGTGGACCTGAATGGCTGCTATTCAGGGCCAGGGGCCTGGGCTATGTCATTATAGAATAGCAGGCAAGCAGTTGCTCCCACTTCCTTGTACTGGAAGTCTGCTTCTGCCTGAGCTGATTTATTCCAAGGACCATCTGGGCCCAGAGAACAATGTGCTCTCCTATATGAATGACCAGCCTATTAGTCATACCCTCTTAACTCGACCCCTCCGTCCACTAATCTTCACACTTTCCTTCATTCCCTTTGACGGAGGCCAAGGACTGGCTCTCTTTTCTCACCTCTCTCTGAGCTGAAGAAGTTCGTCTGGGACAAAGAGCTCTGGCCTCATGCCTGTGGGTCCAGCAGTCAAACTGGGACAGGCTACGTGAAAAGGGACCCGCAGCATTCCCCCTCACTCTCCCAGTCCCGTGGCCCGGTTTAGACAGGGGGGTGAGCTCACCCTAACAGCATTCACCCCAGGCTTTCCAAGGCTTCCAGGTCCCAAGTCCGACAGACTGGAGAATTAGCTCAAGGAAACTCAGACCTAACCGCTCACCTTGAACTCACCCCACATCACTCTGCACGCTTCCCAGAACTTCTGCAAACAGGTATATAACGCCATCAAATCCCTACTCACATTTGTCTTAAATTATCCTCTGGCTGTTTAAAAGAGGTTCTTTTTTTCTTTCTTTCTTTCTTTTTGCTACAGCTCCTCTAGAGCAAGAAAGAAAAACGATCAACTTTTCTCTCCCTCACAGCCCAGGACATAGTTGGGCCCAGAGTCACAACTCGATTTTGCAGTAAGAATGACTGACCTCAACACAGAAACCCTAAATCTTCTAATTAGAATAAGGAGCCTAAGGTGCTTCCCATCCCACTGCCCAGAACCCCATCCAAAGACCACACATTTCTGGAATGAGAAAGAGCTAACCACCCGCTCACACGCCTAATCCAGCATCACACGCTTGCTCAGGGAATTCTTTTTAAATTTTAACTTGGATGCTATAGGATGCTGTTTATGCTCACGTCTGTGACCTGGAGTATTTTGTTGGTTTGTTGGTTGGTTTGAGATTTTTGTTTTGTTTTTGTATTTAACTAGAAAGGGTGATGAAAAAAGGGAATTCTGACCCATGGGGATGTAATAATCTCCAACTCTTCCTTCCCTACCCTGATTCACACATGATGACTCCCTGCTGCTGTCTCTTCCATTCTAATGAGGCAGAGATCAGTGAGTGCACCCACCATTCTGCCCCAGCCCCACTATACATACACATGCACGTACATGCATATATATGCCAGCACATGGGCACATGCAGACACACAGACACACAGACACACACACACACACACACACACACAGACACACACACACACACACACACACAGAAACACAGACACACACACACACACACACGGCTCTCACTTTACGCCTTGTGCTGAGACAGAATTGATGTGATGAGCGAAAGAGACAGGAAAAAACTCAAGCGGACGATTAGCTGGGTGAGGTTTATGGCAACGGGCAACAAACTCACTCATTTCATGTTTTGCAGAATATAAAAGCGCTGAAACATTTTAATTTTAAATTCTTATCATTGAATTTACTGCTTTCCTCTCGCAATGATTTGTGTTGCTTTTTAATTTTTACAGTCTCTACAGAAGCCAGATGCTACTGCCTAAGGACAAAATAATAAAAACCTACTGCAGTCATGAGTTACAGAACAAAAAAGAAACAAGCAGTTGACAGAAGTTAATATCTCAATTTAACAGTGCTGCTTTGCTAATGATCCTTTGATATGTGTTTATTTAGAAAGGTCTGATCTTGACCTTGAAGGCAAACTCAACCACGAAGTCTTTATGAGAAAAGAAAAAGACTTTATTTATAGATTGGCTTTACGTCAATCACTCCAGCAGCTGGTCCCAAAGTGCCAAGCCACTGGAGGAGGGTGTAGAGGGAAAGCGGCCACCCATCCCAAATGGAGTGCTCATTCCAGGATCAGTGTGGGAAAGGGAAAGTGGAAGAGGGGTTTCAGGAAATGTAAAACCCCAACGGGGCAGGACCCAGGGCCCTGTGCTCCCGTTCTTTAGAAGGAATCAGGGTGCATATATTCCCTCCAGATATTGCAACAGAACCAAACATGATGAACCTCAGGAAAGACACACACGTGCAAAGTGATGGTATGTGTGGCAATGGAACCAGCAAGAAGAGTTTGCCTGGGCTGGACTTCCAGGAGGGTCCGTGCAGCACAGCAGGTCCTGCTCTGGGAACTTTCCAAGAACAGCCTGGAGGACTGCCCATCCAATCTCCCTGGAAGCAGGAGGGTAGCTCTGCAATCCCTTAAGGCCCCACCAGTTCTGAGATTATTCTTCAGCCTGTCAACCTCTTCTCTCCTATTCCAGGGCCAGGGCCCTGCTCACAGGAGATCCCTGGGATTTGATAACGCCGGGAGCTGGGCTAGGAGAGCACTCCTCACCCTGGAGAGCCCATCTATCTTCAGGGATCCCCACGCCAGGCCATACCTTGAGAATCCTCCTCTGAGAAGCCCTCTGCACCTGAGGTCCCATGCTTCCTGCGTTTCTCACCTTCCAGGGAGCTTAAGGAGCCGGCTGGAGGAGGCCTTTCTCTGCTGAGCAGTGCCCTTTGCCCCAACTCGCATCCCCACCATGGTGTTCTGCCCTTACCCCATGACGCTTCATGTCCCGCCATCTGTCCAGGTGAACTTTAGTCTCACGGTCTCGGTGACCACCAAGAAGCCAGGAGGCCTCCAGCCTGGACTTCTCTTCTGAGCACAAAATCCATACACCCAGCTGCTCCCTAGATGTTCTGCAGACATCTTATATTCAAGCTGAATATCCAAACCTAAACCCACATCTTTGCCTCTTAAACCTGCTGGGCCTAGATCTCCATCTCAGCTGTCAGCACAAACATCCTCTTGGTCACTCAAACTAGATACCTGGACGTCACCCTGAAGGCCTCTATGCCCTTCTGCCTGACAATTGGGATTGGGATACCCCAATCCAGCTCCTTTTCTATCATGTAAGCATCCCTCATCAAGATAGCCACAAAAGTCTCCTAAACACAGCTCACCTCCCTCTAATCACACCTGCACAGCACCACCATGGGACCTATCCAAAATTTATCTGATCTCTTAACTTCCTTTTTAAAGGCTTCCAAGAACTCCTTGTCATCTATGGATAAAATCTAGGCTCCTGAACACAGCCTAACAAGGTTCTGTGGCCTGGGCCTGCCTATGCCTCCATCTGCATCTGCCACCTTCTGTCTCAGCTGGGCTGCTCAGTCCACAGCATCGCTGTTTCTTTCTTTTTTTATTTTTTGACACAGAGTCTTGCTCTGTCACCCAGGCTGGAGTGCAGTGGCATGATCTCAGCTCACTGCCACCTCCACCTCCCGTGTTCAAGTGATTCTCCTGGCTCAACCTCCCAAGTAGCTGGGACTACGGGTGTGTGACACCACGCCCAGCCAATTTTTGTATTTTTAGTAGAGACGGGGTTTCACCATGTTGGCAAGGATGGTCTCCATCTCTTGACCTCGTGATCTGCCCACCTCAGCCTCCCAAAGTGCTGGGACTACAGGCGTGGGCCACCGTGTCTGGCGTCACAGCAGCTCTGTTTCCAAACACATATAGTTCCATCTCTTCTCTCCCTTTATCCTGGCTACTTTCTACTTCTTTAAAACCATGTGGTGTCTTCTTCTCTAGAAGCCTTATCTGTCCCCTGAGTATCTGCTGAGCACCCTTCCTCTGGGCTCCCACAGTATCCTGTGTATAAATATCTCCCATTGCTGCACTCAGCATTCTGTATCATAATTGCCTGTTTATGTGTCTGTCTTCCTCACAACTCTGAATTCCTTGAATCAAGAGACCGGGTTTAGTCATCTTTCTATTCCCAGCATTTAAGCACATAGTAGATATGCAATAAATGTTGAATGAATGAGTGGCAAGCTGTCTTCGTTCTTCTGAAAATAACAGGGAATGGGGGATCTTTTAGTGACATGCCAACTCAGTGAGAACAGGGGTGAGAGGAGGTGACTTCTTATTTCCATTTCCAGTCTCTGTAAGTCAAGAGAAATGTGTATGTACTGTCAGCTGCCTTTGGTGTGATGAGTCTAGGCTGATAGCACTGTTTTCTCAGAATGTTCCTCTGGGCCCCAAACCAGCTGGGTGTGCATTCCCCTGCAAAAGGTTAGCAGTGTCCGAATGCTGGGCTGCTGCAGCAGTCCTTTCCTCTGTCCTAGTCACCCAGCCTCCTTCTGACCAAAAATAGGGGCCAGGTCAGAGCCCCTGTTGACTGCAACAGCAATCATCAGCCTGGTAATGGTGAGACAAGGCAGGACACGGCCCACCAGCCAATCTGAGGACAAGGCCAGCAGACGCAAGACTCAGATCATGGGTGAAAAATGCCCCAGTCCACCTACAGCTCTGCTAGGAAGTAATCACCACCCAGATCAGGGACGCTTCTGCATTTGTCCCCACCCACCCAATAGACTAAAGCTGCAGCCTTTACAGGTGCCTGTGTGTGGAAGGGAGAGGGGACCCTGGGAAGAGAGGGCGGGAGAGCTCGTATCTGTCCTCTTCACAGCTCAACAGTCCCAAGGAAGGGTTTGCTGGAAGCTGGAGGGCCTGTTCTCACTCAAGATAAGCAGGAGAGGTGGTAACAAATGGAAACCACAGCCTTATCTTGGCCTTCCTTCACCAACGCTCCCACACCCCCCACCACCGTCTGCTCTGTTCAAGAGCTTCCCTCCTCCAAAAGTCCTTCCATTTCTGGGATGTCTCCCCGAGTGGCCTACTGGCCTGCGAGTCCAGGCTCCTGCCCCAGACTATTACAGATGGGCGCAGCCCACCTTTCTCAAGCAACCATCAGAGAACGCCTGAATTTTGTAGCCAACGTGTACTTATGAGATCTGTAATCACAAAATGATTCAAATTATACTTTCAAAACACATAAAAATGACCAAAACTATAAAAAGAAAAGGGCACGTATATATGTGCCCACTCACAACTGACGCAGCTCTAGAGATGGACGGTTATCAGTCTCTCTTAGGAACATCCTTGCAACTCAGGAAGTTCTCACAAATGTCCAACTTAATGCGGCTGCTGTGGCTTTAAAGCTCTTTGCCTCTCATTGTAAGGTAAAGATAAAAGGAGTCTTTCTCTTAACTTCTCTTTTCTTCCCTAGCACACCAGGCAACTTCTAGGTAGAAGCAATACGCCGCACCAGACATCTAAATGAGATGCCATATCTTTCCCCACCCCTTTTTGGAAAGAGCCAATGAGATGTGAGGTCTTGGTCATCCTGGACTGGCAGGCAAGGTAACCCATCTCAGTGCTCCAGAATGAAGAGCCTGAGCTTGATCCTCAATGAGAAGAGGTAGCAGAAAAGAGAACACGTGAATCTCTGGGCTACTCAAGAGGGACAAGAAGGGCAACTTCTAAAACAAGTTATTTTACAGCAGGCAGCCAGTGTAGGTCCAGACTGAGTTATGTGTCCTTTGTGTTGAACAACTACTAGTTATCAGGTAAGTCATAAAGGAACATTCGTAAAATTAGATTCACCACTTGTTTTTTATAGCACTCATTAAGGGACATAAAAGACAATTCTTTTTAGCATTTTGGTGCTGAATTATAAATTCAATTAACTGGACACAGTTAACCTCATAGATCCAGAAATCCTTATATCAAAGAAGCAACTCCCAACTATAAACAGGAAAAAAAAAAAAAGAGGATAAGCTCCTCTCTCTGGCATTCCTAATCCCCCCGCCCTAACTGAGCAGTCTCTCTGCCATCATCACTCACCTCTGCTTTTCCCCTTCACTCTTGCCTTTTTCTCTGCTTTAGGAAAAAAAGTAATTTCAAAATCAGGAAACACACACACACACACACACACACACACAAAGCCACAGCCTGGACAACATGGCAAAACCCCATCTCTACTAAAAATACAAAAATTAGTCAGGTGTGGTGGTGTGTACCTGTAGTCCTAGCTACTTGGGAGGCTGATGTATGAGAATTGCTTCAACCCAGGAGGTGGAGATTGCAGTGAGCCAAAATTGCACCACTGCACTCCAGCCTGGGCAACAGAGCGAGGCCCTGTCTCAAAAAAAAAAAAAAAAAAAAAAAAAACCAACAAAAACAAACAAACAAACAAAAAACAAAACACCAACACCCCTGAAGACTTTGAATCCTTCAGCAAGATACAGAATCTCTCTTCAGCCTCAGTTTACTCCAGGGATAGTAATAGCCATGGGGCTGCTGTGAGAGTTGAATACAACATAAATAATAAGCCTAGCTAAGTACCTGGCAAGTATGCCATAAAAAGTTACTAATATCATTTTCAAAAAAGTTCACAAATAACTATCACAGTTATTTTAATTTTTTTATTGTACTTTAAATTCTGGAGTACATGTGCAGATCATGTAGGGTTGTTGCATAGGTACACACATGGCAATGTGGTTTGCTGCCTCCATTCCCCTGTCACTACATCTGGCATTTCTCCCCATGTTATCCCTCCCGGACCTCCCCACCCCCACACTGTCCCTCCCTTGCCCCCCCTCAACAGACCCCAGTATGTGATGCTCCCCTCCTCGTGCCATGTGTTCTCATTGTTCGACACCCGCCTATGAGTGAGAACATGTGGTGTTTGATTTTCCATTCTTGTGTCAGTTTCCTGAGAATGATGGTTTCCAGATTCATCCATGTCCCTACAAAGGACACAAACTCATCATTTTTTATGACTACATAGTATTCCACGGAGTATATGTGCCATATTTTCCTTGTCCAGTATATCATCGATGGGCGTTTGGGTTGGTTCCAGGTCTTTGCTATTGTAAACAGTGCCACTATGAACATACGTGTGCATATGTCTTTATAATAGAATGATTTATAATCCTTTGGGTATATACCCAGTAACTGGATTGCTGGGTCAAATGGAATTTCTATTTCTAGGTCCTTGAGGAAGGGCCACACTGTCTTCCACAATGGTTGAACTAATTTACACTCCCACCAACAGTGTAAAAGTGTTCCTATTTCTCCATATCCTCTCCAGCATCTGTTGTCTCCAGATTTTTTTAATGATCACCATTCTAACTGGCGTGAGATGGTATCTCAATGTGATTTTGATTTGCACTTCTCTAATAATCAGTGATGATGAGCATTTTTTTCATATGCTTGTTGACCTCATATATGTCTTCTTTTTAAAAATGTCTGTTCATATACTTCGCCCACTTTTGGATGGGTTTGTTCTTTTCTTGTAAATCTGTTTTAGTTCTTTGTAGATTCTGGATATTAGCACTGTGCCAGATGGGTAGATTTCAAAATTTTTTCCTATTCTGTTGGTTGCCAGTTCATTCTAATGATTGTTTCTTTTGCTGTACAGAATCTCTGGAGTTTAATTAAGTCCCATTTGTCTATTTTGACTTTTATTACCAATGCTTTTGGTGTTTTGGTCATGAAGTTCTTGCCTATGCCTATGTCCTGAATGGTTTCGCCCAGGTTTTCTTCTAGGGTTTTTATGGTGTTAGGTCTTATGTTTAAGTCTTTACTCCATCTGGAGTTAATTTTAGTGTAAGGTGTCAGGAAGGGGTCCAGTTTCTGCTTTCTGCATACTGCTAGCCAGTTTTCCCAACACAATTTATTAAACAGGGAATCCTTTCCCCATTGTTTGTTTTTGTCAGGTTTGTCAAAGATCAGATGATTATAGATGTGTGACATTGCCTCCAGGGCCTCTGTTCTGTTCCATTGGTTTATATCTCTGTTTTGGTACCAGTACCATGCTGTTTTGATTACTGTAGCCTTGTAGTATAGTTTGAAATCAGGTAGCGTGATGCCTCTGGCTTTGTTCTTTTTGCTTAGGGTTGTCTTGGCTATGCAGACTCTCTTTTGGTTCCATATGAAGTTTACGGTGGTTTTTTCCAGTTCTATGAAGAAGGTCATAGCTTGATGGGGATAGCGTTGAATCTATAAATTACTTTGGGCAGTATGGCCATTTTCACAATATTGATTCTTCCTAACCATGAGCATGGAATGTTTCTCCATCTGTTTGTGTCCTCTCTTATTTCCTTGAGCAGTGGTTTGTAGTTCTGCTTCAAGAGGTCCTTTACATCCTTTGTTAGTTTTATCCCTAGGTATTTTACTCTCTTAGTGGCAGTTGTGAATGGGAGTTTGCTCTAATTTGGCTCTCTAGTCTGTTATTGGTGTATAGAAATGCTTGTGATTTCTGCACATTGATTTCATATTCTGAGACTTTGCTGAAGTTGCTTACCAGTTTAAGGAGATTTTGGGCTGAGATGACAGGGTCTTCTAAATATACAATCATGTCATCTGCAAATAGAGACAATTTGACTTCCTCTTTTCCTAACTGAATACCCTTTATTTTTTTTTTCTTGCCTAATTGCTCTGGCTAGAACCTCCAGTACTATATTGAATAGGAGTGGTGGGAGAGGGCATCCTTGTCTAGTGCCGGGTTTCAACGGGAATGCTTCCAGTTTTTGCCCATTCAGTGTGATATTGGCTATAGGTGTGTCATAAATAGCTTTTATTATTTTGAGATACAGTCCTTTGATATCTAGTTTATTGAGGGTTTTTAGCATAAAGCCTGTTGAATTTTGTCGAAGGCCTCTGCATCTATTGAGCAAATCATGTGGTTTTGTCTTTGGTTCTGTTTATGTGGTAGATTACATTCATAGGCTTGCGTATGTTGAAACAGCCTTGCATCCCTGGAATGAAGCCTACTTGATCATGATTATCACAGTTATTAATATCATTTTCAAAAACTTCAAGTCCCTTCTCCCCTACTAAATCTTTCCCGGTAATTTAATCAGCACTTATTGAACGTATAATCTGTACCAGGCCCTAAGTTAGGTCTGAGGGATGGAAAGATGTAAGGCACTGTCCCCTTACTATGGGGATCCAGACATGAGACTAAATACTGTGTCCTCGTTAATATAATCCTTCTCTAAAGTCCTCTCCACACACGACCCAGGTTGGCATCTGATTACACAGTGACCTTTTGCTGGTCTCTGGTTGATTTATATACGTCTATATACAGTGTCTGCCCAGCAGATTTATGTCAGAATAGCAGGAAAAGACAAAACAAAACGTGAGCACTGGCATCAGGAAGCTCTGGGTTCTAGCCCAGCTCTACAACTTAAAGAGGCGGAGCAGCAAGTAGTTCAAGTGTGAACTCTGCAGGCATTCACGATGGATCAAAGCCCACTCCACCACTTACTACTGCTGTGTGACTTGAGGCAAGTTACCTAACTCCTCTGTGCCTGTTTCATCTTAAACCAGAATAACAGCAATACCTATCTCTCAGGGATTTTATGTGGATTCAAGGAGATGATGTGTTTAACATGTCTAGTACAACTTAGCTTAAAGCAAATTATACCCCAGAGAAGGCCACCTGTGTCTAGCCTTCTCTGCGGTGGTCCTATCTGGATCCAAGAATGTTCATCTTGGAAAGTTAATATAAGGACCAAATAAAATAGTGTGATGTAGGCACTGGCACAGTGTGTGGCACTCAGTGACTTCAGTGAGAATCCAATCACTGCCAGGGTCTCCTCTCATGAGCAAGAAGCAGGTCTTGCTTCAGACCTTCTTCACAGTGGTGCCCCATCAGTCCAAATGAGCATTCACTAATTTAATTTGAATGGGGATGGAGGGAATGGAAAGAAATGAGGATTTCTAAAGCTGTTCTTTGGAAGACAATTCTTTGTATTGCATTTATTAAATGAGGAGGTGGTGGGATGGGGCAGACAAATAAAAGGATACAGGAAACATGAGTTTTATGTGTCTCCTACAAACACCTATCTCTCAGCAAATGATGTCTCTGCCTGGGTGTCCACCTTGATTCAATGAACTGAGAGTGATGGGCAGAGCATCTCACCAAGGCCTCATGTCACCGAAAGCCTGGGTGAGAGTTAAGAGGGTCGGTGTTTCCCTGCAGCAGCCGGGCCATGGTGGAGCAGCACAGGAGACTGAGGTGTCCTGGCCAGTTGCTGCTCTGGATGGCCCCCTGTGAGCACACAGGGGATTGGGGGAAAGGGGAACAGACAGTCAAGCTTCCATGGACGGGACACTCCTGAGCTACAGAAGGAAGAAACAAAGTCGGCTGTTCGGGACGCCCAGACCATCCAGTAATGAAGGTTTAGGGTGGGGTGCTGGCATTCTCTACCAGGCAGAGGACACAGAGCCTTCCTCTGCAGATATTTAGGAAAGAGACACACAGCAATTCCTCTGGCACATGTGAGCACAGACTTCCTGCTCTGTGGCAGGCGAGGGGGGAGGAGGGATAAGCCAGGTGGTCCCTCGGGGACCCTTCTAGCCTAAAGAATTTAAGAGTGGTTCCCAAGTCCCAAACATCCAGGACTGAACGATGGCAATGACAGCATGACGTTTATCTTCACTGGGCATCCAAAGCAGCTTTGGGAAGCAACTGACATGCTAAAAGGAACACTGGGAAATACAGAGAATCAGAGTCCAGCGCCTGACTGCAACCATGTAGCTGTGTGACTCTATAGCAAAGTTTTTTAACCTGACAAGGCTCAGTTTCTTCATCTATAACAGGAGAAAACTGGAGCAGAGAATCCCAAAGTCCCTTTCTAAATTTGTATGGCTATGTTTAAGGAGAAGGATGACCTCTTCTCTTCCTGCTTTCCCAAGCAGGGTCCACACCACACAGGAGTGGACAAGAACTCCAGGAAACTTTGAAAATGCCTGGGGGAGGGGGAGAGACACAACAAAACCCCTTACTTACTTACTTTCTTTCTTTCAAAGTCACTCCCAGCTTCTTGGGACACAAAAGTATCTGTTAAGGTAAGTTAAACCTTCTCAAGATGAATTTTCCTGCTACTTTTAATTAAAAGTTCTTTAGAATTTAAAGAACACTATTCAGAAAAGCCTGAAAAAAAAAAATTCATTGACACTCCCCCCCTCCCCCTCCCCCTTTTCCCAAGGAAAAGAAAAAGCTGTTTTGTGCACAGCTCGCCTGGTCCACACTGTACAAAAGGAGGTGGGCTGGCGGCAAGACACATGAGATGACCCTTTGACCCTGGACCGCTGACAAGTCCTCAATGGCATAAATACCAGATAATCAATCACATGCCAGGAGGGCGAGTCCCCCTGCCCTCGCCCCAGCATTGGGGTTTATGAGAGATACACTGTAAATAGACACTGGCTTCTTAAAAGAGGCCCCCCTCAGCATTCCAGGGACTGGCCATAATCCCAAACCCGGCCTGGCCAGCTCCTTGACCATCTCGTTTTACAGCTTTCAGCGCGAGCTTATAAAGCGCTCTGCCCTCCCCATCCCCTGCTGCAAGCTGGCCTTCCTGGTATGAAATGAAGTCAAGCTCCACAAAGTGAATGCGCACGGGGACTCTGAAAATCACTGCAAAGACAGCGGGGGCAGAGAACAAGTAGGAAATGGGGCAGGTCGCCAATAAGACCCCAATGCAGGAGGGCGGAAGGGAGCCAACCTGGACCTGGGGACATGACGAAGAATCAATAAGGGTGATATTGATGACAGTGGTAACAATTGCAGTGACAGTAGTTAGTATTGGCTCAACACTTAGTAAGCACCAAGCTCTATGGTAAGCACTTCATGTGTATCCTGTTGTCTAGTCTCAAAAATATCTCTAGGAGGTGGGCACTACTATTGCTGTGCCCATTTTACAGATAAGAAGCTGGTGGGGGGGGCTCAGAGTTCAAATAATTTCTCCAAGGTCACAGTTACAGTTAATGACAGGGAGGATGAGATTTAAACCCATGGAGATGGCTCAGGTCTAGATATGCCACCAGGTCTATGGACTTCTGCCTGGAAGGAGAAGGTAGAAATCAATCTCTATTTTTAGGTCACTCACGTGGCTCATGCCTGTAATCCCAGCACTTTAGGAGACCGAGAGGGGTGAATCAACTGAGGTCAGGCATTCGAGACCAGCCTGGCCAACATGGTGAAACTCCCATCTCTACTAAAAATACAAAAATTAGCTGAGTGTGGTGATGTACACCTATAATCTCAGCTACTTGGGATGCTGAGGCAGGAGAATCACTCAAACCCAGGAAGCAGAGGTTGTAGTGAGCTCAGATCATCACTCCAGCCTGGTTAATAGAGCAAGACTCCATCTCCCCCCAAAAAATATTATATTTATTTGTACACACACACACACACACACACACACACACACACACAC